>NC_143525.1:8182258-8503615 GCF_031878675.1 Megascapheus bottae | reverse complement strand
TCAGTTCCTCCCTCTGTCAAGGGAAGAGAGTCATAGTAAGTTCTACTCTGGGAAGAGGCAGAAACTTAGCAGAGCCCAGATATGTCATTACTTCCAGTGTCTTCCCACTCAGAAGGCAAAACAAAATAGACAGCATCTCTTGTGGGAGGAGGAGGAAGGGGCTGGGCTGGCCCCCTTCTCAACTTCCTTTTGCCTATTACTTGGCAAATTCTCTGAGAGTAAAACTGCCTTTTATGTAACTCTAATACAAACATGCTTGGAAAGGGCTGCCCATTGCCAAAATTTTATATTTATCACAACAATTAATTAGAAACTATTTTTAATCTGCCTTACTACAGAGAAACAGGAAATGAATACAAGTCCTAATTCTATCTGTGGAAATGGAGGTCCTGTATGAATAAATTTCTCTAGCAACTCCAGAATAAGGAAAGGATTTTACACTATGGACTTGCCCCAGCCTAGATACTGCTTCTCGTGCTTCCCAGCACTGTAACTCTGGGGAATTTTATGAACTTTATGGAGACTTAGTTTGCTTATATGAATAATGGGTTTAAGTAGCAGCTAAGTTCAAGATGGTTGAGAGGATTACATAGGATTAAACTCTTATTTTCTGGTGGGCACTGAATAACTGTAATGCCCCTTCTCTTATAGATCTATGTTTAATCCTAAAATGCCCAGTATTGATCTATGGTTAAGGAGGTAGAAATAAGAGATTAGGAAAATAGAAACATTTATCTCAGTCCTAAATACGTTTTGTCTAGAGACATCTCCAGAGTGAGAAAAAGGCAGACACACAGAAAGGCAGAAAGATAAAGAGCAAGAAGGAAGGGAAGAGGTGAGAGAAAGAGATTGGGGCGGGGAGGCATAGCTTTGGGCAATAGGTTTCAGAGCTGTCCCAAGACCAGCAGTGCTGTGTCTATGCAGCATAGCTGTAGGGAATGGGCAGGTAGTGATGGAGACACACAAGGTTCAGTGTAAGATGAATATGACATTCACATGAGCATTTCAATATAAAGAATTTAAAACACCAACCAGCTCAGCAATGTCTGGCTCAGCCACATGTGGGTCCTGGAACTCCTGCTCAAGAACCTGTTTGTTTTATTGCCAGTAAACTACTAAAAAAAAAATAATATGCTGAAATGGAGCTATGGCTCAAGTGGTAGAACTCTTAACCTGGAACCAAAGAAGCTTAGGGTTCAAGTGTCAGCCCAGCACACACACACACACACACACACACACACACACACACACCAAAGAAGCTTAGGGTTCAAGTGTCAGCCCAGCACACACACACACACACACACACACACACACACACACACACACACACACACACACACCACACACACACCCCAGTTTCTCCTTTAGAAATCTGTCTTATTTTCTTTGTTCCTGGACACTTGGCCTTTCCTGATAGTCATTCACTCACATACATGTATAAATCCATCCACACACATTTCTTTAGAACCACTTTTGCACGTAACAACACTGAAGAGACCAAAATGGAAAAGACATTGAAGAGCTTATATGCAGGTATCCAAATTTCAAGTATCTAAGAAATGCCAATTCCAGCTGTGGAAAGATGGAGTCAAGGAATGGCTTCTGGCTGTGGGAGGAGGAGGGGCTGGTGCAGGGGAGAGGGGAAGGCTACTGGGATGGGTGGGGGGACAGGAGCAGAGGGGGACAGGAGTAGGGGGGACAGGTCCATCCACCTCTTCCTAAATGATGGCTGTGGGTTCTGCCTGTCTCATGTACATATGTTCATCTTCTTCCCTGATGGAATATAAGGCACTGGAGCAGAAGAGGGACTTGCAGCCTCCACTCAGTTTTCCTCATTTCCTCACATTCCCAAACACCTATCTTAATTTCTTTGTTATTCACAAATCCTTGTCTGGACGCTGAGAAAATGAGTGGCTAAATTCCCCCCTATCAGTAGGACGCAAACAGTCTGAGGCCCGTGGGGACACAGATAACGTTGGTGAGATTGGGGGTTGCATCTGAGTGAGCCCTGGAGTCCCAAAAACAATCAGGGCTGACAGATCATGTCCCGCTCCTGATAAGGCACCTCACAATTTCCTCCACAGCACGGGGTGGAGAAGAATGACAGGCACAGTCCCTAATCGTGCCTAATCATTGATGTTTGAAAACAACTCACAGAGAGGACCTCACACGTTTGCCCATTTTTACCAGGAAGCGGTTAGTCAGATTATCAGTTGTCAAAGCATGAAGAGTGTTTGATTTAACTACAAGAATGCAGGCCCTTCCTTGATTTCTTGAAACTCTCCCTCTCCCACCTCCAGCCAGGGTGGTTATGGCTATTCAGGAAGCTTTTCTGGCAGCCTGTTTGAGGAAGGGGAGACTGAACCAGAAAGAATGTTTTCTGGATACTAGTTATCCATTGATACCCAAATGAACTCTTTTCCCAGGATACCTACTTTCTTCTTCCTACCACCTCAGGACAAATAAGACACAGGGGTTTCATCACATTGCAACAGACAGAAGACAAACTGAGATTCAGAAGCTATGTCTCAAAGTCAGCATTTTAGTTAGATTATGGTGCTAAGTTATAGATGGTAACCTATTGTATAAGGTCCCTTATTGTCTATTTATTTAGAACTCACAAATTAATATACTTATTTGTGCTGAAAGTGAAGCTTGGACTCAGGGCCTCTGCACTCTTGCTTAGCTTTTTCACTCCCTGCTAATGTTCAACCACTTGAACCATACCTCAACTTCCAGTTTAGAGCTGGCTAATTGGATATAAGGATTTCTCAGACTTTTCTACCCACACTGGCCTGTGAACTGTTGTCCTCAGCTAGGATTATAGGGCACAAACCACCAACCCCTAGCCTCTTCTCTTTATTATTTTTTTATTAGGGGTCCTTAAGAAAGACTGCTGTTGGTGGCGTGGGGTTTTAAGAGGCTTACTGGACATGGATGTGAAATTGCTATTGAGATAAAGCAAGGCAAACAAGATTGAGTTGGAACAACTCAACTGTGATGTGGCCTGGCAGATCCCAGTAGCAGGAGTCAGTTGTCTTGGAACAAAATGTTAGGGGTACCAGAAAACGTAGCCATCAAAATAACATGTTTTAGTGCAACACTGACATATAAACTAAGGTGTAAAAAAATCCATGCTACACAAAACATAAAAGTCTCCGCTAAAACTTTGTTTGGCCTTTTAAATAATTTGTAAGTGGATGTGCAAAGGGGTTTTGATTCAGCCTGTCAGTGTATGATTGATGCAATGCATGTTGATCAATGTAACTGCTTTTCCTTTGTTCTCCTTCCATTTGTCCTGACCCAAACCCAAACATCAATATTTTAGATGCTGTTAGAAACAAAAATCTAATCTTGTGCTAGTGCAATTCATTTGGCTCATTCTGATCCTAGCGTTCCCAGGGTCTAACTTTATATAACATTTTGATATAATTTCATGGCGTTTTTGCCTTGATGTTACATTAATAAAAAAATTTAACCATTTTGTTAATTGAGATTGTTGGTTCCTCTTACGTTTTGGACCTAACACACATATTTCTATGGCATCATCTTCATCTTGGTCCTGAATCTCTGGGAGTTCTGAGGCTTGGAGTGTTCTCCGGTGCTCTCCTGTCTTGAGACTGTGAGGCTGGGCCTGTCTATCTCTCAAATTTCCTAAGACCTGTGGCTGGGGAGAGGGTGTATGCTGTGGTGATTCTGTGGCTGAGAGCAAATCCCTGAGTGGGTTTGAGCTCAGGGCCAGGAATCTCCAAGTCTTCCAGCAACTAGGAGCTTGAATGTTACAACAGCCTCACTTCAACCCGGGCATCTCCTACCCCTCCTATCTCTGGAGCAAGAGCAAAGCTTCAGATCAGAACTCCTATGGAAGAAACTCAGGTTAGAGCCCATCGGTAACAAAACACCAGTTTCCAATATGGCTGTCCTTGTGTGGTTTCACAAAGAAAGACGTGGACTGTTAGAACTGTTCATGTATGGATTTAAGAAGTTATTGCACACTACCCTTTCCACCTACAAAGATGGACTTTAAACCCCAGAGAGTTTTCTGGCTTTGCTGAAATTTTCAGTTTTCCACAGTAATGAGATCAGAAGTGTCCGAATCTGGTCACCATTGGCCTCCAACACTACCATCACACACATCACCACAGGTAACTCATTCCATTTCACTGGATTTTTTCCATTGCTTTTTATTGTAGGGTGCAGGGCAGCCCTGGATGCTAATATCCAGATGATGTGCAGATGTGTTTCTGTCTTTCATCCTGCCTGAAACTTCTCAGTTGAGGACAAAATGCCATGGAGACACAGTCAGAAACAAGCTGGGATGCCCTCAGCGGATGGCATGAAGACTTTGGGCAGCTAGAAATGACACTATCAGATGTCAGGTCTCCAAAGGTCCAGGATCAAAGGTGACATTGGCCATGGTTTTTAGAAGGGGTTATATCTGCCTGCTATGTGGCATACTTTCAGAAACACATTTTCATTCTCTTTTCTTCTCTCCCCAGTTTACCTCTTCCTTGATCTCTTTCTCTCTGTGTCTCTTTATGTGTTCTTTAATGGATTATCAGGTGGTGATGATATACAGGTCTTAGTTAATTATTGAGAATGTAACATCATTGGTGTTTAATTGAAAATCAGGCCAGGTGAACTGGGGGGTGTGGTTCCATGGGAGAGTCCTTGCCTACCATGCATGCTTAAATCCCCGTGTTCATCCTCAGCACTGACAAATCAGGGCAGAATATCGCCTGTAATTTTCTCTTCCACCGATTTCCCTTTGCTTGTTCTGTTCCTCAAATGAGATTTTCCCACGCCTGCATGATGACAAATAAAAACCCACTTTCTACCCTTGAACTCTGATCTCTTTACCTCATCAGTAAGTCTCTAGGAGCCTTTTTCTGGGCCCTAATGTTACCTAGATTAGACTTAATGTGAGGTGGCCAAGTACACAAGGAACCATTTAAGCCATAATAAAGGTTTTTCCATTTCATGAGAAATTGTGCATTCATTCTGAGACGTCTTGAAGAGGGTACAGAAATGTTCCTTTTTTAAAAAAGTTATTTTTGCCTACGGAACACACCATTTCCACAAATAATGAGTCTCTTCCAAAATGTCGCAAACTCCCAGTCTGTGAGACAGTAACCCTTTCCTCTCCCAATGTTTCCCTCTTATCAGTGTCAAAGAGAAAATATGCCAGCTCCCGACAGTCCACAGAGAGTTACGCAATGTTAAAGAATGTCAGTCTGCAGTGCACAGTTAAAAAATTAGTAAATACCCCAGGGAGAACTCAAATGGACAGTGTTTCAAATCTAGTTCCTGTTGAGGATGGGGATGGGCAATGAGCACAGCGAGCTCTAGAGAGTAGCTAGAAGCAAAGCAAGTGGCCCACAGAGCCACTAGGTTCAAAGAAGCATGACACAGGACATTGTTTTCTTTCTGCAGAACTGCCTAAGCATGAGTCAGCTGCAAGCAGAGATGGTGGTTTGCAGCCTTAAGAGCTAAACTAGGCCCATGTACAGAATGAGCTTTGCTCTGCAACTCCACCTTTAGAATCTGAATAGGCAAATCAGATATAGACGCAGCCAAGTTCAGTCCAGTAGGTCTGTTATTTACTTACTTATTTATTTTTCATTTATTTATTGTGTTAGTCCTGGGGCTTGAATTCAGAGCCTAGGCATTGTCCCTCAGCTTTTCAGCTCAAGGCTAGTATTCTATCTCTTGAGCCACAGTTCTGTTTTTGGTGATTAATTGGAGATAAGATGGGCTTTCTTGCCTGGGCTGGCTTCCAACCACAAATTCATAGATCTTAGCCTCCTGAGTAGCTGGAATTACAGGCATGACCTGCTAGTTCCCAGCAGATCTGGTTATTTGAAGTTAAACATCTAACAGTTTCAAGCAGTGCAATGTATATTTGCCCCCAAGTAAAGGAAAATATTGATTTGATAGAAAAGTGAAATGGGTCTGAACATAGTGGAAAATTACTATTGATAGGAGAGACTCTGTCCAGACATCTACCCACACTCTACCCATCCATCCACCCACCCACCCACACATCTAGTTACCTATCTGTTTATCATCTATTCACCCCGTGCTGCTCACACGTGGGAATTTATTGGAAAGAGCTAAGTGTGGTAAAGAAGAACACACACATAAGAAGTCAATCCACTGTTCAGACGATTCTCAAACATGGGGAACACAAAATAGCTAAACAGCAATCACTACATGATATGATAAAATAACAACAAGCACAAATCTGGGAAGAGGGCACATAGTACCGACAGGTCAGAATATTTTCCTAAGAAGGCAGATTCTGTGTTGGCAAAGTAAGGCTGAGGGTGTGGAATGAGGATTTTAGTTAGACAGTACTGTTTTCTCTCCAGGAATGATTCCTTTCCTTCTCTCCTGAAAGATACAGAGGAAAGAGACAATTCTGCATGTTTGGCCTCCTGGGAATTCTTCATTGAAGAAGTATAAAATGCTTCGCTGCCTATGAACATGCAAAAGTTGTATCAATTGTGACAATAACACACCTGTGACTGGGTGATTTGTGAAGTGATTTATGTAACTCATTCTGAAATCTAAGAACATCGTATCATCTACATGGCTCTGGTGATAGGCTGAGGAACAAATGGTGCCTCGGTGCTACTAGTGGGCCCAAATGAGATGGGAAGTAAGGATTGACTCAAGAGCTATATAACAACATTTCCTGCTTTTCCTGTCATTTTCTCTCTCCCTCCCTCCCTCCCTCTCTCCCTCCCTCCCTCCCCCCCTCCCTCCCCCCCTCTCTCTGTCTGTGTTAATACAGCTCCCTGAGTAGCCAGGATGACAGGTATGAGCGCCCAGTGGCCTGCAACCACATTCCTTTATAACGGTGCTCCTGAAGGAACTAATAAAAGGCGACTGAGAACTATGTTTGTTCCTTCTGGAAACCAGTCCCTCATGGATTTCACCTTCCTCAAGGCTCCATCTCTTTCAGGCCCCACTATCTCTCACTTTCCCACAGTAAGGTTTAGCTAAACCTCCAATAGCTGAATACTAAGGCCACACTGAAAGCGTATCCAAATCATGGCAGCCACTTCAAGGTCCACAGAACTCTGAGAATCTAGCCAGGGTCCTGTTTCCACTGCAAAATCACACAACTGGATGTGAACTTTTAGGGGACTCTAAAATCTAAGTGGGACCTAGGTGTAGGGTGAAAAGGAGGAAGAAAAGATCTAGATAGGGGCACTTTCCTGTTGATAATGTACCTACTAAGAACAATGTCGTGGATACAAGCAAAATCACATTGATGGTAGTTTTGTTATAGATCTGGTATAGATAATAGCATTGGTTAATAGTTACGTGATGGCACAGAGTTCCTTCAGAACTGTATAAATAATGGACATCACTAGTCTCAAATTCTTTTTTGCTTTGTTTCAGTTGTATTGGTGTTTGTACTCCGAACCCCATACTTGCTCAGCTTGTTTGCTTCCCTACCATTTGAGCCATACCTCCAACCTAGCTTTTTGCTAGTGGTTTTAGAGATGGAGCTGGCTTCAAACCATAATCCTCCCAATCGCAGCCTCCTGAGTATCCAAGGATTACAGGAGTGAGTCTCCATCATCCAGGTTGATTTCTTTGTCTTTATCATAGGATTATTATTTTTATTTTTTAGTGTGATAGAAACCTAGATAGAACTCTATGTTAAAAAGGAAAAAAAAAACTAGTTAAAGTTGAAATACCTTAGCATTTCCAGTAGAGATCCTAGAACCTAGAGAACCCTCCTAAGGGACCTTACAAAGTAAGTAAGGTCCCAATACCATCCAATCCAATGTGGCACCTGCAGACATTTACTATCAACTACTGAGGGACATGGAATTCAATAGACCTTGAAGTGACCTTGAGAATAGCCACCCCAGACTGAAGGTGGTATAGGATCCATTTAGCCACCATCTCAGCCCTAGACTGCCTCCCTCTGGACTCTCTTTAGGATTACACAACTGGTACCAACCTCATCCATTGAGCAGCCAAGATGCACATCTTGCTAGGCCCGTCTTGATCTTTCCATGCCAGAAGGTACTTGTTTGAGTCTTGCTGGGTCTAAGGTAACCACCCAGTGCTCAGTGTCTATTCATTCAGCATTCATTGAAACCATCAGCCATGGCTTCTCTTACTGGGCAGCCATCCCAGCAGACCATGCATTCTAGTTGTCATCGGTCGATCAAAGGCCATCAACCTGATGGAGAGCTCCAACTGACATAGTTTAGGAAGAATCTGACTCTTGTAAGATCTAAGGCAAGCCACCATTTGTTCATCTGTCTACCTGGGCTTATTGGATAATGAATGCAGACAGGCTTGCCTTCTCCCTCTGCCATAAATATTCTAGATACGAGTAGCACCAGGCCATTTTTCTTCCAGTTATTATGTGATTCTTCTGGATATTTGACTTTTCTGTGTTGAGAAACAAACAGAGCATTAAGATAAAGTCAGGTCTGCCTCATATGCAAAAGCAAAAAAAAATTTTTCCCCTCTTCTGAATGTTTTCCTAGTGACTCCTTCTGGAATGTTATTTTGAACTTACAAAGGTTCTTAAAAAGAAAAAAAAAACCTTTGTATATTTCTTTTAAGCATCCCTTGAGAAAGTCAGATTTAAACTTAGCAAACACACTGGCTTTTTAAAAGCACTTGCTTAAAATAGTAAATGTAAATCTTGGTGGGAAATCTTTAGGTGCCCTGAATGGACAGAAATAGAAATGTTAATGGAAATGCCATGATGACGTCTCCTTCAAAAGGGACCCGCCTTCTTAAACTATTCCAGCCTGAGTCTGACTTTAGGATCCCTAGACAGGGCATGAAAAAAAAAAGGAAGCTGATGTTAAAACACCAGAGAGCTGGCCATTATAATATTGTTTGGTTAGGAGAGATTCCTAGTTGTACATGTTAACATGTCACTGCATTTGTTGCTATGCCCTAACCCTTTTCCGGAGAAATCTCATTTTTCAAACATTACAAATGTTGTTACATGTATCCGTGTGGCAGGGCCATAGGTTAGGCATGACGTCAACTGTTTTTCTGTAGGTCAGCTGGAGGGTGACCAAAGGAGATGTAGAATACCAGATCCAGGCAGCATGCAATGCCAGTAGCACCGGGCTTTGTGCACTGGCACAAACAGGCAAAAATGTGGCTCAAGTGGTAGAACACCAACGCTGATAAAAAAAAAAAAGCCAAACAAGAGCCCTGGTCCTAATAATGGCACATATATTCACACACACACACACACACACACACACACACACACACACACACACACACCACACACACCCCTAAAGCCATTTGATGAACTTCAGAACAGCTTTCTATGCAGGCTGAATGTCTTCTTGTAGTTCAGGTTTGGAGTTGCAACAGGCCTGTGGCTTTTCATTTGATAGATTTTTTCTGAATGAGGTCTGGGGTGGCCTGGTGAACAAGGCAGAAACCATCTCACCCCTCCCATGTGACTTTTGGAAATAACTGCCAATCAAGCTGGTGTCCATTCGTGATGTACCGGTGGTGCTTTGAAATAGTATGCACTACCTATGGCTTCATACATGCATTGTGTGACATTCTTCTATTCAATGACAAGAACACTGACAATCTATCTTCAGGTTTGTCAGGCCCATACCTTACTGTTGTTATTCAGAACCAGGGTCAGCAGGCTATGTAATAAGTCTCTTGATCTCATACTTTTCCTGATGCTTGACCAGTATGGCCTCAGTTCCCCCTAAGATCAGCGTGCCCCTCTCCCCCACCCCCAACTACCATTCTTTGTTTCTCAGACTTTGGCTTTCTTAGATTCTACCTATCAGTGAGTTCATGTAGTACCTGTCTTTCTGTATCAGGAATATGTCACATGCCACGTTCTTCTCCAGATTAATCTGCGTTGTCACAAAGATAGGCCTGCCTTCTAAGACTTTAATTTGGGAATCTGGTTAGAGTCAGGCCTGGGCAAACTACTTCTGGAGTAATCCTTAGTGAGACAAGTCACAGACAATGAAATAACCCACAGTAGGGCCAGGAGTTTGGCCTAGTGGTAGAGTGCTTGCTTAGCATGCACAAAGACCTGGGTTCGATTCCTTGGTACTACATATATGTAGAAAAGGCCAGAAATGGTGCTGTGGCTCAAGTGGTAGAGCTCTAGCCTTGAGAAAGCCCAAGGAGTACTAAGGTCCTGAGTTCAAGGCCCAGGACTATCAAAAAATGAAGTAAATAAGACTGGAGGTGTGGTTCAGTAGTATCATGCTGGCTCAGCAAGTGTGAGGTCTCACATTTAAGGGCCAGTAACTACAGTAAATCCATAAATAGTGCAAGCCTTTTGTTTCATGACTTTTAATTAATGCAAGCTATTCATAATTTTGATGAAAGAAAAAAACCAAGCATGCAACCAATCACTCTAATCAAGTCTATTTTCATTATCTTCTACCCTTCCAGTTTTTCTTTCTACTTACGTTTTGCAATACGATGCATACCTATATGCATTTTCCTCTTTGTATGTGGCTGTATAAGGGTATGTACTGAGGGCCTTTCATTCACTCAGAGCTGGTTGGGGAGCGGGGTGGGGGTAGGGATTGTTCCCTGACCTTCCCCCCTACTTGGTGTCTGTCCTGATCCCTGAGTACAGGACCCACTTGAGATACCTTTCAGCCCATGGCCATTTGGTTTCTCTGGACTCTGTGTCCCTGGTTAAGGTTATTCAGCAGCTTATATACCTCTGTCTAACTCGCCTAAGACACAGGAAAGATAAGAGGGCCGGTCTTCCATTTGCTTGGCTCTGAACAGCACACTATTTGGGAGCCTACTTCTGCTATCACTGGCTAGGGTGTCAGCTGTCCAGAAAACTGCCAGTTAAAACAAGAGCACCTAGATTAGCTAATGCCCAGCCCCACTGGGAACCATCCTGGAGGGCAGGGGTGAAGCAGGAAACAGCAGCACCCCTCTGGCCACCAGGTGTGGCCCAGACACCATGCTGTCCTTTGTCCAGGATTACAACGTGCCAGACAGACACAGCCGGCTCATCCTGAGCCCACACCCAGCGCCTTTGCCTTTCATTCATACAACAGAGATACTGCATCTGTTTTGTTCTAAAGGAAAGACAGAAAGGGGGAACCAGTGCATATTTCTGGAACTTTGTGTCCCAAATACCAAAGAGATATCATACCATGACGACACCCTTCCCATCAGTAGATAGAACTCCTCAAGGTCACTCCTTTGAAGGGTAGGCCTCTTGTTTGGATGCTTGCGATCCCATTTCCAGGACCTTTGAACTTTTTATTGCTTTCTTTCCTGGCATGCTCTTTCCCCACATCTTGGCAGCTTCCCTCCCTCATTCCAAACACCCGAGGTCTCTCCTACTGATGCACATACTAATTCCCTCCATTCTGTGGTCCAGTGCGGTCGTCGGCAAGTACGTGAGCCACCAAACACTTGATGTGTAACCACAGTGTATAAGGATGGTTGCATTTCACTGCAACTAATTTGAACAAAAGCACAGGTATGTAAAAGAACCTGACTATTGTATGGGACCATGGTAAGCTTTATTAAAAATATAGCATCCAAGGCCAGATGCCCACAGTTTACTCCTGTAATCCTAGCTACTCAGGAGGCTGAGATCTGAGGACTGTGATTCAAACCCAGTCAGGGCTGGAAAGTTGGGGAGACTTAGTTATCTCTAAGTAACTACCCCCAGAGCCAGATGGAAACTTGTGGCTCAAGATGTAGAGTTTTCCTTGAGCAAAAAAGCTCAAGGGCAGAGCCCAAGACTTGAGTTCTAGTGTCCAGAACCTGTCTTTAACCACCCGGGCTGGCAAATGCACACACACAAACACACACACACACACACACACACACACACACACTCTAACACACACACACTATGACACACACACTCTAACACACACACACACACACACACACACATGCACACTATGTACATAGCATCCAAAGAGAAATACAATGAAACTGGAAAATATACTAGATTTCAAGGATCCTTAACACTGAGTATGGAAAAGTATAAGTTTTGCATTTGTGCTCATTGTGTTGAAAAGCATTAGTTTGGATATACTTAGCTACCTACAAGAAGTAATTTAATTAATTATACTCTCTTCTGTTTTCCCTTCTTTTTGGTAGTACGGCATTTGAACTGAACCACTCTCCAGTCCCTTGTGCTTTAGTTATTTTTTCAGATAGAGTACTGAAGTATTTTTGTTCACCTAGTCTGAAGCCATTACCATACCAGTCTTCATCTTATGAGTAGCTGGGATTACAAATGTTCATTACCATCATTTTACTTTTAAAATGACTACTAGAAATTAACATTTTCTCTTGGGCAGAATTGCTCTATATCATTTTACCTTTTTCTTACTGGACATTATATGTTTTGTTAATATCTGTATTATATATGATACATATTATACAGTTTATTTACCATTTGTTTTCTTTTTAAGAAGATCTAGTGGGGTCTTCTATTTTCTTTTGCTCTTATTTATTTATCCATCCATGCATCCATGCATCCATCCATCCATTATTTATTGACTCTATAGCTAGACTAGACAAGAACTCATCATCCTCCCGCCTCAGTCTCTTTAGTAATGGCATCATAATTTATTAAAAAAATAATAACTCAAATGTTTTCCTGAAACTGATGTGTGAAGAAATACAGGGCCCCAAAGGGAAAAGATCCTGCTGAACTTGGCTCCAAATATGTTCAATATGCATTGAGGAAAGCCGGGCACATGGATGCGTAATAGATGGGTCACCAGATGTTTAAAATGAACCATAACATTCCTTGAGGCTCTGTCCAAGTCTCCCATGTAGGCTATCTAAGCTTAAGAATTTGATTGTCTTGGGGCTGGAAGTGTAGCCTTGTAAAAGAGTGTTTTCCCAGAATGTATAAAGCCCTGGGTTCGATTCTTTGGTACTACATATTCAGAAAAAGCCAGAAGTGGTGCTGTGGTTCAAACAGTAGAGCGCTAGTTTTGAGGAAGTCCAAGGACAGTGCCCAGGCACTGAGTTGAAGCCCCAGGACTGGCAAAAAAAAAAGAATTTTGTTGTCTTCAGGGTGCTACCATGATAGGATGCATACTTTCCAAATTAAGATTATAAAAGCACCATAAAATTATTTGATGGGCTGTAACTCAGAGATATTTCTTCCAAATAAATGGCAGTGTGCAAAACTCTACCTAAAATAATAATAATAATAATAATAATAATAGGCACAAAACAAAACTGGAAACAGAGCTGAGGTGATAATATTGGCCTAGTTAATGGGAGGCCCTGAGTTAAAATCCCAACTCTGCCAAATAAAATAATAAGATAAAATAATAAATGAGTAAAATGACTCTAAAAATAAAACTGCATACAACAAATGGAAAAAAAGCAAGGCCTCTGCTTTCATGGAGAGCAGATACTGTGACCTTCTCTGCAGAGTAGAAGACAGGATGAAGAAGGATGCTGAATGGGAGTGGGGGAGCAGGTCCTGTTGGCATAGGAGCCTTGGAATCTGGGTTTTGCAGACAGGATCTCCACCGGACACTTCCTGCACACCACTCTCAGATGTGCCAGGGGCATATGCTAGTGAGAACTGCATGTCTGTTACTTCCTGGGGTCAGAATACGAAGGCATGGGGCTGCCATCACCTCTTAGGTACATGTATGAATACATATTACATAAAACAATACACTCAGAGTAATGAGTACAATGAACTGTGTGTGTAAGAAATAATGACAAAAACCACCTCAGAGCTCTCTTTTCAAATCTTGACCTAGTTAGAAACACTAAAATGATATATAACTCTACTCGAGGGGCCGGGAGTTTGGCTTAGTGGTAAAATGCTTGCCTAGCATGCATGAAGACCCAGGTTCGATTCCTTGGTACCACATACATAGAAAAAAAAAGCCAGAAGTGGTGTTGAGGCTCAAGTGGTGGAGCTCTAGCTTTGAGAAAGTCCAAGGACAGTGCTCAGGCCCTGAGCTCAAGCCTAGGACTGGCCAAAAAACAAATAACCCCACTCGAAAAGAAATCAGTCTAGGTGAATGCTGGTGGCTGACACCTGTCACCTTAGCCACTCAGGAGGCTGAGAAGCATAGCTTGAAAGCAGCCTAGGCAAACAACTCTGTGAGTCTCTTGTTGAAATGACCAGCAAAAATCCAGATAAAGGCGCATGGCTCAATGGTAGGACACCAGCCTCAAGTGAAAAGGCCAACGGTGACAACATAGGCCCTGAGGTCAAGACCTAGTAAAACAACACGAGTAAGCTAGAAGGGAATGTGGGTTGGTCACCTGGAGTTGATGCTAAGCCATTATCCCTCCCAAACAGCTGGTGATTATACATCAGGCTTCACACACACGACCCCTCTCTACATCCCCAGCATGAAAAGGTGTCTCACAAGCTTGAGTTGTTCCATTTTTTTTGTCTTGTTCATTGCTTAAGAAGCAGAATACTTTGCTTTCTTGTGAAATTATTTTTGAAACCCAAATTCAAACAAAAGCTGAAGCAGCAGCCCTGGATGCTTTATTTTTTTGTAAGGCTCTTGTGGCCCTCCCTCTCCCTCTCCCTCTCCCTCTCCCTCTCCCTCCCCTCCCTCCCTCCCTCCCTCCCCCCTCTCTCTCTCTTTCTCTTTCTCTCTCTCTCCCCCCCCTCTGTCTCTGTCTCTGTCTCTGTCTCTCTCTCTCTCTCCCCCCCATCTGTCTTTCTCTCCCTGGATCTGTAGGACTCTGCAAAAAGAATGGAAACATGCTCTTGTAAGGACTGGGGAGGGCAGAATAATCTAGAAGCTTTAGCTTAGTAAAAATTATAATTAGTGTCAGGTTGCTCGAGAACTCCTGGTAGAGACAGGTAGGTATTAGTCCTTGGATTTGATCTGCTCCAAATATTCCCAGCCAGCCAGCTGCACAGATAGATACAACCACCCTAGGGGCCTGGGGCAAGTTTATTAATGGGATAAACAAGTAGGAAGGGTTACAAGTTGAACTTTATTGCAAGGTGAATAGCAGAACGTTGTCTTTTATTTAGACGACGTCTCTTGTCTTTTGTCTTTTCTCTTTCTAAAACGGACGTGCACGTTTCTATATTACCTTACAATTTATAAAGCCCACACTTGCTCAATGTCTCTTGCGTTTGTGAAATTGTATATACTGACTTTCCATGGCACTGGATAATTTATACTTCCCATGAAATTTAATTCATTCTACTTGTAAATAATTATATTTCATTACAGAATGCTCTGAATGGTCTTTTAATACCTGTAGAAAGAAAAATCTAAACTCGTGTTTCTGCAATACTAGTCTCTCGCCTTCTTCGCCACAAAATCCTTCTGTTATGGAAACCTTCAAATATATACAAAACTTGAGAGGACAGTATAATGTACTCATCACAACAGATCCAACAATGTATCCAGGGTCAATCTGTTTCATTTAGGTTCTTACCTCCAGGCCCCCACATTATATTGTAGTCGATTTTAGATTCATTTGTTCTTTAGGAGTTTCACTAATTCTTGTTATTCATGCTGGTTAGGGTCTATAAAATTCAGTATGAACCCTGAATTCATGAATACTGAATCCTTGATCCTAGGGAAAATGCAGGGTGTGGTTCCTGTGAGTTGCTGGTCACATTGTTGTCACCAGATTAATATTGAACCTTATTTGCTATATACTTCTGTTTAAGTGGAGGCAGGGCAATACTAAAGTATGAATAAAACTTGAGCTAAAAATGGAAAATCTCTCGTAATAATTAGCCATGTGTTTTATAAATTGTAGTGACAAAGCTTTTGTCCAATGGTCAATAGACTAGTGCGCAACAAATAATACCTGTTGCTTGGTGTGAGTGCAAGTGGCTCACACTCATAAATCTAGCTACTAACAAGGCAGAGATCTGAGATCTATGGTTTGGAGATAGCCCAGGCAGATTTCTATCCCCAATTCACACCAATGCTGGGCATAGCGATGTGGCTCTAGAAGTAGAGCTCTAGCCATGAGTGAAAAAGCCAAGCAAGAACTTTCAGGCCTTGAGTTTTAGCCTCAGTTCTGACAAAAGTAAAGTAAAATAAAACCAAATAAACAACAAGAAAAGGAAACACCTATAAATGAGTACATTTATCTAGAGAACTCACACATAGACTTTTTAAAAACAGGCTAGCTGGTTCTTCCTTAGAGTATAGTGAGATGGCCTTGTGTCTGCTGTCCTAGAATCATTGAGAGAAATGACTGCTGTGGAGTCAAATGCTAAAGGAAGCATGTGTGCAAGCACTGTCTTGCCCCTCCCACCATATGCATGGCAACAGGTTTTCCAAAGAGCTTTGTTACTAGGCAAGCACTCCAAAATTTGAACTACACCTTCTGCCCTTTTTGCTCTGGCTATATCTGATATAGTGTACTATATATGTATATATATATATGTGTGTGTGTGTGTGTGTGTGTGTGTGTGTGTGTGTGTGTGTGTGTGTATACCTATCCTATGCCATATTCTTCCTGTCTTATGTTTTCCATCCTAATTGGAATGACAAACATTCATCACAATGTCTAGCCTTTCCTGGTGAGATGAGGTCTCATGAACTTTATCACTTAGACACTTGTTTCCTTGGTCTAGGATACAGATTTCCCCTAATCTTAATGTCCCAGGTAGCTGGATTGACAGGAGTGTGCCATTTCACTGCGGAGTTTAATTGGTTATGATGATGTCTTCTAAATTCTTTGCCTAGCATTGGCCTTGAACAGCAATCCTTAGCTAGGATCACAGGTATAAGCCACCAGACTCAGCTCAGTACGGAGTTTTAAAGCTGTGATTCAGAGGTGCTTTTCCACTTACTGCTCCGATGGGACCACTTTGCATGTCTTAAACTATATGGGTGTGTTCTGGCTAACTTCCTGCATCTGCACTGTACTTAGTAGAAACTCCTCCACATTGTTTTAATGTGAATAATGCCCTTCTTTACTTTGCAAAGCTAATGAAGATTTTTTTCTTGTGTGTGTGTGTGTGTGTGTGTGTGTGTGTGTGTGTGTGTGTGTGTGTGTGTGTGAATGGCAATTCTGTGGCCCTTTGGAAGGAGTAGAGGATTAGAAACATGTGCTTAACCATCCATCCTAAACTAAAAAAGATTTCGTCTTAAAAGATTTATAGTACTCTTCATTTTACAACCAGCTAAGTAAGCTTATAAATTTAAAACAGACTAAAGAAGTGCCCACTATTTAGAGGAGAACTCATTACTAGATGCAAGAAAGAAGTCATCATTTTTAAAAAATTAGTTTTCTGCAAAGATTTGTTGAATATATTGCACATGCCAGCCTCTATGTTAAATGCCAGAGGTATAAAAACGAATGGGCATGGTCAGAGTTCCATGCTTCTCATAGTGTCTGTAGCAAGAGTCATGTATGCTGTTTATGAGGATGTATGAGAGACATCTTGGGCCAACATTGGGAGTAGAGAATTCTGGGAACAGAGAGAGGGCTTTATTCTACCTGGGACTTCTAGGAACGCTTCGTGAAGAAGGTAGTTCTGGAGGAGAGGGTCAATGGATGGAAGGAAGAGGTAGAAAGAATGTACAGATTGTATTTTGCAGTGTGCAGAGAGTCTAGTACTTGTGGATAATAGAGGTAAGGTATTAGATTAGGAAAGCCTTTCATGTGAAGTCTTGGAACATTATGTTTCAGGGACTAGAAATCCATGGATTTTCTTAAAAAATACTATTCCAGCATGAGGAGAAGTTCAAGGAAATCATAAACAGCAACCAAATGAATCATTCTTTAAGGATTAAGAAAAAGATGAGAGAAGAGACAAGATTCAAACTGACTTCAAGTCTCACCAAATGTACAAGTGCTCTAGATAGGAGAGTAACAGTATATAAAATGTAGGAAATCCCTTTTTTATTATGAAGATAAAGTCAAAGAGAGCACAAATGATTCTCATTAAAGTTCAGTCTTAAGTCTTAAGGTCTTATCTGGTGCTTTAATGGAGTAAATCGCTTCCCAACTTCATATCTGGATCTCAAGAGTATGCCTGGCTGCACTGGAAGCTAAGATGTAGACCTCTTCCTTTTGCTGCATTTTCCCTTCCTTGTCAAGATATAACTTTCCTCCAGCTCAGAGAGAGTGAACACTGCCGCTACCCCTTTCTAAGATCAGTTTTTTTCTCTTTTTTATTTCTCTCTCTTTTTATTTCTCTCTCTTTTTATTTCTCTCTCTCTCTCTCTCTCTCTCTCTCTCTCTCTCTCTCTCTCTCTCTGTCCCTCTCCCTCTCTCTTTCACACACACACACACACACACACACACACACACACACACACTTCTTTTGAAAGAGAAGAAAAGTATAGTTCCTTTCTTCATTTTTGTTATCTATCTTTAAAAAAATGTAATTTTCACTCCAGTAACATGTTCCATACACGATCCTGTCCCCCAAGATGCTAGAACACCTAGATTAAAAAATTACTTTTCAGAGCTCTTTGCCCAAACTCTAGGGTCAGTCTTGCACCAATTTAGAATCTTTGGGTCTTTAAGGAGTCATGGAAAGCATCTCTGGGACCACCAGGATGTTTCTCTGTAGCCCAAACCTCTCACAGCCACACTTCTGTGTGCCATGTATACAGTCTCCTCTGACACCCTATGGGCTTTCTGATGAACCAGTGCACACATCCTAGAGTCTATCTGACTTACACATAATAGCAAGTGATTATAGGGCTCTGCAAACAGTAAAGACATCTTGTCTACCTCTACCTTTTGGTCCTCTAACTTCTGTCACTTGTTAACAATCGAATCAAACATGCTAAAAGGTTGTGAGAGTTGTCGGGGTTTTTAGCACTCTTTGCCTCCTGACCAGCAGGAAGGGCAAAGAGAACACGCCCCGACTAAGACGAGAACGAGAAAGGATAGGGCCGGCTGGCCACCTTCACCCAGCCCTCCCTTCTCCAGAGGGAAGACACAGACGCACCAGGGAGAATGTCACAGCAGACTCGTTTAATGGGAAGATACTAGGGGCTAAAGTAAGAAGCAGGAATCTATTAGCATAAAAGTAGACAGGACAGGGGGAGGTAGGTGCAGTCAAAGAGGGCAGCAGGGCCAATCCATAGCCAAACCTCCCAACCAGGAGACAGGCAGTTGGATCTCCAAAACCAGGAAGTAAGCACTGGGCCAGGAGGTAGGCCTTTTACCCTTGATGTGATGTGCCCCACAAGAGTCACACATGGGAGGGTTCTTAAGATCTAACTCCTAAATGTCCATGTTTTACTTTAGCATATTTTCCCATTTTCTCTTATTTGTTAGCATGTTTTAGTTTGATGAAGGGGTTTCATTATGATGTTTCCACCTGTGTACAGTGCACCCTGATCAAACCCATCCCATTATCATTCTTCTTAGCCTCCGTTTTTAGAGCACGATCAACAATTCTCCTTGTTCTGTTTTCAGATATGTGCATAGAATATATCCATCATATTCACTTTTCCAATACCCTTTACACTCATCCTCTTCTTGCTGTATCCTCTCCTCTCAAGTAGAACCTATTTTAACATTTCTGTCACTTTCTCAAGGACTGGATTCCACATATGGACGATAACATGACGTATTTGACTTTCTCAGTTTTACTCACTTTGCTTAACCCCTCATTCTATCCACTTTCTTGAAAATGACATAATTTTATTCTTATTTAGGGTGAAATAATACTCTTTTGTGCATGCCTGTCATATTTTTTGTCCATTCATCAATGAATAGGTGCCTAGGCTAATTCCATAGTTCAGCTAGGAACTGTGAACTGTGCTGCTATATATACAAGTGTGAAGGTATTTGTCTGTATGCTGACTTAACATTTCTTTGGATATATGCCCAGGAGTGGTATGGTATGGCAGATTATATGGCATTTATATATTTAGTTTTTGAAGAATCTTGTATATTGAAAAGTTTTAACACATTGAAATCTTCAACCTGAATTTAGAATTCTTTCTAAGGAGATAATTGATCAATACAAAACAAATAAAGGTGGGACATCCAAGGGTTCATAGCTCCATGAAAAAGTTTTTAGGTTCTGTAGATCATAAATTAAAAACCAATGCTTAATTGAATCCTCTTTTTGTGCAAGAGATGAAAGTTCACATCCTAGCCAGTAGGGAGGCTGAGATTTGATGATAGTGGTTTGAAGCTAGCCCAGGTAGGAAAGTTCACTAGACTCTTATCTCCAATTAATTACAGAAAAAGTCAGAAGTGGAGCTGTGGCTCAAGTGGTTGAGGGCTAGATTTGAGCAGGGACAACACCCAGGCCCAGAGTTCAAGCCCCAGGACCACCCCCCCCCAAAAAAAAGAAAAAGAAAAGAAAGAAAAATAAAGTAAAAAAAAAAGAAAAGAAGTGGGACATTTTTTAACCAGTATAATGAGGCTCTGTTATTCACTAATGAAGGACAGCAAGTCTGAACAAGGACTGTCCTAGACTAGCAAAGGTGCCTCTTTGATCACCCTAGACCTGAGTTGCAGGCAAGGAAAAGTCAGTTGATAAAGCAAAATGCTTTAAAGCATGGATATCATAGAAGAATGATGAAGAAGATCATGAAGAGTCAAAAACAGAGAGATGCCAGACAAGGAAGTGGTGCTACTGGTAGATCGACAACCATGAAGAAAGAGTTTTATAAATAGTGTGTTATGCCTAAATGTCAGGGGAAAGAAAAATAGAAAGGAAGAGAAGAGGAGGGAAGCTGGGAAAGCGGAGCTGGTTATTGGGCTAGATGGGCCCCAAAGAAGGGTATTTGGTTTTCAAATTCTCTTCTATTGTCTGTATAGACTATACACAATCCATTCCAACAGGATAATCCCCAAATTCCTGAGACAATAACAAGAGCAAGGCCTTGTGCTGATTCTAGGAAGACATATCTGTATACGACCTGACAAGGATTCATTCTGGAATGTTCTGATGGAAGAGAAGGATGTTGGCATAGCCTCAGCCTATGACATCAAGGTTAAAAAGGACAGCTGTTCTCATGCCTAGCTGGAGCTGTATCCAGTAGGTCTGCTGAGCATCACTGTTGTCTGCCTGTGGCCACATCAACATCTCCATCCCAGGCTGTCACTCAGAAGCTACATTGTCAGATTTTATTTTGCAAAAAGGTAGCCACATGCTTTATCATTTTGATACGTCAAGTTCCATGTCCCTTTGTCTTTTTTTCAAGAAAGAAAATTCTCTGACCTTAAAAGAATTGATATAAAAAATGTGAAAGGCAAGTCTGGTTGACTTGAGAATGGTGGTTGGCTATGCATGTAGCCTCTATTTATATGTTATGAATCCTAACACCTATCCCATTACACATTTCTGTGTATTTTACTGCCTTATCACATGTGCCCTTGTAAAGTAGGGTGACTAGTCATCTTAGTTTCCTTGGATTACCTTTATTCATTTAGTTAGAGACGCATATATTAAACTGTACACAATAAGCGGTTTCATCATGCCATTTTCATTCATAAATGCACATGTACTTTATATGCATACCTTCTGTTGCTCTTTCTTCTCTTCCCCTTCCCTCCCTCTTTTCTTGTCTTCTTCACCTCTCTAGGAATCCCTTTTTTGTTTTCTTTGCCTTGATTTTTTGTTTTGCTTTGTTTCTTCCTCACCAAGTAGAGAAAATATGAGATATATTTGTCTTTGCTCGTTTCAGTAAACAATGATTTCCAGTTCCATCCGTTTTCTATCGAATGACATAATTTCATTCTTCTTCATGTGTGTGTGTTGTGTGTGTGTGTGTGTGCCAGTTTCTTTATTCATTCATCAATTGATAATCACTTTGGCAAGTTCATAATTCTATAACTCAGCTATGGAGAACAGGGCCATGTGTGAACAGAGCCATGATATATACTACGATAGAGGTCTCTCTCTGCATCGAGCAGACTTGGATTGCTTTGAGTGATATAAATGGGCCATTGAATAGTTTTATACTTTTGAAATTTTTCTATATTGCTTTTAGCATCCCAAATCCTTCCTCCTGAGAAACTTCTTAGTTACTTTGCTTGGTCACTCTGCTGGCACTATTTTTATGAGTTTGGTCAAGCTTCTTAGCTCTTTTATACATGACTTTTTTTAAACAAAATAAATGAGTCGTTTTTTTGTGACGCATGTAACACAAGGAGGCAGGATTTGAACCTGCTTCTGCCTGACTGCACAGCAATTCCCTCAGACAAGTACACATTCATCGCCCTGTTCTAACTGGTGTGAGTGAAACCAGAGGTGGTTGTTATCATCTTCATCATCATCATTGTTATTATTATTATTGTTGTTGTTATTGTCCTGGGGCTTGAACTCAGGCTTTGGGAACTGTCCTTGAGCTTCTTTTGTTCAAGGATAGCACTTGAGCCACAGCACCACTTCTGGCTTTTTATGTGATTAACTGGAAGCAAGTCTCAGGGGCTTTCCTGCTCAGGCTAGCTTTGAACCATGATCCTCAGATCTCATCCTCTTGAGTAGCTAGGATTACAAGCATGAGCCGCCAGTATCCAGCCAAGGGTTTTAATTGGAGACCAATCCACACTCATGAGTGGTCATTGGTGAGCAATCGTTTCCATGTGTTCTACTCCCCATGAAACATGATTGTTGGAAAATTTCTGAGCAGCATCTTAATGATATAATTCAGTTCACATCTGAGCCTCAGAAGGCTGGAACTTGAGGCTCAAGTTCACACAGCGCACAAATGACAGTCCCTGTTACCAACTCAGTGTTCTCTGTTCCAATGAAGCCATGTAATATGATTTCCACGCCTTTTGACAAATCATATTTGAAATGCAAAGTGGAGCTTGACTAGTTGACCGAGTAATAGTGGACTCCTGAGCACATATTCTGTTTTCCAACATGAAATTTTATAAACATGACATGTCACAGGTATAAAATCTAATAAGCACACCCTCATCTTTATTTTAAATTAATGACTCTCCGTAAGGCTTAGCCAAACATAAACATTAAACCCATAATTTCAGCTCATTGCATCTGTGGTTAATGGATTCCTACTTAAGTTCTAGATAGGAAAAGGACAATGGGATTTTCCCCATCTATGGGTGGTCATAGATGTGTCAACTTATCAAAAAAGGGCAATTTAGAGGTTGGGTGATGGTGGCTCATACCTGTAACCTTAGCTACTCAGGAGGCTGAGATTTGAGGATCGTAGTTCAAAGCCAGCCCAAGAATAAAAAATTTGGGACTTATATCCAATTAACCACCAGAAAACCAGAAGTGGCACTATGGCTCAAAGTGTTAGAACATCAGTCTTGAGGAAATGAGCTCAGGGGCAGGGCCCTGACCCTGAGTTCAAGCTCCAGGGCCAACCAAATAAAAAGAGAAAGAGAAAGTGGTAATTAGGTAATTTTGACCCAAGGTATCAGTATGTTCTGGAAATTTGAAGTATGGCTAGCCTGTTGTCTGAATCTGAATCCAAATTTTTACACCCTCTGGGAGGGCTGTGTGTACACATAGGTGTGAGGCACTGCCTGGAAGGTTGCAGAATCTGTCTGCTCTTAATGGTCTATTGGCAACCACCTTTGCTTACCTGTGCCTGATTTCTAAGAATGGTCTAAGAAACCTCAGGACATTCAGTACATTTACCAGGCTGAGGTTTTTTGTGCAGCTAATTTATGTAAACCCATAATTAGAAAAACTAAGGCAGGGGAAGATTGGGTAGTGATATATCTTTCTATGTTTCTGTGAGTTTTGGTTGGTAGATTTTCCTTCTCTGTTTAGACTGCACAGAATTATTGTTGTTGTCATTGTTTCTGTTTCTGTTCATACTAGAGTTTGACCATGTGACCTTTGTGTTGCTCGGTTGGTTCTGTATCATTTGAACTGTGGCTCCAGCCTTGCATTTTTTGTTGATAATTTTGGCAATGTAGTCCATGCCCTTCCTTTCCAAGGTTGGCCTTGAACTGCTATCCTCCAGCTCTCAACCTCCTGACTAGCTAGGATTACATAAGTCAATCACAGATACCTGATGTAGATTGGATCTAACTTCGTCACATCTCTCCATTCTCTATAGCTAAATACTTCCTAGTTGCTTTCTCATTTGGACTGAAATGGTATTGATCGAGGCTGAAACAATGTCGAATATCAATATATGAATACAGCCCCTTGATGGCTTCAGAATAGGGAGTAGTCTCTATCATTTTCCTCAATTCTACCTCAGTTTCTCCTTTGATGTCACCATTCCTTCACAAGAACATCCTGAGATGGACCCCATTGCTTCCAAACTGGCTTTTACAACTCTCTTAAAGATTATTTACTTGATCCTGGCTGTCTATTTTTCTGCCAAAAATCTAAAGCTTCCTGCTTCCATGTAATCTCCCACATAAGAATTTTTTTTTACTCTTGATGGAGTTACTAAGCTGAATAAACTGCCATGGTAAGTCAAATATCAACATAAATGGCCATGTTCATGCTATAAATATTGTAAATATTCGTTAAAGCAACAACAACAAGACAGCCTTATCCCAGGTTCCCAGAAGGATTTCAATATCTCTTTACTTATCTCTTGGTGTCCAAATGTCTCCAGACTGGGGCTGGTAGTAGGGTCACATCAACAACTAAGCCCACATTATAACACTTGGGGAACAAGCAAGAATAAAGCATGTTTTCCTATCCCTTTGTAGCTTTCAAGTGGTCTTCAAGGGGTTACTCCCAGCATGCAGGAATCAGGCAGCCATCTCTGGTTCCCACGTTTCTATTCCAACTTATTTTGTCACAAACCATAGTCCTTATACCCCTTTTTCCTCAGTAACAAATCCTATAGGCACTCTAATGAATTGAAAAAAAGACTCTCTAGGAATAGGTGAGAACTTGCGATGTCTAGCTAACTGAACTTATTATCTCTGAGCTGCAAAGGAGTACCTTCAGCAACATTATGGTCAACCCTTTTAGCTTAAGTTTTTCCAGTTCTGAGTATATTCTTCACTTGGCTTGTTTGCTCACGGTTGGTGGTGAACCAGCCTACGTAGGAAAGTCTATGAGACTCTCAATTCCAATTAACCACTAAAAAGCCAAAAGTGGATCGATGGCTCAAGTGGTAGAGAATTAGCCTTGCACCAAAAAAAAATGAAAAGAAGGAGGAGGAGGAGGAGGAGGAGGAGGAGGAGGAGGAGGAGGAGGAGGAGGGAGTGGTTGTGGCGGCGGAAGCAGCAGCAGCTGCTTAGGAATAGCACTCAGGCCATGAGTTCAAACCCTAGGACCCAGGACCACACACACACACACACACACACACACACACACACACACACACACACACACACACAGAGACGGACAGACAGACCAGACAGACAAACAGACAGACAAGACAGACACACACACACACACACACACACACACACACACACACAGAGACGGACAGACAGACCAGACAGACAAACAGACAGACAAGACAGACACACACACACACACACACACACACACACACACACACACACTAGCACAGCTTCAAGAAAGAGAAAGACAAACCAAGAAGCGTCAGTCCACAGCTTCATGATCATTTTTTATCCTGCTTGTTTTTATTGGTACAATTGAATTCCAGGTCTTGTGTTTTCTAGGCAGGTACTCTACCACTTAGGCCACAGTTCCAACCCCTTTTCAACTGGTTCTTTCCATCTTTTCTTTTTCTTTTTTTGCCAGGGCTTGAATTCAGGGCCTGAACATTGTCCTTGGGCTTTCCTCAGGGCTAGAGCTCTACCACTTGAGCCACAGCACCACTTCCAGCTTTTTCTGTGTATATGGTACTGAGGAATCAAACCCAGGGCTTCATGCATGCAAGGTAAGCCCTCTACCACTAGGCCACGCTCCTGGCACCTCCACTGGTTATTTTCAAGTAAAGTCTTGCTTTTCTTTTTCATGCCAGAGTAGGCTCAGCCTGCCAGCCTCCTGCTTGGGCTGTCCTGAGTCACTGGTGGTGACACACACAAGCCACCATGTCCAGTCATATTTGCTTTCCTTATAACCAGGACAAGTGTGGACTACTAAACCCAGGCATTGGTGCGATGGGGTCTTTCAAGCTTCTGTTTTGCACCTGCTAGTCTTGAACTGTAATTCTCTGATTGCTGCCTCTCAATTAGCTAGGATTATAGTCTTGAGTCATTTTCTTGGGCCAGTGGGTGGAAAGTACAATAGCAACAAAGTAAATAATAGATGAATTTGGTTCAGCATGCCTTATTGAAAATGTCAGTGAAATGTGGTAGAAATAGTCCCTTCAAAACTAAAATTTTTTTCTTTTACACTTAGGACACTGAGAGGGGGGAAGATATAACCCCAAAGATTCTTGCTAGGGTAAAAACATATTCTGAAGGCATAGGATCAGGGACTAAATGAGCCAAACTTTGTAGAAATTCATCATCCTTTTACAGAAATAGGAGGGCTTCTGTTGTCCCCTGAGACTGTGGCAAAGACCTAGCCTTACTCTTCTGCTAGCCTGGAACTCATAATTCTCCATGCACAGCTTGTCATGCTATTTTCTCCACCCACCCCCATCTGTCTCCTTTTCTCTCTCTCTCTCCCTCTCTCATAGAATAGGTTTGTACTCAGTGCCTCATCCACCTGCTTGGCTCTTGTCGCTCATGGATGACACTCCACCACGTGAGCTGTTGTATTTCTAGATTTTTTTCCCTAGCTAATTGGATATAATAATTGCTTACATTTGTCTGCCCAGTCTGGCTTCAAACCGTGATTCTCAGCCTTTAGGATTTTGCACACAAGCTACATCCAGATTCTCCCCCTTTTATTTTCTATATAATTCCATCCATTCTAATCAATTCCCAAGAGTTTAAATATTACATTCCTGAAATTGTAATGCATATGGAAATTCATATCGTCATATATCCAGCTTGCTGTTGAAAATTTCCATTTGGATGGCTCTCTTGTGTTCCTCAAATGGGAAATTCAAACAAGCCAATCACTATCTCTGATCCCTGGTATCTTAAGTTACTGATTGTTCTCACCACTCACCAGTGCAACCAAAACAATGGCTTCAGACATTATCCTTCCCTTTTCCTTACTTGTACTGTCCAAACCAACTATTTCTGTGTGTGCTAGTCCTAAAGTTTGAATTGAGGGCTTATGGGCTGCCTGTGAGCTTTTATGCTCTATGCATTGTGTCAGCATCCACAGTGAGTTTCCAGTAAAAAGAAGGGAACCAGAAGTAGAGCTGTGGCTCAAGTGGTAAAGCATCAGCCTGGAGTGGAAAAGAGGGAAGGTACATCTTCTCCCTGCCTGCCATTTCTTAGAACTTTATTGTCAGGCATATGAGTTTTCAAGAGTTACTATAACAAAGCCCCACATGCTAGGTACTTGAATCACAAAAAATTATTTTCTCACTGTTCTGGAGACTGAAAATCCCTGATCTATTTTCATCCCTGCTCTATTTCTTCTCAGTTTTCTGTCCTCGGCATGTACATAGCCTTTTCCCACTGTTAAGCAGCTTGTTTGTTCACGGATGGCATTCAACCACTTGAATCATACCTCCAGGCCAGCATTTAGATGTTTATTTTGGAAAACTATTTTCATAGATTTTTTCCACCTGGGCTGGCTTTGAGTCCTGATTCTTGGAATCTCAGCTTCCTGAGTAGTTACGTTTACAGGCATGAACCACCAGCACCCATCTTGAAACTTCTTTTGTATTGGTATGGGTCTCACTTTCATGGCCTCATACTGAGAGAATTACCTCTTTACAGCTCCTATGGTGAAATATAGGCACACTTGGCAGTACTGAGTTAGAAGGCTAATTACGTCTTTTTTATTGTAATTAGTAAAAGGGTTACATGATATTTGCCAGATAGAAGGTGCATTAATTCACATACATTGATACCCTTTCACATGTCTTGGTACCCATTTCCCTCCCCCCCCCACTAATTACCTCTTTATAAGTCTTGTTATTAAATACAAGGCACAATCGGAAGTACTGAGTATTAAGGCTTGTTATCTTTTTGCAGGTCATATCATTGAATAAAGGTGCATCTGGCAGACTGAATTTTAAGGCAACACTAAAAAGGGGACACAGGGGACTCTCTTTGGAGGAGCTTTACAGTCTCATCAATCATATTAGTTTATGATCTGCTTTATAATTACTCATTGACCCAGTAACCTACTGTAGTGGGCACAAAACCATGGTGACTGAGAGGGTGGCCCTTGAAAACCAGCCTCTCTGAGACTCACAGAAACATATCTTTAAATATGGCCCTTGGGAGTCTGAAGCCCGTGGGAATGTGGTTTGAGCAGTAATGTCTCCCAGGGTTTGTGAAGCCACGCAACTTAGGCTATGCCTAATCGCTATGAGCTTAAAAGCTACTGGGAACTCAATTATAATGTGATATTTACATTCTTATAAATCCAAATTGCAGCTTGGAAGCCATCCAGCAAATTCATTTCTGGATAAGAAAAGCTGATGAAAATCTTGTACCAGGAGGCTACATATCCCAAATATTACAATAAATATCAGTCATATTTGCATTCAAATATTAGGCTATTTATTCCAAATATGGTAGTGCCACAATTATGTGATAAACATGAAATATGCAAAATGGTTATTTACATTTTGTCTTCAATTTCCCAATAGCAATGTTTAAATTTAGTGCTATTATATTTTCTCTCACTTATCTGGTTGTCATGCTCTCTGAAAAATTCTATTATAAATAACCCTGCATTTCCTTACTATTTATGCCTTTTCGTTTGCTTACTATTGCTTTTCTAAGACTTCAAGATTCTCATCTTCATCTTCTGTTTTGGATAGGTTGATCTAAGCAGGGAGGAAATGTGTTGAATTAAAGCTAGAATCACCTTGGTGTGGTGGTTCAAGTCTGTAATTCTTGCTATGTGAGAAGTGGAAATTGAGGGATCATGGGGCCTGAGAGCATGTGAGACTCCATATATCTCCATCAATGGCTGGGCTCCCTGGCACTGTCTGTTATCTCAGTGACAGGGCAAGCCCAATGGCCAGTCACAGTGTTGTGCTCCTATCATCCCCAGAATACAGGGAGGCACAAATAGAAGGATGGAAGCCCAAGGTAACCTAGATATAAAGTAGATGCTAGCTCAAGAATAAGCAGTACAAAAAGGGGAATAGGGGACCTGGGAGCGTGACATAGCGGTAGAGTGCTTTCCCTGTATGCACGAAGACCTGGGTTCAATTCCTCAAAACCACATACATAGAAAAAAGCCAGAAGTGATGCTGTGGCTCAAGTGGTAGAGCTCTGGCCTTGAGAGAGCCCAACGACAGTTCCCAGACCCTGAGTTCAAGCCCCAGGACTGGCAAAAATGGGGGGAGCCTAGGTAGTAGAGTGCCTATCTACTTACCTAGCAAACATGTCATGAGTTCAAT
Organism: Megascapheus bottae; assembly: GCF_031878675.1. Lineage (NCBI taxonomy): Eukaryota > Metazoa > Chordata > Mammalia > Rodentia > Geomyidae > Megascapheus > Megascapheus bottae. The sequence goes on along the minus strand of NC_143525.1, from coordinate 8,474,321 downwards.
CCTGAATAGGGCCAAACACACACACACACACACACACACACATATATATATACAGAGAGAGAGAGAGAGAGAGAGAGAGAGAGAGAGAGAGAGAGAGAGAGAGAGAGAGAGAGAGAGAGAAAAGGAACTTTTGCAGACTTTAATATAATCAACAGAAGAAAATGGGGGGAGCAGTCCTGGGGCTTGAAATCAGGGCCTGGGCACTGTCACTGAGCTTCTTTTGCTCAAGGCTAGCACTATACCACTTGAGCCACAGCACCACTTCTGGACTTTTCTGTTTATGTGGTGCTGAGGAATCCAACCCAGGCTTCATGCATGCTAGGCAGCACTCTACCACTAAGCCACATTCCAGCCCAAGTTTTTGTTTTTTTTAAATCAACAAAGAAGATTGTGTGTGTGTGTGTGTGTGTGTGTGTGTGTGTGTGTGTGTGTATGTGCATGGTGTCCACAATTTTAAGATTCATCAGTACTGAGTTTTAAATGTTCACTAATGTTTGTGTGTTTCAAGGCCAGATCATAGCTAAAATTAAGTAGATGTGTGGCTATGTCCACATTTTTGTATGCCATCAACAATTGTATTCCTCATTCTATTGCTGTTTTTAGTACTAGATCTTAAAAGACTTTCCCCGTAAGTCTATTCTAGGCACTTTTCTTTTCTTCTGATATTTTCATATCCCTTTTGGTCTTGACATGTTTAACCCATTTATGGTGTGTTTGGGTATAAGATGAGATTCTAAATGTAATTTTCCTAATGGTTCGGCAGCTGTTTCAGCACCTGCTAATGACTACCTATCCTTTCCCCCTACTGATCTGAGGAACCATTTTAACACTCGTAGTCAGGGAATTCTAAGGAGTTCTAACAAGAGAATGATGTAGACAATTCCTCAAAATCTTCCCAGTTCTTTTGCCAGGATCATTTCCAGTCAAATGATCCATTTTTTTCTTAACCAAATAACATAGTCAGCATTGACTACAATTATCTACTCCTGTATCCAGTCTGTCCAGTTCACATCTGTCTTGTCCCCTCTCATACAAGAGCTCCCAAAGTTGCATTAGAAAGCTGCTGAGGAACTCAAGCCACAGCCTTTTGCACCATAACACACATCTTCTAAAACCACACCCTATTAAGGGCCTTCCCAAGCTTTCTAGTGAACTTTCAACTTCCTGCACATTTCGGCAGAACTCCGATTTCCAAAATTAATCTCCAGCTTACTAGTATTTCACAGTTTAGAAGCTTAGCTGGAAATGTATCGAGCTACTAGAAGACGTAAGACTTACCCACTCTTAGGATAATTATAACACCAAGCACTAGACTAAAATGTTTTCATTTCACTCTGTTGCCAGAGGTAGATGCAATTATGAATCCCCATTTAACAGCTGGAAAATCAAAGCGCACCAAGTTTGTGTTATGGGCTGTCACAGAGCTCCACGTTGTAGAGCAAGAATTCTGTCATGTACCTGTACAGTAAGAGCACAATGCAATCCCTTTGTCCAACTGACTTATGTAAATTACACCAGAATTCGCACTTCACCAGGGCCTATAAGGACCTGTATAACTCGCATCTGAACTTGAAGGCCGATGATCTTGAAGGAGCAAATTGAGGCTTCTCAGTGTGACCCTCAATGCTTGGGCTGAGAGATCTTCATAATTAGAACAAGGATCAACTTTCTTAGGACTGATTTGTTTCCCTCCTGGGTTCTATTCTTCATCGTTTTGTAACATGAAAGACTCCCGTCTTTTGAATTGGGATGTGGACTCCATAAACTGCTTCATCAAGCATTTACTCCAACTGTGCAAAAATAATGTTGATGGAGTTTTATGGGGTTTTAAAGATTTATGTCCATTGTATTTGTTTCTCTTGGGGCTGTACAATCCATCTCCTGACTAACGATGACAGCTGACAAAGGGCTAATGGTTGCTCACATCTCCGCTCCTCCAAATCTCCTTGTGTTCTTTTCTGTCCAGTCCCAGTGAGAGGTTTAGTGTGATTCATTACCTTTGCAACTACTAATTTTCAGGAGACATCAGTTCTTCTAGGGGTACAATCATTTGGGGCCAAGTATTGAAGTGATCTTTTCTTATACCCTACTATGTTCGGAATTGGGACAGCAAAGTTCATCTGTGTTAATTATGTGTTCAAGGGCACACATTCAACCCACATTATGTATTTTATGGCAGAGTCTGATGGAACTCTCAGATCTCCTAACACCCTCAAGCTCTGCTTTTGGTCTAACAGCTTGCAGCCTTGCGTTGTATGACAAATCTTGCTTTTTGATGATTTTTTTTTCTTTTGCAGTCACTTAGGTTTCATGTAATCTAACCCAGCTTGAAAGTGCACTTCCCTGTCCTGTATAACAACGTGCCTGTGAATGAGTTTATGATAAAGACACGTGCGCCCAATGACGGCTTTCTCATCTTCTCTCTGAGTAAAGACACACAATTTATAGCGTCGCACCCTGGCAGTGTAGGCACCACAGCCTGAATAGTTTGTAAGTACATCTCCTAACTCCTTTTAATGGTCACGTGTCACAAGTGCTTTTTATAAGGCCTGAAAAACACAATTCTTGCATATTTTGGCTGTCACTAAGTTCAGTCGATGCACTCGACCAAATATGCTTTTAATTTGGTACATAAAAAATACGATGTAAAAACTGAAGTTGGCTCAGTCGCATCCATTCCTAGCCCCTTCTTTCTTGGAGATTCAGGACCAAAGGATGCTGATTTCTTGGCTTTTCATGTAGCATTGGACATAAAGTGAGATGTGAGTGGAATCTTTCTGAACAGGGTCCTGAGGGGCAAGGTTCTGCCTTCTCCTAGCTGGAGCATTTGCGTGACTTTCAAAGGTATAGTCGCCAGCTCACGATGATGAAGTAAGAGTGTAAAGATTAAAAAAAAAAAAGTATGGGTCATAAGCATGACAGAATGGCAAGCAAGGGAAGGCATTTCCTGGGGACACAGGCACTCTGCATTGTCTTCTTTTTCATAAAAAGTGGGCATTGTTCTCATTTACTTGAAAACAGAAAGATACAGAGGTTAAGATCAATAATGATTATAGTACTGAATTTCCAAGCACTACATTGTAATGTTTTCCTAATTAATGCACTATTTCTATGAACATTTATTCGTGTGTGTGTGTGTGTGTGTGTGTGTGTGTGTGTGTGTGTGTGTGAATTCAGGGCTTCGCTTGTCTTTCTTACTCAAGGCCAGCTCTCTAACACTTGAGCCACACCTTCACTTCCAGCTTTTAGCTGGTAAAGATAAGTCCCTCTCTCTCTCTCTCTCTCTCTCTCTCTCTCTCTCTCTCTCTCTCTCTCTCTCTCTCTCTCTCTCTCTCTCTCTCTCTCTCTCTTGCTGGGGCTGACTTCTAACTGAATCCTTATATCTTAGCCTCCTGAATAGCTAGGATTATAGGCTTAACCTCCATGAGCCTTTTTACTTCAGAAAAAAATGGCATGAGCATCTACAGTTTGTACAAGCTGATTTTTATTTTGCACTCCATGGTGGATTATGAGTGTTTACCTACGCATTAAGCACTCTTGTGCAATGTGGTTTTTAATGGCGATACGATGCTCATGTTAGAAATATGCCACTGCTGAATGTATCAGTTCTTCATGGCTGGCATTTGTAGTACACATACATTTCTAGATTCTTCCTGCTAGCTACTAAACATCCTATATGAAAGAAACAGGAATTTGGGGAGGGGTTGAGCTTGCTAGGGAGCTGAGGTCTTAGGGACGGTCTCAGATGACTCCTCAAGTTATATTTCTGCCTTACACACCCTTGTTTTGAAAGTGAAGATATCAGCAATCTAGAAACCTCAAGTGTAGACAACTAAAATGAAGAACAAAAATAAGAAAGCTAGTTTTTGTCTGGGCATGGTGGTTCACACCTGTGATCTCAGAATTTGGGAACCTGAAGATTGTAAAATAGAGGACAACATGGACTGCATAATGAGTTCTTTTTAAATTTTTTTTTTGCCAGTCCTGGGCTTATACTCAGGGCCTGAGCATTGTCCTTGTGCTTTCTCAAAGCTAGCATCTGCCATTTGAGCCACAGCACCACTTCTGGCTTTTTTCTATGTATGTGGTACCGAGGATTTGAACCCAGGTCTTCATGCATGCTAGGCAAGCACTCTACCTCTAGGTCATAATGAGTTCTTGTATACTCATTCCATCCCCTTAATAAAAGCAGAAAAGAGAAACCATGATTTCTGTAGCAGAGGATAAGGGAAAGCTTCCTGTCAAGGAACTTTGATAGAAACTTTTAAAAAGTTTATATACTTTCATAAACTGGAGTTAAGTCTTGTAACTGAAGAGAGGTATAGGCTGAAAAGTACAAAACATTTACAAAAGAAATGTTCAGATCACGAATAAATAGATTATTCCATGTGCATTCCTCGAAAGAATTAATATTGTCAAAATATCCAGTGACTCACAACTATAATCCTAGCTACTCAGAAGACTGAAATCTGAGGATTACATTTCAAAGTCAGACCAGGTAGAAAAGTTCGTGACCCTTTTATCTCCAATAAACTACTCAGAAAAAAAAAGTGGAAGGGGTGCTGTGGCTCAAATGGTAGAGTGCTAGCTTTGAGCAAAAGAAGATCAGGGACAGTGCCCAGGCTCAGAGTTCAAGCCCCAGGAACAGCTAAAACAAAAAAGCAAAACAAAACAAAATTTATTAAGCATTTATTGTGTATCAAGTACAATTTGGGGTCTGAGATATGGTGGTAAGCAAAATACAATATGTGCCCTCCCTCATGGAATGAACTTTTAGTGAAAAATGGCAAATGGGAATGACCATCATAATATCAACAATGAATAAAGACCAGGAAACAGAACTAAGAAGGGAGCAATGAGAAGGAATGACACATTTATTAAGGGAAGTCCCTCAGGGAAAACTATATTTTGAGATGGTCTCCCTTCTCTGCCTTCTTTTCCTTTTGCTAGTTAGGACTGGGACTTGGACTCGGGGTCTGATTGTTTCCTTCAGCTTGTTCTCTCAAGGATGATGCTCTATTACTTCAGCCATGACTCCAGTTTTCCACTGGTTATTTTGGAGATGGAATCTCCATATGGGCTTTTCTATCCAGTATGGCATCACTCCTGCCTACTGCTTCCAAGAGGAGGTATTATTGACATAGGCCCCTAGACCCAAATCTAGGTGGTAGCTTTTGATTTTCTAAAAGGTGAGAAAGCCAAAGGGGAATGAGCTGTGCTGTCAGTCTCTGGTGACTTGGGGAATTCTGTTACATGAGGACATCTTCTGGTGCCATGTTGTACAGAAAAACACAGGCCTGCCGTGTTGTCACTATTCTAGTCTTCCTACAGCATGCTCATGATCGGTCATTTATCATCTTATTTGCATTTTCATTGATTCCCCTGGTCACTCATGAGTCTTTATTAAATAAAGATGCAGCTACTCAGACATTAAGTAGGTATGTTTTATTTGCCACTGAATGGACTGCAATTCTAATTTTGTTTCTGTTTTGATGACTCACTTTACAAGGAGTTTTTCAGGAAAAAAAAGATTATCCTCCCAGTAACATGTTTTATTACGCGTCCAACTTTGTCAACATTAATAAAAAAAATTCTATTGCTTTATGTGGTCATAATTTTTAAAGTCCTTTGTTTATGTTGATTTAACAAACACTTTCGATCTTTTTACTGTGTCTCTTCCATCCCTCTCTTGGAAATCTCAACCCGGTTATCTAGTACTTTTTTTTTCAGAAGGTTTTATGACTATTATGTTTATTTTGTTTTTCTATATCTGAATTTGTAGGGATGTGAAACATTTGGTCTCATTTCTTACATCTGAAGAGTCCAGACATCGTATTTATTTAGTTAGTTTTGTTTAGTGTGCTTTCTTGTTTGGGATTTGAACTCAGGGCTTCACAAAGCTGATCACTCTATCACATGAGCTAAGCCTCCATCCAGCTATTTGCTGGTTAGTGGACATGGAATCTCTCAGATTTTTCTTTTCAAGTTGACATTTAAATGGCCACCCTCTACATCTCAGCCTCCTGAGTAGCTAGGACTACAGGAGTGATCTACTGGCACCCAGACTATTTTGTTTAATTTTTATCTCTAGGTAGCTTTTAAAATGTGCATTCACTTACTTTAAGAAACAATCTTTCTTAGCAGGTTAGCAAGAGTGCAGAGTAGCTGACAAATGTACATGCTCTCTGCCCGTCTTGAAGCTCTTCAGGTTTAATGGACATTGATTACGATTCCATGTTTCTTGGTATCTGGTGTAGTCTACTAATCACAGGACACGCAAACTGCCATTCCATAACAAAATATTTGCTCTTGTATATTTGACATGATTTCTGCTATGTTTTTCCTGTTTCTTTTTGGGGGTTCACAATTTACATTCATGCCAATCTTTTTCTGAGCAATATTTATTTTTTAATTTCAACATGGTTTATAGCGTTTCAGATGATTATTTCTATTATTCTTTATTGAATTTCTTTTGGCTCCTATATCTTTCTTCTATTGTTCACTTATGTCTCATCCAATAAAAATCTGGTGCAGTGGTGTGCACCTGTCACCCAGCTGCGTGAAAACCATAAAGCTTAAGTAGGGTGAAGGCCAGACCAGGCAGTCTGAATATGTATGAGTAGGAGACCCTCTTTAAAAAAATAATAAAACCAGGCTGGGAGTTTGGCCTAGTGGTAGAGTGCATGAAGATCCAGGTTCAATTCCTCGGTACCAAATGCATAGAAAAAGCCACAAGTGGTGCTGTGGCTCAAGTGGTGGAGCTCTAGCCTTGAGAAAGCCCCAAAACAGTGCTCAGGCTCTGAGTTCAATCCCCAAGACTGGCAAAAAAAATAACAAAAGTAAAAAACGTTAATGGTGTGATTCAAATGATAGAGTAACTTCCTTGTAAGTTGAACCCCAGTATCACCAAAATGAATGAATGAATGAATGAATTAGTGAATTTAAATTTTAAAAAACATAGCCTCTACGATTTTGATTATGTCTTGAGAAGATGAAGACCCTGGGGAAACGTGATCACCAGCCATCCAGTTTAAAGTCATACAGGAGAAACATCCAGGAGGGGTTGTTAGCAGAGAGTTCTGTGAGCAATGAGGAAGAATGACAACAGACAGAGATGTGTCCAGACTTGGACACATAAGGACTCTGGGAGTGTAGGGCCTTTGTGATGTAGCCTCTGTGAACTACGGTTGGCTTTCTCTTGACTGGACAAGCCTCATTTTGAACCCCTCTTCCTTTACCTATTTTCACTACTGATTCTTAAACCACACTTTGGGTCTTGGACTTGTGTTTCTGCTGTTAGCTCAGAGTCCTGTTGACTCAAGGCCTCTCTTCAGAACCCTACACCATTCCAGCTAGTACACAGGGGTGGGAGTGTGGTTGTGGAAGACCAGTGGGCTGAGAGGATGATGCCCAGTGGATTTCCAGAGTCTAGGGAGTCTCATTGTCAATATGGGTCATCCCTCCTCATGTGCTCTAAGGAGTTGGATTGAATCATGAAGATCTGATAATTACTCATGGTGAAGGATGAATGCTTGGATTCCTTTATTTTGGCTCCAAGGTGCTTCTGATTTGTGTGTGTGTGAGTGTGTGTGTTGGTACTAGGTTGGAACTGAGGTTGTGGGTACTGTCTTTAGCTTAATCACTCAAGGCCAGTGCTCTACCAATTGAGTTATATCTCCACTTTTGGCTATTGGGGGGGGCGTTAATTAGAAATAAGAATCTCACTCACTTTCCTGCCCAAGCTGGCTTTGAACTGTGATCCTCGTATCTCATCCTCCTGACTGGCTTAGGATTACAAGTGATGTGAGCCACCAGTACTCAGCTAAGGTGCTTCTATCTTTAACTGATATTTTTTTTTACAAGGTTGACATATCCCTGCCAATTCTAAGTTAGGATGAATAGAAAGAGCATAAAGAACATCATAGTGCACAGCAAAGAGAAGAGAAGATCAAGTAAGCGAGTAGGGGAGAGAGGCTTGCCAGATTCCCATGAGAAGAGGCAGGGACAGCGTGGGAGAAAAGTGAAGCCAGAGAGAAAGACTCAGCAAGGACTTCTGAGTGGATTTGGTGTGACAACTTTCATTTACAATATATTATCTGTGTGTGTAGGTGGAGCAAAAGTTGTTGCTTCTTCCCTGGGCCCTTTGAATTGCAGGCCCTTCGGGACAAGGCTTCTCTGGCTTTGAGAAACAGTTGAGGTGCTTTTGCTTCAAAGCAAAAATGAGGTGGGGTAATGGAGGGAGAGAGGTGGGTTGTATTGCCAGTTATAGTTCTGATATAGTTATAGTTCAATATGATTGCTTCCTCGGTTTATTTTCCAAACAGAAAGACGGACGGTCTGTGACGTTCACAGGCTTCTGATTCATTGATTTATTAAAGGTGTTCAAATCTGCAGGTACAGATTAGACCTGAAATGAGCAGAAATGGGTCATTTAAAGCATTCTTATAACATTTTTGGCCTTTAGCAAACACAAAAGGTACATATATTTAAGAATGAACTTAAACAAGAAAGCTATAGAGAACAATATAATAGCTACTAAATATGAGCGCTAAAATATGCAACATACTTTATTTTAAAATGCCCATAACATATTAATATAAACTGATCACATTATTTATTTAGAAAATAAATCTTAGAATAGTCTCACCAATGGAAATTTTTATACTGGCAACATCTAAACACATTTTCATTAAAATATCTACAACTTACTAGTGCCAATTCAAATAAAACAAAACTAATCTCATAAAATTAAAACAAAATCCTACATAAACAGCTTTTGGACCTCATAGAGGAAAAACTATAATTCAGAAATATTTTGTAAAACTTGATAAGAAAGCTGCCTATGGAAAAACTAGGGAATGTTGCTGTAGTCAAACTCAGGGCAATTTTGTAGCTTTTAAATCTTTTCATTATTAAGCAAAAAGGGTGAACATAAAATAACCCAGCCTTCAAATAAGATATGTAGGTAGGATGGCAAAGTCAGCTTTAGGAAAGCAGAAAAGGGAAAGGAAGGAAAGGAGAGAGGGAAGAAGGAAGTAGGGAAGGCAAGGAAGGAAGAAAGAAAAGGAGAAAGATGAAGGAAGGAGGGAGAGAAAAGGGGAAGTGAGAGAAGAGGGAGAGGCAAAAAGAGTCAAGACAGAAAGAAGGAAGGAAGAGAGGAAGGAAGGAATGAAAGAAGGAAGGAAGATGAGGGAAGGAGGGAGGCAAATGAGAAAAGGGAGGAACAAAAGAGGAAAGGAGGAAGAAAGTAAGAAATGAAGGAAAGAAAAAAGAAAAGAAGGGAAAAAGGAAGAAAGGAAGGGAAACAGATAGAAAAGGGGAAAGCATTAAATGTGTCTCCTTAACTGTGTTATCTGGAACTTACTAATATCCTATCTGAACCAACTCTATAAACAAACCTTTCAAGCCTAACTAAAAATCAAAGAGGAAAAGTTCACTACAAGGGAGAGGTGCTTGTCATAAGAGAGGAAAAGCATCCTAAGAGGAGACTGTGTGTTGTTTCAGGCTAATACGCCCAAAACTCTGAATGAAATAACCGTTTTTCTAGGAAAATATAAATGGCCCAAACTGACTCCGGGTGAAGTAGGAAGTTTGAAGAGAACAAAGTAAGTAGGACAGAAATGGAAAGTGCAGTCAAGGCTCACCTCCAAACATGGCTGTGTGTTTTATGAACCATATTTTTTCCAAGTTTGAAGAACAGATAATTCTTTTACTCTATAAACTGAGTGAAGAGAAGAAACAAAGCTTCCTAACTGGTTTTATGAAGTGATCACAATCCTGGGCCTAAACCTGGACAGCCTTAGCCCAAGTGAAGAAAAGTTAAATAAGTTTCCCATTTGTACATCAGAAGGAAAAATGTCAGGAAGTTGAATTTGAAAGTATGTAAGAAAATGCTGCCCCATGCGCTGTGTTCTCTTCCTTAAAGAATGAAGGTATGCATTAGCATTAAGAAAAATATTACTGGGCCAGGAGTTTGGCCTAGTGGTTAAAGTGTTTGCCTAGCATGCATGAAGACCCGGGTTCGATTCCTCAGTACCACATACATAGTAAAAAGCCGGAAGTGGTGCTGAGGCTCAAGTGGTAGAGCTCTAGCCTTGAGAAAGTCCAAGGACAGTGCTCAGGCTCTGAGCTCAAGCCCAGGACTGGCAAAAAAAAAAAAAAAGAAAAGAAAAGTATTACTAAAAAATTCCTACTTAATAATAAACAGGCTGGAGAAAAGAACCTATTAGCATCATAATAAAAAGAGTCTGATAAAATCAAATGTCATGAGCCAATAGAAAAATGAAGGCAATTATTGATATGAGACAAAAGGATATATCTTAAACTGGTGGCAATTTTATGCCCTGATGAAACTCTGGAAAGTTCTCTGGAGTCAGGTTCACACTGCCACCAGTACCCTCTCCACAATAATCCAACTCGTTCTGGAAGTTTTGGCCAATGCAATAAAACAAATGGCTGATGGATACCTGAGAGGAGTCCAGGGCAAAAATATAAAGTTGTCATTTTCAGCTGATATCTGATTTTCTTCTCCCTCAGGAAAAAAAAATCAAAGGAATCTAGTAAAAATCGATTTGAACTAGTAAGTTACATAGAGAGCTGACTGAAAGGAAAAATGCCAGCACCATTGCCCATAGCAACCTTGGTAAAGTCTTTTCAGCATTTAAAAACAGAAAAGAAAAATAGCACATTTAATTTAAAAAGGGAGACTTTATTCAAATGAATAAGATCCACAAAATAGCCAGGAATAAACTTAGAGAACATTGAATGTCTGTGTTTAAAAAAAGAAGTACTACAAAATATTATCAAGATAGGCTAAGGAAAACATGAGTGGAATATATCTTATTCCTTAAGGAAAGACATTCTTTAATAAACACAATGATTCCCTAAGTAATTGGTACTTTTAAAATAGTTTCAATCCTGTTGAAACTATTTTGATATTGAAAAAGTGATTCTGAAAATGATCTGATGGAATGAGGACAGACTGTGTGTGTGTGTGTGTGTGTGTGTGTGTGTGTGTGCGCGCGCGCGCGCGCGCACCAATCATGGGACTTGAACTCAGTGACTAGGTGCTATTTCTAAGCAGTTTTGTTCAAGATTTTTGTACTACCACTTGAGCTCCAGTGGTGGATTTTTAGTGGTTAATTAGTGATAAATCTCATAGTCTTTTCTGCTAATGCTATTCTTAGATCTCAGCCTCCAGATTAGCTAGGATTACAGGATTGAGCTACCAGGCACTGGCAGTTGCATTTTAAAGTAAGAGCGTGGATGAATATGGTAGTATCTGCCTGTATTCCAGCTATTTGAGGGTTAGGGGGAAGGGAGATGTAGGAAGATCCTAGGCAGTGGTTGGCTCTGGATAAAAAGCTTGAGATACCATTTGAAAACTAACCAATGTAAAAACTGGGCACGGGTATAGCTCAGGTGATAAAGCACCTGCCTAGCAAAAGTGAGGCCCTGAGCTTAAACTCCATACCAATAGAACAATCAGGACAAATAATATTAAATTGAATTAAATGTCAAAATTGTGATAGGAATAATAAAATATCTGTTATAGGCAAACCTAAAAATACAAAATATGTATGTGGATGTATAGGTATATCTCATATGAATGTATCTGCATACATCATATGTGTACATCAAAGGGCAAAAGACAGAAAACTTGGTAATTCTCTGAAGCAGAAACCATCCCCCTCCCTATCTGGCAGTACTGTGATTGGCCCTTGCTAGGCAGATACTCTACCACTTGAGCCCTACCCACTGCCCTGCATAATTTTCAGTAATAGGCAAAGTTTGGCCTCCACAGGAATCAAAGCCACAAACAAAACAACATGTGTCACTAAAATACTAAGGAAGGAAGGCTAGTGGGTCTTTATTTCTCAGTTGTAAGGGAAGAGCACCTGAGAGTGGTCAGTGGAAGAGAAACCATGCAATAGCAAGGGAAACGTTGGATAGGTTGGCTAGAAACAGACTAGAGAGACGAATACTTACTCCTTCCCTTCTAGCTGTGAATCTTCACTATGTCACTCTGGGGCAGTTTCTGACTCTCCAGCACAAGGAAACCTACAGCAGGGACCTTGAGCATTCATGATTGTAATTGAGCATGTCAAGTATTACAGTAGTGCAAGGCATACAGGATGTATCCAACAATGCTTTTACATAACACTCTCCACGTGCATAATCCCTGATTTCATAATTTGGCTGCAATGTTCTGAAATGTGATATATAGGTGATTAAATGATTGCAACAGCTTTACTTATAATGGCAGGACATTAAAAGTGATAATAAGTTAGGGCCTAATCTAAGAGATGGTAATAAGCCAGATGCTAGTGGTTCACGGCTGTAATCACAAATCCTCAGATCCAAAGGATCATAGTTTGAAGCCAGCCTAGGCAGAGAAGTCCTTGAGACCATCTCCAAATGAACTGGCGAAATACCAGGCTGGAAAAATGGTTCAGTGGTAGGGGACCAGCTGTGAGCAAGCAAGAAAACTAATAACAACAGATGCTGGAGGGGGTGTGGCCAGGAGAGATCACTACTACACTGCTGGTGGGAGTGCAAACTCCTTCAACCACTATGGAAAGCAGTATGGCAGTTCCTCAAAAGGCTGAACATAGAGCTCCCCTGTGACCCAGCAATTCCACTACTTGGCATTTGCCCAATCATCTAGAAACAAAGACATACTAAATCCACTAGCATGCCTATGTTCATTACAGCACTATTTACCATAGCAAAGATATGGAACCAACCTAGATGTCCCTCAGTTGATAAGTGGATCAACAAGATGTGGTATTTGTACACAGTGGAATTCTATGCTGCTGTCAGAAAGAATGACATCGCCCCATTTGTAAGGAAATGGAAAGACTTAGAAAAGATCATATTAAGTAAAGTAAGCAGACCCAAAGGAACATAGGTTCAATGGTTTCCCTCATTTGTCATAATCAGTAGAAACCTTGGGCTCTCCTAGCAGAGATTTGCAATAGAGCAAAACCTAGATACATAAGGCTAAATGAAAGAATCTCTGGGATATAGAAACATAAGCCATATAATGAGTGATTGTTGTTCTTAATGTACTATGTTATCTCTCATCTCTTTTGCTGTCCCTTGGTTATCTCATATTGTTACAGTATCTCACTTTGTTACCTGATATATTGGATGCATTTGTATTTGGTTATTTGAAATTGGATAGGGAAGGGGGAAAACAAGATGAGGGGTGGGGATGGGGGGAGGGAAATGGGGACCAAGACATGTGAAAGGGTATCAATGTATGTGAATTAATACACTTTCTAGTTGGTGAATATAATGTAACCCTTCTATTAATTACAATAAAAAATATATGGAAAAAAAGAGGTAGAGCACCTGCTCTTCCTCTGGTGGCATTAATGCTTGAGTGTCTCATTTTCAAAATGCATGAGGCATGACGTGTTTTGTGGTTGACACTGTGGCTCATACCTATAACCTTGGCATCTCAGGAAGCTGAGCTCTGGAGGATTCTAGTTCTAAGCCAACCTGGACATAAAAGTCTACAAGACTCCATCTCCAAAATAACCAGCAAAAATCTTGGGGCTAGGAGTTTAGCCTAGTGGTAGAGTGCTTGGTAGCATGCATGAAGACCCAGGTTCGACTCCTCAGTACTACATACATAGAAAAAGCTGGAAGTAGTGCTGTGGATCAAGTGGTGGAGCACTAGCCTTGAAAAAGCCCATAGACAGACTCAGGCCTTGTGCTCAAGCCCAGGACTGGCAAAAGAAAATAATAACCAGCAAAAATGTAGATTGGAGAAGTTGTTCCAGGGGTAGAGTGCCAGCCAAGGAAGTGTAGGACTCTGAAATAAAGTAATAGTACTGCCCCAAAAAAGTATTTCAGATTTTCTTTTTCAGATTTTGGAATATTTGCATGTACATAATAAAATATCATGGCACTGCCAAAGTTCTCTCTGTTTTATGCTCACATTACACACATAACTAGTAGATAGTTTTTTTTACAGTACTTTTAAGTATGGTGACATTTTGATTGTGACTCCCTCATATGAGGTCAGATGTGGAATTTTTAATTTGTGGTATTATGTGAGGGTGCAAAAAATGTTTTCCAATTTGGGAGCATTTTGGATTTAAGATTTTCAGACCAAGTTCGTAGCTCCTTAGTTTCAAGTCTGAGGTGGCTGCAACTGTGCCTTTGAGAGTTACCATGGCTGCCAGCTCACAAAAAGAGCCAGAAAATTTTACTGCCTATTGCAACACAAAAGAGAGGAAGTCTAAGCACACTGGTAGCAAGTCTTGTCTGTCCGTTCATGTCTGTCTGTCTGTCTGTCTGTCTGTCTGTCTCTGTGTCCACCTATTTTGTCCAGAATTGATGACTAGCAATCTGAAGACAACGTCCAGGCTCTGGAGAGGGGAGGTCAGGTTTTTCTTGTTCTAATGGCTTAAGAGAAACTTTGAGAGATTCTGAAAACAGCTGAATAACTCCTCCCCAAATCTACAGGGTGGTTTGGGTTCATTGTAAAAGAGTCGATTATGTTCCTACAAAAACAAACAGTTGCTCCAAGCTGGGGTTGTCTTCTATTATTATTTGGTGCTGGGATACTGACTTTTTGAGGAAAGAAGTATTTTAAGTTTGGCTGCAGGGGGTGTGGCTGACTTCAGCTGCAAACAAACTTAAACCCACACGAGCTCTGGGGATTTCTTCTCCGCAGTCTACAGTTCTTTAAGCTGTTAAGGCTTGATAAGTAATATGCCAGGTATTAGCTGGCTGAGCCTCCGAACGAGGCTCAGTGATCTGACTGAATCTCACAGTTAATGAATGCTATCCCTTTATTCATGTGGCTCAGAAAAGACAAATAAAGCAAAGTTTCCTTTTCAGGAGGCTAGCCCTTGCTAAATAATTCCTCTCCTGCCTCCCCTCCCTCCTCTTCTCTATCTCTGCTTCCCTTAACTCTCTCTCCTCTTCATCTCCCTCTCCTTGTCTCTTCTCCATCTTCCCCTCCTTTCCTTCTTCCTCTCCAACTAACCCTTCTCCTCCCCCCCTTTTCTTCCTTCCTCTCCCTTCTCTCCCTGCCCCCGCCAGCCTCTCCTATTCATCAATTTAATGAACACTTTCTTGCCTATGTTACTTTAGGCACCACTAACATGAAGCAGGATAAGCACCATGCTACCAACTCCAGCGGAGCTTGTAAACAGAGACAGCCCCAACAAATATGGCGAATGCAAGACTTATAAATAAACATGAGGCTGAAAGCTGGCCTGAGAGCTCATACAGTAACATATACTCAGGCACCAATGTTCTTCTATTAAAAGGCACAATAGAAATAATACCTAGAATACAAAACCATCTCTGAAACATGGAAGAACACTTAAGGAAAAAAAAGTGTGGAAAAAAATAAAAGAGAAAAATCATATGCACATCATAGAACAACCAGAGTGCCTACGCCTAAATGAAAACAACAGGCAATGGAATATTCAGGTGAGAAAACAAGGTGTAGCTCTCACACTGTAGGGCAAGAGACAGAAAACTGGGAGTCAGGTGCAGAATCTTAGGCAGTCTCATCAGAAGACTGCCCAGAGCCCAAAGAGAGCATTCAGTATAATGCTTGAATGGGAAAATCCTTCTCTGTAAGAATGTGGCTTGTTACCATTACAAATTAAAATTGAGGCAGAAAATAAAATGATAGTGTGTGCCATCTGAGAAATGAACAAAGAAGTGCTTAATTATAAATTCAGCCATCATATTATAAGCAGATAATTTCATATATTATCTACATTGTCATATCGGTTTGCTGGGGCTGCTATTAAAAAAAAAAGTAAAATAAAACAACTGCAGGAAAGCCAGGCATGGTAGACCAGTTGCTTGTGAAGTAGAGAAATGGAGGAGGGTCACAGTTTAGAGCCACCCTGAGCAAAAGTTATCATGAACTCATCTCAACAAACAAACTAGATATGGTAGAACACACGGCAATACCAGTTACATGCAAGATGGAGGTAGGAGGATTGCCAGTAAAGGCCAGCCTGAGGGGGGAAAAATAAACCATGAGATTTTGTCTGAAAAAATAGGGAAAGAAAACAAAAAATGGGCAGCATAGTTCAGGTGGCAGAGTACTTGCCTAGCAAGCACAAGACTAAGTTCAAACCCTAGTACAAAGTAACAAAAACAAACACTACAGATTTATGGGCAGAACACAACACAGGTGTAGTCTTACAGTTTTAAGGCTCTCAAATCTATAATTAGTGTCACCAAACCAAAATAGAGGTACCAGTGGCCGCACCCACTCCAGAGGCTCCTGAGAGTCTCATCTCTGGACTTATGATGGCTGAGATTTAAGAATCATAGTTCCAAGCAAGCCAAGGAAGAAAAGTCAGTGGAACTCTTACCTCCAATAAACCACCCAAAATGGGAAGTAAATGTATGGCTCAAGTAACATAGCACTAGCCTTGAGCAAAAAAATTAAATTAAATTAAAAGTTTAGTGTCAGCGCTCAGGCCTTATGATTAAGCCCCAGGACAAGCATACACACACACACACACACACACACACACACACACACACACACACACACGCACGAGTGTTATTTTTATATCACCTGCTAAATTAACCATGCTATACTAAGAATATTTTGATTGCATTGATTTAAAAAAATGGAGGTTTCATGTGAGGATCATTCAGAAAAGTCCCTCTCCCGGCACACCTGGACTGTCTGCCAATCAAACCAACTGGCTGCTCTCCAGCTGAATTATAATACATATGATTTATCAAAGAAAAGTTCAATTGCAGGAAGTATTTATACTGTATGATTTTTCCCTAAAGATTTCATAGACATATGGAATACATTTCATTCAGACATGAAAAAACATGAAAAGAGAAAGGGATAAAAACCTATTTTATTCTTTTCCTGATAGAAAGTGTTCATTATTTGTTACAGTTACGAATGCAATCCCAGGCAGAAGGAGGCTGAGCAAGAGGCTCTCCAGTTTGATGCTAGAATAGACTCCGTGACAAAACCTTATTTACAAGAAACAAATAAGAGAGTAAAACATTTTTCTTTTTTAAAACTAGAATTATGGAAGCATTTTAGTTCTGGAGTTTGAAGTTGGAGCTTTTCACTGGCTTGTTTTGCTACCCATATCAGCAAAAACATACACACACACACACACACACACACACACACACACACACACACTAGTTAGTATGAGTGATTGAAAACAGAGCCTCATGTTTACTTGACTTGCCTTGCTCAGCTGGTGCTCTACCACTTAAGTCATACCTCTAGCCTGGCATTTTGCTCATTAATTGTCTTGGATGGCTTCAACCCATGTTCATCCACATCTCAACCTCCTGAGTACCTAAGACTCCAAGGCTGAACTACTGGTGACTAAATGCATCCTTTTAAAAAATTACACCAAGCAGTCCACAAGATAGATTCCTTGGGTCACAAACATTAAAAAAAGAAGAAGAAGAATTTAAGTGCTGAGAAAAAGATAATACAAATATATTCTTCAATTTCAAATGAAAATAAGTAAAAATCAATAACAGGAGAGAAAAGAAATACCTCTAAATATTTAGAAATTAAACAAAATCATTCTAAATAATCTACAAATCAAATAGCATGCACAAAACTAAAGTGAAAAGAAAACAACAGATGTAAGACAGAACTCACGCAGAGAAATTTATAACATTAAGTATTTACATAAGAAACGAGAATCCTCACTTGAGTTACCATTGCTTTGGTCTTAAGAAGAACAAAATAAACCCAGGCCTTGGTGGCTCATGTCTATAATCCTGCTACTCAGGGGGCTGAGATCTTAGAACTGTGGTTCAAAGTCAGTCAGGCAGGAAAGTCTGTGAGACGCTTATCTCCACTAAACTCTCCCCAAATTGCAGAAAGTGGAGCTGTAGCTAAAGGGATAAAGCACTAGCCTTGAACAAAAGAAGCTCAGGGGCAGGGCCCAAGCCCTGAGTTCAAGTCCCAGGACCAACAAGTGCCAAAAATAGAAATAAACAAATAAATAAATAAATAAAGCTATAATGAAAAGCAAGGTAAACATAATAAACGTAGAAGCAGACGTAAAAGAAACTGAAAAGAGAAAAAAATAATAGGAGAAACCAAAAGCTAGTTAAAAAAACAACAACCCCACAATCATATGATATAATTTCACTAAGATTGTCAGAATAACAGGATATCACTAATAATCCCACCATTTAAAAAGTGATAGAGAAACTGGATGTGGGATACACTCCTCAATTCTTCTGAGGAGACTGAGGCAGAAAGATGGAAAGTTTGAGGCCAGTTTGGAATGCATGCAATTGTTTCTCAAAAGAAAAATTTAAAAGGACTGAGAATACCGTTGAGTGGTAGAACACATGTCTAAAATGTACAAAGCCTAGGCCCGATCTGCACTATTGCAAATATTGATGATAGCACTACTACTACACTAATAAGAGTAAACACCATTGTATGAATCCTTCCGATGCGCCATGGCAATAGGCCAGTTTCTTTAAATCTATAAATTTCAGGTTGGGTACTATAGCTCATGCTCATAATCCTATGAACTTCCAAAGTGGAGATGAAGAGACTCTAGGTTGAAAGCCACCCTGGACAAAACGTTCACAAGGTTCCATCTCAGTCAATAAAAGCTGTGCAATGCTGATGCCTGTATGGATTCCAGTGCCATGGAAAGTATAAGATCTCAGTCCAGGCATAAGGGTGAGCCTTATTTGAAAAGTGAATTTAAAAAGTGGTAGAGTACCTGCTTAGCAAATGCCTGCAGTTCAAACCCCAGTGGCAGTTCTCCACACACACACCCCGAAAATGAAACCCCACAAGTAATCTAGACTCACTCAAAATGTAATAGACAGCTTAAACAGCCTCATAATTTTTTTCATATATTTTTATTGTAATTAATAGAAGGGTTACATGATATTTGCCAGATAGGTGGTGCATTAATTCCCATACATTGATACTCTTTCACATGTCTTGGTCCCCATTTCCCTCCCCCCCACCCTTACCCCTCATCTTGTTTTCCCCTGTTCCCTATCCAATTTCAAATAACCAAATACAAATATATCCAATATATCAGGTAACAAAGTGAGATACTGTAACAATATGAGATAACCAAGGGACAGCAAAAGAGATGAGAGATAACATAGTACCTTAAGAACAACAATCATTCATTATATGGCTTATGCTTCTATATCCTAGAGATCCCTTCATTTAGCATCCTACTATATGGCCTTTTGTATCAAGGTTTTGCTCTATTGCAAATTTCTGCTAGGAGAGCTCAAGGTTTCTACTGATTATGACAAATGAGGGAAACCATTGAGCCTAAGTTCCTTTGAGTCTGGCTTACTTCACTTAATATGATCTTTTCTAAGTCTTTCCATTTCCTAACAAATGGGGCAATGTCATTCTTTCTGACAGCAGCATAGAATTCCATTGTGTACAAATACCACATCTTATTGATCCACTTATCAACTGAGGGACATCTAGGTTGGTTCCATATCTTTGCTATGGTAAATAGTGCTGCAATGAACATTGTTGTGCTGGTGGATTTAGTATGTCCTTGTTTCTGGATGATTGGGCAAATGCCAAGTAGTGGAATTGCTGGGTCATAGAGGAGCTCTATGTTTAGTCTTTTGAGGAACCGCCATACTGCTTTCCATAGTGGTTGAACGAGTTTGTGCTCCCACCAACAGTGTAGTAGTGATCCCTCCTGGCCACATCTTCTCCAGCATCTGTTGTTATTAGTTTTCTTGATCCTGGCCATTCTAACTGGAGTGAGGTGGAATCTTAGAGTTGTTTTGATTTGCATTTCTTTTATGACCAGAGATGTTGAACATTTCTTCATGTGTCCATAGGCCATTTTTGTTTCTTCTTCAGAGAAGACTCTCTTTAAGTCTTTGGCCCATCTTTTAATGGGATGGTTGTTACTTTGGAGATTAGCTTTGGAGTGATTCAATTTTTTGAGCTGTTGATATATTTTAGATATGAGGCCTTTGTCCATTGTTTGGTTGGTGAAGATCTTCTCCCACTCTGTAGGCTTCCTAATTAATTTACTAGCTATGTCCTTTGCCATACAAAAGCTCCACAGTTTAATGCAGTCCCACATATCCAGCCTTTCTCTGATTTGTTGTGATTCTTAGTTCTTATTAAGAAAGTTTCGACCTGTGCCAAGGAGGTCTAGTGTATCTCCTTTTCCTTCTTGTAAAGTTTTCAGAGTGTCGGCTTTTACCTCCAGGTCTTTGATCCATTTGGAGTTAATTCTAGTGCAGGGTGACAAAGAAGGATCCAACTTTAATTTTCTGCATGTGCTTAACCAGTTCTTCCAGCACCACTTGTTGAAGAGGCTATCTTTCTTCCATTTTATTGTTTTGGCTCCCTTGTCAAAGATTCGGTGGCCATAGGTCTGGGGTTTAATATCTGGGTCTTCAGTTCTATTCCATTGGTCTTCAGGCCTGTTCTTGTGCCAAGCTGTTTTGATAATTATTGCTCTGTAATAGAGTCTAAAGTTTGGTATTGAAATTCCTCCTGCGCTGTTCTTTCTGCTAAGAAGTGTTTTTGCTATATGGGGTCTTTTATTATTCCATATGAAATTTTGGATTGCCTCTTCTATTTCTTTAAAGAATGCCATTGAGATATTTATGGGTATTGCGTTGAATTTGTAGAAAGCCCTTGGCAAGATTGTCATTTTCACGATACTGATTCTTCCAATCCAGGAGCATGGGGGGTTTTTCCATTTCCTTAGTTCTGCTTTAATTTCCTTTTTCAGGGTTTTAAAGTTTTCATCAAAAAGGTCCTTTACATTCTTAGTTAAGGTAATTCCTTGGTACTTTATTTTCTTTGATACAGCCTCATAATTTTTTTTGCCAGTCCTGGGCTTGAGCTTAGGGCCTGAGCACTGTCCTTGGACTTTCTCAAGGCCAAAGCTTTAGTACTTGTACCATTTCTGGCTTTTTTCTATGTATGTGGTACCAAGGAATTGAACCTGGGTCTTCGTGCATGCTAGGCAAGCACTCTACCACTAGGCCAAACTCCCAGCCTCCAGTCTCATAACTTTTAAGAAAGTTGAACTTACAGTTAGAAACTTGCTGAAAAGTAAAAGTTCTTCAGGCCCAGATGATTTCACTGTGAAATGCTACCACACATTTTCTAAAGAAATAACAGCAGAACTATTCAACATAGCACAAGATAGGAAATCAGATGCCCCTCAATGGAGGAACAGATAAGAAGATGTGATATATAAATATATATGTGTATATATATAAATGGAATTTTATTTATCCATTAGAAAGAATGATATTGTATCATTTGTAAAGAAGTAGAAAAATGTTAAGTGAAGTAAGTCAGGACCACTGAGACAAATTATTCATGTTTTTCTCATATGTGGTAAATAGCTTTAAAACTCTTAAGTAAATATGTTGGATGGTATGTAAGTTTATACAAATGTTTTAACTGAAATACAGTTAGATTCAAGGAAGATCCCAAATGATGTGATTCCTTGGAAAGCCAAAATTAAAGTTCAGCAAAATTAAACATGAGGAAGCAGGTACTCAAAAAGGATGGACTGAGATCAAAGGAAAAAGAGTTGACAATGCAGAGAAATGGGGGGAAATGCAGGCAAGAATCTAATGTATATCCTACAAAATTAAGAAGAGGGAGGAAAGAGTGGGTAGGAGAGCTATGAGTGAGAATGTCCAAAGAAGTGGTTGATTGAGATGCAATGTATTCATAAACTGCTTTGTTAAATTGTAACTTTGTTACGGGTATACTACTTACAGGTAATAATAAAAAATATCAGATAGCTAGTTTTATTATTTCTTTTTTTTCTTATTTTTTTTTTAAATTTGTTGGTCATGGCCCTTGAACTCTGGGCCTGGACACTGACTCTGAGCTCTTCAGCACAAGGCTAGTGCTCTACCACTTTGAGCCACAGCACCACTTCCAACAGCTATTTTTATATTAGCTCTCCTGAAAATGAGAAAAAAGAAGAAACACTTCCCATTTGAATTTATGAAGTCAGCCTTAGATAAGAGAAATCAAGAATAAAAGAAAGGAAGGGAGGGAGCGAGAGTGGTAAAAGAGGGAAGGATGTATCCAGTAATGTCCTACATTAGTATAGACACAAAAATACCAATTTTTTAATAAGGCAAATTTTTTCCAACAATGTGTAAAAAGGCTGACAACTACATAGATTGAAGGCTATTCCAAAAATCAATGTAATTCATCAAAAAACAGTGGCCTCAAGAAACAACCGCATGACCATATCAACTGATGCAGGAAACCATTTGGCAAAATTCAGCATCCATTCATGATCCATCCTGTGAGCAAAGTACAAATAGAAGAGAATGTCCTTAGTTTAATAAAGAGCATCTAAAAATACTCCAACAAGGAGCACCAAAATGAATAAAGAAACGCTTGGTACTTCCCCCAGACTGCTTGGAGGAAGAAAGCGCTGGCCTCACCACTTCCATTATCAGGCCATACCTACCCAGTGCAACAGAAAACACCAACAAGATCTGGGAACCAATGGCTCATTCTTGTAAAACCTAGCTACACAAGAGGTTGAGCTCGGAAGGATCAATGTTCAAAGCCAGGGTGGAAAAGTCCTGGTGACTCAATCTTCATTTAACCTGCAAAATGCCAGGGTGGAGAAATGGCTCAGGTAATAGAGCATCAGGCAGAGAAAGAAAGTTCAAGTTACTTCAAAGAATCTGGATTTAAGCCCCAGGACAGGCAAAACTAACAACTGCTAGCAACTACCGAACAAACAAAAATATCAAACATGAAATACATAAATGTTACATGAAATGGCTTAAATTATGAGAAAGGTAAACTTAACTGGTCAATGGAGAAAATGATTCTGCCTGAAAAGAAAACAGAAAACTAAAACTAGGCTTATGAATGGGCTCTGAATATTGCTTTTGTTGTGGAAGGAATTTTTTGGTCAGGTATTGCATATTTAAGAGAAGACTGACAGAACTTAACAATAAAAGGGATGATTTCACCTGACAATTCAAGAAACCTAATAAAAATCCTTCCATGAAGTGAAATCTAAAGTGCCAAAGAACCAAAGCATTTTGAAAGTTCTATAAAATGAGAAAGCAACTTAAAAATTGCTTTCTAAAATTCAAGGTAAAGAACACAACGAAAGGTTTAAGAAATCTTGCTAATGCTAACCAAAAAATAAAGTGCTCACCCATGTTTAGGGGCTTATATTTTCTACTTTGCTCTAAGTCTTTTTCCAGTGTAATGCCATAGTAACTGTGGTGTTATGCTTTGCTGTTTAAATAAACTCAGAAGTTCTATTTTGGATAGAAAAAACAATAATGGAGTACAAACTCAGGCTTATCTATGTTTCTCATGTAAATATGCTTCGAGGATGCTCAGCTCTTGGCATGGTGGCTGGTGAATGTGGTGGTTCTCTCTTTTATTTTTCTGGATGGAATTCTGGCTGAGTGGAGACTGTGGGAGGTTAGGAATTATCCGACCTCTTTGGATTTCAGCATCATGCAAAGCTGCACTGCAGCTCTTACCAGTAAGGCCAGTTTCTTGGGTTGTAAGAGGGGTTCATTCATAAGGAAGGTTTGTAAGATGCCTAGAATGGTTCTTGGGGTGAAGTAAGAACACACATTGGCTCCCCTTAATTCCACTGTTATCTAACACCTATGATATATTTTCTAAATGAAAGACACCATTCCCTAAGGGTAGGGTAAGAGAACCAACGATTATACAATGAAAAGCTATATGTCAATCATAGTCACACATATTGCTTTCTTTCGGGCTGCATCTGACTACACAGAGAAATTAGCACATAGAAATATTAGAGGAAGAAATATAGAGAAACCATGCATCGGCTTCTACTTGAAGGAAGAAATTGAATTGCCTCATTCCTGAAACCTCCCAATTCTGTCACTTTACTGTGCTAGGGCTATGAATTTAAAGATTTGTATTGGAAGCCACCCACAGGCCAGATTCACTGGGACTGAACGATGGATTTTAAGGAGTTTTGAGAATCATCACTGCAGTAAACCACAGGAGGTTAAAAAAATGCTGCTTTGGGGTGTGCAAAAAAAAAATAAGGCAGGTGGTGGTGGTTTCTGTAATCTTTGCAGCTCCAGAATTCGAGATCCAGTGGACAATAGTTAGAAGCCAGAGAAGTTTCTAAAATAACTAGCAAAAAGCAGATGCTAAAGAAATGGCCCATGCAGTAGTACACTAGCTAGGCTAACAGGCCAAGAGTGAGTTCAAAGAAAAATGGATCAAGAGTGCAAGCCCCTGTTGAAAGAATTGGACAATGTGACTTTTACTGTGCTTTTAAGGGACTCTATTCTTTGGGGTACCTCAGTCAAAATGTAGTGATTACTACTTCATAGATTCTTTTTTCCTCTTTAAAAATGTCAGGGTGATGTATAGAAGAGTTACAGTTACATTTGTCAGGAGTGGGTACATTACTTCTTGAACATTGATACCCCTTCTCATGTTTTTCTCCCATTTTCTCCCCACCCCCTCCCAATAATCTTGTTTTTCCCCTTTCCTTCCCCATTTTAAATAAATTAATGTATATACAATATACCAGATACCAAAGTCAGATACATCATAGATTCTTGTATATCCTTTGGATAAAAATGAAAAGAAGTAACATTTATTTAGAGACACAGAGTTTAGGGAGATCCGGAATTCTTGTTCTAAATTGGAGTCTCTCCATACGAAGTGAGTTTATAATTGAAAAATAATTTCTTGGAGCATCATGCTAGAAGTGAGTTGAATTCAACAGAAATCTGCTGGTTTTGTGAATAGTAAGACTGACTCCCTATCTGCCCCTAGTCAAATTAACCAGATTCAATTATATAATGGATATTGCCGATGTCACTGAATGCTTTCTCTGACATGATATCCAGGCAGAATTTTTTTAACTGATGATGAGGTTGATAAACACATAACAAAAGCAGCTCTTCTTCACTGAGCTATTACTATTATCATTTCCCCTCATAAAGTATTTCTTAACTCTACTTAGGAAGTAAGAGCCTCTCAGACTTGTCTGCTGGATTCAAATCAGAATCCACAGAACTCAGCTTCGTGAGTAGCTAGAATTATAACTGTGAACCACCAGTTGGTTTGATAAAGCCCTAACAACTTAGCTAAAATGAATTCAGGAAGGCTAAAATGAATTTCTCACTGGTTTAGTACTTTGGAATAGAACTAAGATTATTCCAACTTGTGACTATCCCAAGCCTTTGTGCTTCCTGAAAGCTTTATGCACATATTTTATCTTTCCTTCCCAGAAGCTGAAGTTTCTCTGTCTCCATTGGTTTCTCTCTGTGAATTTCTTCCTTTCTAGTTTGCATCTGAAGATTCAGATTTCAGAAGTTTTCTCTTTAGAAGGGGAGCTAAGCCTCATAGACATGGAAAAGGAATGAGAGTCACTGAGTTTTATCTTTGCAATATTGGAGATGATATGACACGGGCTAATACTCTTGCACAAATTCTAGGATATTGACGGCTTTCCTACTGACAGAGCTGGGGTGATATCATCGATACATCTATACCTATATTTGCATCTTTATCTATATCTAACTTTTTTTTCTGTTTTGCAAATTGGGCCTCTGTAACTCAGTCCAAACAGGGGAAAATAGATGATTGTACCCATGTTGTCTTTGAGATCTAAGTCATGTGTTTCAAAATAGAGGATGGAATTAGAGCCAGCTGGTAGTGATATTCCGATCTTGACCTGGACAGAAAGAGGTTGAGAATCCACCAGCTAATCTGCTGCTTGTTCAGGACACTAGGCTGTGTTTCCCTCACAGGATGACATGAACACTACAGAAATTTTGCTTTAAAAAAAAAATTCATTAGTAACCACAAACCACACTGTCCTGGTATTTTGAATACAGCATTTATAAATTGAAAAAAAAATAGAAAAACAGTACGGAATGTGCCATATTTCTAGTTCGTTGTTCCATGTCCATAAAAACATTTTTCTCCCCAAAGGAAAATTCTCCATTCTTCAAGGTAGAATGATATTATTCTTTGCAATTTATCTAGGAGGATAAAAATAAAGCTCTTGGGGTTCCTCAACTGCTGTAGTCATCTCTTCCATGATATGGGGTTGTTCCCCGATTCTCACTGCTAACTGAGATCTGAATAGGCAACCGCGCATTCTCCATCACCTGTTCTGAGGCCAAATTGAATCCTCCCCCGGAAGAGATAGCTGACAGGCTAACCTCCAGTACCTGGAAATATGACCTTATATGGGAATAGATTCTTTGGAGATTTAATCAAGTTAAGATGAGGTTGCTGGAGTGGGCCCTGATCCAAGGAGAAAATGGGCAAGTGAAGATCCAGGAGAGAACGCCATGTGAAGATGGAGGCAGAGATTGGAGTGATATGTCTACAAGCCAAAGAACACCGAAGATTACTGGCCATCACCAAAAGCCCGAGAAAGGCACCCTCCGAATCTTCCCTCTGAAGAAATCAATGCAGAGACACTGGTGTCAAGATTTTTGGCTTCCTGACAGCTAGTGAATAAATTGCTTTTCCCCAGCCACCCAGTTTGTGGTAAAAACATTCCTGCAAACCTAGGAAACAAATGCACTACCTTCACAGAAAGTGTCCACAAAAGAACTCTGTGTAATATTGCACATAAAATTTAACAAAAAAACACACTTAACCTGACAACTGCTGTAAATATGAAAATTATTATCACATGAAGGATAGGAGATGTGATGAGTGGGGGTGGGTGAGTTGGTGAGGCTACTTTTGATGGGAGAAAGATTTATCACAGAGTAGTTGTGTTGGCCTTCAGAAGGGATGTAAGAAACGGTTGTATCCGGCGGCAGTGGCAGCGGCGGGCAAGCCGAGGCCAGCCAGCTGAAAGCAGCCCCTGATACGTAATTGTACAGCCCCAGAGCTAAGAATAGTTCTTACATTTTTTTTAAAGGATTCTTGAATGTGGGCCCATCTCTGGACCTTCCATCTAGAGGAGGTCTCCAGAGCCTTAGAGGATGTTAGAACCACTAGATAGAAGGACACTAGGTCCCCAAAAGACTGTGTGGGGTAAACTGTTCACCTCTCAATTGAGAAATAGATCAGTCATGGGGAGGCTCCGTACCCACAAGTGAGAGGATGGCAGAGGAAATACTCTTTCACGATTACCACTTTATCCTAATAGATGCCCCTCCTCTTTCTAAGCCAGATCCTAATCCTAATTCAACCAGGAGAATATGCAATAGAGGTCAAAAGGATTTACCAAAAAGAATTCCCCCAAATTTACCATAAAATCCTTTACAGAATATACTTGCGACTCCTAAGCCAGGGAATGACTCACTAATTTTGTGGTTTTCTTTTCTTTTTTTTTCTTTTTTTCTTGGTTCACAGAGTCTAGGGTTTTACCATGCCAAGTTTTCTTTCTTTCTTTCTTCTTTCTTTCTTTCTTTCTTTCTTTCTTTCTTTCTTTCTTTCTTTCTTTCTTTCTCTCTCTTTCTCTCTCTCTCTCTCTCCCTCCCTCCCTCCCTCCCTCCCTCCCTCCCTCCCTCTCTCCCTCCCTCCCTCTCTCTCTCTCTCTCTCTCTCTCCTCTCTCTCTCTCTCTCTCTCTCTCTCTCTCTCTCTCTCTCTCTCTCTCTCTCTCTCTCTCTCTCTTTCTTTCACCAGTCCTGGGCTTGAGCTCAGGGCCTGAGCGCTGTCCTTGGACTTCCTCAAGGCTAGAGCTCTACCACTTGAACCTCAGCACCATTTCCGGCTTTTTTTCTATGTACGTGGTACCTGGGTCTTCATGCATGCTAGGCAAGCACTCTACCACTGGGCCAAACTCCAGAACCCAACCAAGCATTCGTTCTTATCACAGAGCTACATCTCTAGCCCTAGTCTCGTGATTTATAATATTATCATCATCATCTTATTTAATTTTGTAAGAGAAGGAAAAGGTATAGGAGGAGAAAGAAGAAGGAAGAGAAGGAGGAGGACAAAGAGGAGGAGGGAAGACAAGACAAGGAGGAAGAGAGGGAAAAGAAGAAAAAGAGAAGTAGAAAGAAGAAAATAGACAATAAGGACAAGGAGAAGAAGGGGGACAAAGAGGAGAAAGAAGAAGAGAGAAAGAGTGAGAAAAGTATAAAAGGGGAAGAATAAAGAAGAAAAGGCAATGAAGGAGAAAGAGGTGGAGTAGGAAAGCTGCTTTCCTGGCTAAAGGATGCAGTCTAGAAAACTCTCACTCAAGCCAAGCACTCCCATCACGCCTGTAATCCTAGCTACTCAGGAGGCTGAGATCTGAGGATCACGGTTTGAAGCCAGCTCAGGTTTTCCTGTGAGACTCTTACCTCATATGAACAATTATTATATATAACAATTATATATAATAATTTTATATATAGCAGAGCTGTGGCTCAGGTGGTAGAATCCTAGCTTTCAGTCAGAAAGCTCAAGGACAGTCCCCAGGCCCTGAGTTCAAGCCCTAGGACTGGCACACAAATACACACACACACACATACACACACACGCACGCACGCACACGCGCACGCACGCACACACACACAAGCACATACGCATGCGTGCACTCCCACTCAAACAACTCAGTAGCCCTCATGTGATAGAGCTCTAGGGCCCTCTGAATAACTCACTATTGTGATACTACCACCACCAATGGAGTGCTTACAGTGCAGAACAACTCCTACATTCTCCTGAATTTCATTTTCAGAATAATCTTATGAGACAAGTGCTACTCTGATTTCTCTACATAAGGGGATTGACATTTAGAAATATTAAATAAACTGCTCTACATCTGAAAAAGAGCAAATTCCAACTGGAGGTTCTCTTGGCTCCCAATCCTGGCCTATCCCTCACAGATCTACCTAAAGGAAGCTGCTCTTCTCTGGCTCCACCTTCCATGGAGGGCCCTAAGGGTCAGAGAAGGTAAGGAATGCATCTAGAGCTAGGAGCTAGTTAGCTCTTGATTCAGTGTGGAACCCTGGGCCCCAGATTTCTGATGGAATCCTCTTTCTAGTGCTCTATTTGGATTCCGTGGTCCTGGCTGGATGTGGCTTGAGACGTTGGCTAGGCCGGCTGTGGGGTAGAAGGGCTATAAATGGTGTCGTGTCAGGTCCTCATGTGTCTCCCTTCAATGCAAAATGAGATTTGTGCAACAAAGGGGCCCAGGGTCTATTTTTCCATGTCACTTAACTACCGTTCCCGCTTGAAGAAATGGATTCTCTTTCACCCAAAGCCCAACCTGGCCTCCTGTCTCTGGAGAAAGGATTCAATGCACTCTTTTTTTTCTAGCAACTGGAGGCAGTGGTCGTCTGGATGGGTTCTTCAATTGGACACGTCCAGCATCTCTTTTTTTTTTTTTTTTTTTTTGCAGCTCTTCTTCTTGTCATGTAGCCTGCCTCTCTCTGGCAGCATCACATCTGCCTTGACTGGTGATGATGGAGTCCTTCTCAACCCCCACCCCATCAGCACCCATTTATCCAGATCTGATCTGAAGATCCCATTTCCAGAAAATGCAGCCTGGCCCAGTACTTGATACCCATAGCGTGTGAAATGCCAAACTTCTCACCTTTGCTGCCTGGGATGTGTCACCCACACTCACCAAAGCATAGCTGCCAGGGGCTTTAAGTTAATGGTTTACAGGACAGAAATGCACAGTAGTGGAGATAATAATCACATCATTTAATTTATCAAGTCCTTGTCCTGCATGGGACTTGATGCGCTATGTACTATTAGAGCCCCTGTTTCATAGATGGGGACACTGAAGCACACACAAGTTGACCAACTTGTTGAAGGATACAGAGACAGGAAACACGGAGCCTGCCTTTGAACATTTGTATAGATAGCGGTTACCGCTGTAGGCTGTCTGACAGGCATTTTTTTTTTGTGGTGAGGAATTCTGGTGACATAAGTACCTATATGTTTCTTCTGGTATTTCTTCTGTATCCCCCCCCTCTCTCTCTCCTTCCCTCCCTCCCTCCCCATTAAGCAGTATGTCCTTCTGTAAAGTTTCAGAGAAGGCAAAGCTAAGAGAACACAAGATAACAGTTGAATCCTATTTTTAGCTTTTGAGTCCCAAATCCCAGGTTCTGGTCATCTACCAAAGATTTGAAAGATTAGATTAAAAAGCTGGAAACTTCCCCCCCCAACACACACACAACACACACACACACACACACACACACACACACACACACACACAAAGAAGAGATCCAGAGAAGTGAAGAAAACTCACTTGATAGTAGAGTCCCCCAGGAAGGAACACTAAGCCCCTACTAAGCACCTACCCTCCCCCCCACCCCGCCGGGTGGAAAAGAGACAGTGCCAATGGAAGAGACAGCCTCTTCAATAACAGAGCCATCCTAGGTGTCTCTGAGAGAGTTCAGATTAAATGAAAGCATCCTCATTTGACTGAGGTTATTACATCTCTATGACTAAACCAAAGTGAAACTCAACACAGAGGTAAGTAGAATTACAGGAAAGCAAAGGAACCTGTATTTCTTACGGAGAAAAATGTAGGGCTCACCTGTACTTTATCCCTACATCCACTATGTCTAGTCTATACAATAATTTGAGGGTCATTTTTATTAACCGCCCCCGTGATAACATTTGATTATAGAGTGGAAAAATTTCCTTGTCCAGTGAGTTCAGCTGGTTGATAGAAGAAAAAGTACTTCAGGAAACAAGTGGAAAATAAACAGTGTAGGAAAAAGAAAAGTAGTGAATGATACTATTAGAAGCCTAGTCCCCAAGTAATATTCTTTTAAAGCACTTTCTCCTTTCCTCCCATGAAAGTGAGCATTTGGCTTAGAAGTTACTCACATTTTGTTTCGTGGGATCATTATTTCCTTGATCTCTTTTCCTGAAGCTTTCATTTGAGACCGGTCATTGTGAAAATGGAGCCAACCTCCACCGAAGGGCAGATTCAACTGTATTGTTACTAGGAGGGGAAAAAAAAGAAGGAAAAGAAAAGAAAAGAAAAACACACTAAATTGCATGTGAATTAGAGTGCTCGCATGGAAATTATGCTTTGTGACAAATAGGTTATGAATGGCTGCTCGTAAAACCAAGTCAGTATGTATGCTATCACCGCATTCAATTATTTTAACCTGCTGTGAACTTGCTTGCGATAAATCATGGGAAAACTGAAGAGAACTATCTTTAGTCCCTGTGCTGTTTCACTGGCTCGAGTCATTCACGGCTCTAAAAATACCATTTATATCATCGAATTCCTGACGTTCCTTTGGTGCTTACATTCTGATTTAAGTGGCATTAAGGCTAGGGTGATTAAACTGAGAAGTCCAAGGCTACTGACCGGTGCCTTCCTGCCCCCCGCCCCCCAACTCTCCCGAGTTAGCTGCCTCTTTGGAAGATGGTTGTTTTAAAATCAGGCTCACAGTCTGAAAATGGATCGCTCAATGACAGCCCAAGGGACATTTCTAGAGGTATTAGCTGGAGGTACTCATCATATACAATTTAGAATATGTGGAGATGACAACATAAGCATTAGCTTGTTGTTCCAGAGTCCAGCACACCTTGGGACTGAGAGGGTTAAAACAGGGGAGTCTCCTCCGGGACAAATAATAGGGACACGGGTTTAACTTTCCTTCTTCACATTTATAGGGACCACACCTCCTAATCTTCTTCTTCAGAAACTCTCTAAATAGAAGAAGTGTGTCCCATGGCTTATTTCTCCCATGGACTTTCATAAAAGTTGTTGCTGCTTTTGTATGTGGCTTATGGGAATGTCAGGTTAGGTTCCAGCATGTTCTTTTTGTAAATAAAAGGGTAGCAGACTTGAAACATGAAGTTAGAGTTATTAAAAAAAATACCAGTCCGAAAGTTTCAGCAAAATAGAACACAAGGAAGAGAGTATTCAAACAGGATGGGGTAAGGTGGGGGGGTACGTGGTAGACAAATGTGGAAGGGAAGAAGAGAAGAATGCAGTCAGAAATCCAATGTATATTGACCAAATTAAGAAACATGAGGGAAAGGGTGGGTAGGGGAGGGATCACATGTCAAAAGGGGTGATGTTGAGCAAGATGTATTGTATGCATAAACAGCTTGATTACTAGCATCCCCTTTGTGTCACAAAAGATATATATTTATATATTTTAATTTAAAAAAAAACAAAGAGATAACTCCATTGGAAATGAGTTACAACGTTCTGAGAATCACCTCAGTATAGACCACACTGTGCCCATTTCCTCCATCTGGAAAATTAGGCAGTGGGATCAGATTGACAATTCCCCACCCAGGCCAAAAAGAAACTAGCATCCCCTGAAGAACATTCCAGCATCCTGTGCATTCTAAGAAATTTCATTTAATGAGTCTGGGTTGGGCCTTCCCAGGTGACTCTATACACAGAGAACTGTTAGACTGTAGCTTTACTGGGGACTGCACCAATTTTCAAGCAGCAAATGTGAACCTCTGCATTGCACACAGATAATCCACCGCTGTTGACATCTGCCTGTTACTAGTGGAAATGTTCAGATATGAAGTGTCCCAGGATGCTTGGTCGCTGTTTTCTACTGAGAGGCAAATGGGTAGTAAAAGCATTTCCTTCTAGGAGTACAGACTGCACACTCAGGGAAGGGGAAGGGGGTTTGCATGTAGGGCTGGAAATAAATTGACAGGGATGCTAACCCTGGTTGGTTATAGGACTTGAACCTCGGTCCTGGGCACTGTCCCTGAGCTCTTCAGCGCAAGGCTAGCACTCTTCTACTTGAGTCACAGGGTCATTTCTGGTTTTCTGGTGGTTAACTGGAGATAAGAGTATCAGGAACTTTCAACTGTGATCCTCAGATCTCAGCTTCCTGAGTATCTAGTATTACAGGCATGAGCCACTGGTACCTGGCTTGACCTCAATATTTTTATGATGCACTTAAATAGTATATGCATATACCATGCCATATATTATGTATACAATACAATGTGCATATATAATATATGCAATACATAATGTACACAGCATACATAGCATATATACATATTACAAAGTATGTTATACTACACAATTATAACACTCTATTATAATGTACATATGATGTATTTTATATAACATCTATAGTTTTATATGCTTTATATATAAAGCATTATATGTGTGTATGCATGCACACATATATGTGTTTATATATGTACATTGATGCATATAAATATATTTATGTATATATGTACGTATTTTTTTCTACTAGTCTATGTCTTGTGCTGACCAGGCTCATTTTGGAAGTAATCCTAGGTCCTTTTTTGTTGTGGTAGTTAAAACTTTATTCTGTCATTGATACACTTTTCAGGATCCTGCTGGGACCTAAGTGACTTGAGGAACAATTATGGATGTCAAAATATTATTAATGATAAAAATTCTCCTCACCAGCTGTGTCCCAGGGATTTCTGGGGTTGATTAGTGGCTGTTCAGTGCTTGACGACTTGACTGGTCTTCAATGCTTTCTCGGTTTTCCTGATAGGGACCATAAGCACGTTGTGTTCTCTTTCCCAGCTGGCAACTCAACAAAGGCCAGCAATAAAAATCTCCACTTGTGTAATAAACTGTTGTCCAATCTACTGCTTATGAACAAGGTCCCTGAAAATGTGCAACCTTTCTGCACATTAAACACAAAACAGATGGAGGTTTGAAAATAACTTTCTTCTTCAAGGGAGGGGAAAGTCAAAGACAGGAAAACAAAACTCAGAGTCCTAACTTACAAACCCAAAAGGCTGGGCTCCCCAGACTCAGCTGTGCAAGCAGCCATAGCCCTTTAGAGATGCTGCATACCTTGTCTGCCCTGTAGCACTGGGATTTAAGGAACTGGTGTATGTATAGTCATTCATTCAAACTGACTAATCCGCCCTTTGTTAGTCAGGTACATGGAGCAAGGAAAGAATTCCCTTTGCTTTGATTGTGGTTTATTTTACTTTCAGTTTTGTTTTTTAATCCTTTTTTTTTTTTTGCCAGTCCTGGGCTTGAGCTTAGGGCCTGAGCCCTGTCCTTGGACTTTCTCAAGGCTAGAGCTCTACCACTTGAGCCTCAGCACCACTTCCAGCTTTTTTCTATGCATGTGGTACTGAGGAATCGAACCTGGGTCTTCGTGCATGCTAGGCAAGCACTCTACCACTAGGCCAAACTGCCAGCCCCTGTTTTTTAATTCTTGAATCCTATTTCCCAATCACGCCCAAGAACTGAGTTTTTTTCTTACCTTTTTTTTTCTTATTTATTATTATTGTAAAGGTGATATGCAGAGGTGTTACATTTAAACAAGTCAGATAAAGGGATAATATCATCTCTTCCGTTTGCTGTCTTCCATTTTTTTCTTCTTATTCTCATCTACAAGTTGTATAGTTCATCTTCAAATTAGTGTCTAGTGAGTACCACTGCAGCATTCATTCACCCCTTGTGCCTCCATTTCTGGGCACACCTCCCTCCCCTAACCCTTCCAAGGACCGAAAAGCAAACAAGACCAAAGGAAAAGAAAACAAAATCAGTAATAGTTTTTTTTTAAAAAAAAAAACAAACTTGTTACCACTTTCTGGAGTTCATTTTGATAAATATTATTTCATATGATAGATGCACATAGCTGTTGTGCCTCTGGGATCCTCTTCCAAGAAACGAGTTAATAGAAATATAAATGCTCTTGTTTTGGTGTTACTGTTGTTTTTCATTTGCTTTTCTTTATTGTTGGCTTTACATATACAAAAAGAAAATCCCAAATATATGTAATTTCTGGCCAGAAGAAGTGATGAAGCCAAGCATTTATAAATCATGGATGTGCCCATGTATACAGTATGCAATAATTGCTCTCTGATTTTCCTACAGTTCTGCCATGTGTTGGAGAAATCTGAAGTATTTTAACACAGTTAAAATAGAGCATTTTTACACAGTTCACACAGGCTGTTTCAAGGCTTGTGATTTGATTTGTAGGAGTGACTGAGGTTTGGTTATTAAATGAAACTAAAATTCCATTCTAGAGTAGTAAAATAGCCACCTCACATTCATGTCCTGCCCTCTGCAAGCAATAAAGGTGTTCCTTGATGGTAAAGTGGTGATAACTTTTTATAAAAGTGTGATGATCTCCACAGAAGGTTTTCTTCAAACTACGGAGTCCCACCAAGTGCCACATGAGGCATCTTCTACAGGAATAAGATGTTCCCAGTTTTGGGTTTTTTAATTTGTTAGGGTATAGCTAGGAAATTAGAAGCTACAGTAGCAATTTCGAACAGAAAGGATTTCGTACTCTCAAGAATTGAGAGACCGGGGAGGAACACTAAGGAAGACTCTGTCATATCTGGGGTGACACAACACAAGAAAACTTAAAAAGGGATACAGATTGATTATGACTTCAATGAGGATGAAGCATTGTTACTGTGGGGTTCCAGTTAAGAAAGCGATGGAAGGTTTTGGAAAAAGCTGGCAGCTACAGCCAGAGAAACATTAATTAGGAAAGCAAGGACCGAAGCTCTCTCTAGCACCACCTATGGGCCAAATTTAGGAAGTTGACAGGAAGAAGAATGACCATAGCAATATGTAGGGGATGAGGCTAGGAGTGGGAGACAGATGACTCACTGGGCCAGGTGTTAGCTGAAGATTCCTAAGAGATAGGTTGATGAGTAAAAAACGGGAGGAAAACAAAAAGGACTGGTCATTGTGACCATATTTCCACAGAAGTAAGAAAACAACGGACAGTACTATTTAAAAAAAGAATCTAAAAAATATATTACCATAATTAAATGTTATTTAGGGAGTTCAGGTAAGACCTTCCCTACAATAGGTGATTTTTTGTATAGAGGCCAAAGCTAATCTTGAGTTCAATCCTCTCCTGCTTCTTCCAGTAACTAGCTATAAAATAGACCAGTCATTGAGCTTCCTGGAGCAAATACTTGTTTACACATCCACAGGATTATGTATATCAAGTGAAATTATATACATAAACATACATTAAAGTGCACCTAAGTTCTGTTCAAGTGCAACTCAACAGATTCCATGGCCAGTTTAGCTTGGCGAATAAACAATCTTTATCACAGCCTGATAAAAATTTCCTGGGCTGGGAGCCTGGCTTAGTAGTAGAGTGCTTGCCTAACATGTACAAAGACATGGGTTTGATTCCTCAGTACCACATACACAGAAAAAAGCCAGAAGTGGTGCTGTGGCTCAAGTGGTAGGGTGCTAGCCTTGAGAAAGCCCAAGGACAGTGCCCAGGCCCTGAGTCCAAGCCCCAGGACTGGCAAAAAAAAATTAATAATCCTATATAAATAAATGTTTGAATGCAGATGGAGCAACAAGCCTAAGGTATTGCCTGAAGGGAATAGGAAGGGAAAAGATCCAACTGCCATTTGAATTGCACATTGACTTTCTATTACTGTATACAAGAATCCCCAAAACCCAGTGCCTTGAAGCAGCCCATGTTTATTTCCTCATTAGGAAACTGAACTCAGCCTAGCTAGAAATGGTTCAGACTCACAAGAACATAAACTTAGCACTGGGCAGGCTGCAGTTTCATTTAGAGGCTCAAACAGGAAATTATATATTTCCAAGTTTACTCAGGATGTAGGCAGAGGTGATCCTTCATGTCTGTGTCACTGATGGATGACCACTACATTTTGTTAGCTGCTGACTGAAGGTTGCTCAAGGTCTTCGAAGGTAAGAGACATACTCTAAGTTATTGGTTATGATACAAAAAGAAGAGAGCCACAGCAACTTAATTCACTTAGAGGGGAGGGAGTAGCAAGGAAAGCACGAGCTACTGGGGAGCTTGGGAGAATTTTAATTCAGCTACTCAGAGCAGTACTGTTACTGATTTCAAAGTTCTCCCTCACCCGAAGGGGGCCCTGCCTTTGAATAAATACCAGTGACACATCTGGCTGCTAGGAAAGCAGAAACGAATGATCTCTGGGTAAGAGTTTCTTCCCTAAAATTAAGCTCATGGTCAAAGATCAAATGCATAAAACACACCAGTGAAGACATCGTGGGTGACTTTCTACACACACACACACACACCCCAAAACAATGAATTTAGATTCTCAAGACATTCAGTTGTTGGCACTAACAAATACAAAAAAAAATGAGGCTAAATTAAATAGCAGGTAAGAAGTAACTGAAAAAAGAATCTAGCATAGAGACATGTCTGTAAGTACTGTTAAGGGAAAGTAGAGTAAGAAAACCTAGGGTACATTTGATAAGATACTTCAACAGAAAAATTAGAGAATGAGACCTCACATACCAGCTACACATAAGTATTAGATTAAAATGAAAAAAATGAACAAATTAGCATACATACATAGGCATATACCTGTATATATGTCCTTCCCAATAGTATATTTTCATGATCATGTTTTAAAAAAGCTTTCAAAAACAAAATACAGAATGTTCTAACGATAGTGTGAAATTACAATGAATATAAGTGTCTTAAAATTACGAATCTTGTCTGTGGGTATCATGATTCCAAAATTACCAAAATCCTAAAGTTTAATATCCTTTCCCGGCCCTATGAACAGTAGATGATATCATATTGTAATATGCACATAACATATAGTTAATTTATTACCAGAGAGTTTCCTCAGAAAGCTTCATTTCATCATATGGAACCAGACAGACAGACAGACAGACAGGCAGGCAGACAGACAAATATCTCCAGTTGGTGGCCAAAGGGGAATGCAG
This sequence comes from Megascapheus bottae, assembly GCF_031878675.1. Classification (NCBI taxonomy): domain Eukaryota; kingdom Metazoa; phylum Chordata; class Mammalia; order Rodentia; family Geomyidae; genus Megascapheus; species Megascapheus bottae. The sequence goes on along the minus strand of NC_143525.1, from coordinate 8,436,713 downwards.
AAGTCAGGAAGATATGGTTGCCTTTGTCCTCAGGAATCATCACTAAGTCATGACTGGAAGAATTGTGGTGAATTCTTCAAAGACCTGATGTTCTTCAAAGACAAGAGACCACTCTCAACAATATGAACTTTACAAGCAAAGCTGTGAATAAGAGAAACCAGATACCAAAGCATTCATGAAATTCTGTAAAAATAATACACTTGTAAGAAATCAGTATAGTACTTGTTATAAGGAGGAGAGAGGAGCTAATGGTTTACAGGAGCCACATCGGAGATGTCAGGGTTTTGTTTTTCTTTGGGCTTTGAGTGTCTACTTTGAGATTAAGTCATCTAGTCATATGTTCTGTTTTGCATTGTACACCTTTGTAGTTCACAGAATTCAAATAAATTTTACAATAATGAATAATTTTAACTAAACAACGGAAACTGAAGAAAAAATTAGTTAAAGGCCTGGATAAGTAGAAATAAAGTAATTCAGTTGTAGAAATGTTTAGATATATCAATAAACCCCAAGCTATTGATTGACTAAGCCTATCTTTTTTTTTTTTTGCCAGGCCTGGGCTTGAGCTCAGGGCCTAAGCACTGTCCTTGGACTTTCTCAAGGCTAGAGCTCTACCACCTAAGCCACAGTACAACTTCTGGCCTTTTCTATGTATATGGTACTGAGGAATTGAACCCTGGTCTTGGTGCATGCTAGGCAAGCACTCTACCACTAGGCCAAACTCCTGGCCCAACTAAGCATATCTTTTAAGACACAGAAGCTGAGAGATTATATTATTAAAAAAATCAAACTCTTATATTGTGACAGTATCTCACTTTGTTATCTGATATATTGGATATATTTGTATTTGGTTATTTGAAATTGGATAGGGAAGGGGGGAAAAATAAGATGAGGGGTGGGCATGGGGGGAGGGAAATGGGGACCAAGACATGAGAAAGAATATCAATGTATATGAATTAATGCACCTTCTATCTGGTGAATATAATGTAACCCTTCTATTAATTACAGTAAAAATATATGAAAAAACAAAAAAATCAAACTCTTACCTTGTTTGGTAGAAACACAACCAAAAGAAAGAGCATAGAAAGTTTCGAAATAAGATGAATTTGAAAATTTCACACTGCCTGGTATTGGAGCCTAAGACCTATTATCCTAGCCATTTAGGAGTCTGAGATCAGAGAATCATTGTCTGGTGCCAGCTTGGACAGACAAATCAGAGTCTTATTTCCAGTTAGCTGGCAAAAAGCTAAAAGTGGAGGCATGGATCAAGTGGTAGAGTGCCAGCTTTCAGTGAAAATGTCAAGGGATGAATCCAAGCCCCAGTCCTGAGCCAAGAAAGGAAAAGGAATTAGAAAAGAAGGAAAGGAGGGAGGGAGGGAGGAAGGAAGGAAGGAAGGAAGGAAGGAAGGAAGGAAGGAAGGCAGGCAGGCAGGCAGGCAAGCTCCATATCACACCTGTCCCTAAGCAATGGAAAAATAGATAAAAATTGATGATACTTAGACTTGAACAACATAAATTGAGCTTAGATAAACAAACATAAATAGACCTCAGCATCTAATAAGCAGAGAATGTACATTCTTCTCAAGCACAAATGGTTTATTTTCAGAAATTGATCATGTACTAAGCCATAAAGCAATTCTGAAAAACTTTCAAAGAATTAGAGTAATAAAATCCACATTTTCTGACCGCAATGCAATTAACTTAATATTCCCACTCATGGCTATTTTTAGAGACTCTTGTGCATGAGCCTCAGGAGACCCAAACAAGAATGTGCTAGCGGAATGTGCAGAGTAAATGGGAATAGCCCAAATGTCTATTGATGGACCAATAGCTGAAACACCATAGCCTACTGTCATTAGGAAATACAAATGAACTCCACTGGAAGTGTGGCTCAACTGCTACACTCCAGCCTAGCAAATAAGGTCCTGAGTTCAAATCCCAGTGCTGGCCATGAACACATAAGCAACAACAAAAAATGAGCAAGAAAAATACATAAACTAGAGCTCCACTCACACTTGACCTTACCCAAACCAAAACTCCTTTACAGAACTAGGCCCCAGTGTCTTATGCTTGCAATCCTTACTACTCAGGTGGCTGAGACCTGAAGATTAAGGTTCAAAGCCATCCTGGGTGGGAAAGTCCATGAGATACTTCCCTCCAAATAACCATCAGAAAACTAAAAGTGGAACTGTGGCTCAAAGTGATAGAATGCTACTCTTGAGCACAAAGAGCTCACAGACAGTGTCCAAGCCTTGTGTTCAAGACCCATCACTGATCTTAAAAAATAAGTTAGAGGATATATGAGGAAAGATATGGAGACAATACATAGCTATGGATTCACCTATGACTTTTTTGAAATCTGATGGTAGATGAAAAATGCTCAGATAGGGAGGATTAAAAAAAAAGAAGAAATAAAATCCTCGTCTTGATAGTATGAATCTCTGTTACACACAAATGGTATGAGGCCCAATCCAGAGGATCAGGGTCTAGGTTAACCTGGGAAAAGAGAAAAACAAAACAAAAACAAAAACAAGCAAGATCCCCTTTGAAAATTTACCAAAGCAAAAATGGCTAGAAATGTGGCTCAAGGGGTAGAGTAGCTACCTAGAAAGCAAAAGGCTCTCAGTTTAAATTCTAGTACTTCAAGCTAATTAATTGTTAATTACTTAAACATAGAGCAAGCCACAAGCGAATTAAATTGAGATAATAGATAAAATTAATGCTATATGAAAAAGTCCATTTGAAATTATAAATAAAACCCAAATCTTGTTTTAATCAAAACCAATGATGTCACTAATTATTGTCAAGCGCTAGTTTTGGTAAAAATGCTCAAGAAAAATAGTAATGGAAAGGTTTTATAATTGACAGTGACTCTTGTCCTAAAGCCAGCAAGGCATAGAAAATCAAGACTTATACAGCTATTGTCAGTGAGCATCAAAAGAAGAAGTAATTGATGAAAGAAGTTTTAGGATTTTTTTAATTGAATGGATTAAGGGGAGAAAACCAGGGCAAAGAATGGAATTTGGAACTGAAGTGGTAGGAAAAAGGTAGACTTGCATTTGCAGACTGCCATTACCTGGTACGTAATTGTATGGGTTGAAGGAAGAAAATCACAGCTTTCCTAAGAAAATGCAGGGGAATGGAGAGGGAGCCCTGGTGAAAACACTTGTGTGCTGCTCTCAGCCCTCCCTCCTCCTCTCCCTCCCTCCCTCCCTCCCCCCCTCCCTCCTTCCTTTTCTCTCTCCTTCTTGTCCTCTGTGGAGCTTCCCCAATACAGGCACTACTTATGGGGCTTGGATGGTGGGGGGAGGGGGTGAATAAAATAAAACCAGATAATACTTAAAATGTCAGATCTAGGATCTCCACACAGCAAAACATGTCATATAAATTGAAGTACATTTAAATGTTACAACAATTTGAGGAAATCAGTCTGAAAAACTCTAGAAGTGACCCACCCAGCCATCCTCTCCACCTGTGCATGACTTGAGGATTCCAACTTAATTCCGTCATGTCTGTCTTCATCCGGGTCCTTGGACTATAAGATTCTTTGTGTGATTGTCTGTCTAGCTCTATGTGCAAACATAGGAGAAGAAAGGAAATTCTGGGGAATATTGTCTTCTTCTCTGTGTATATAAAGGAGTGTTCTAGACTCCTCTTTGGGAAAACTCTTCTTTCTTTTCACGGCTTTCCTTTCATTTCCAAATAAATGTTACGCTGTTTAACTTATAAAAAAGAAAAGAAAGGTAGGTTCCTTCCTAAGAACTTTGATTTGCACCAAGAAATTCAAGCCATTGCATCTCTGCAAAGCAGTCAAGAACGTGAGAGAGCCAATGAATGATCTTTTCTTTTCGAAATCAAAATGAGTCTGACCTGTTGTAGAGACATAATTTGAGTACATTTGGGGCACACATGCAATATATATGGTCATTTGACTGGGTAATATATCGGTATGCATATTCTTGTGAGTTACCCAATATGTGCAGATTAAAAAAAAAAAAAAAAACCAGCCAGGAGCTAATGGCTCACACCTGTAGTCCTAGCTACATAGGAGGCTAAAATGTGGAGGATTTCACAGTCTAGCCAGGAAAGTCTGAGATTCTTTTCCTCATTAATCCACCAAAAAAAGCACACAGAAAGCCTGGTTTGGTGGCTCACACCTGCAATCCTAGCTAGTCAGGAGGCTGAGATCTGAGGATCAAGGTTCAAAGATAACCTGGGCACAAAAAGAACCTGAGACTCTTATCTCCAATTAACCTCTAGAAAATGGAAAGTGGGGCTTGGCTCAAGGGTAGGTGGGAGTCTTGAGCTGAAGAGCTCAGGTACAGTGCCCTGGCCCAGCGATAGTACAGTAACCTTGAGCTGAAGAACACAGGGACAGTGCCCAAGCAGAGTTCAAGGCCCATGACCCACCCCCCCCCCAAAAAAAAAGAGAGAGAAAAGAAAGAAAAGACAAGAAGAAAGAGGAAGTGGGGAAATGCTGCTGAAATGGTGAAATGGTAGAGCATACAAGCCTTGAGAAACAAAGCACAGGGACTGCCCAAAGTCTTGAGTTCAAGCCCCAGAACTGACATAAGAACTTCCTTTGTTTGCTGTCTTCATTTGATTATTTGAGCATGTACATCAGCCTTTGGTCAAAATCAGATCTCACTAGGAGATCCCTAGCTACTGGGCTAAAATGCCCTGCTTGAGGGTCAAAACCATTAAAAAGGATGAGGCCCAGATTAAAGCAGACAAGGGCCCAGCCCCCACAATTTGTAACTTCCAGAAATCTGCCCCACTCTTTCCTGCCCGCAGGGCCTGGAAGCTGCCTTGGAGTTGTTCAAAGAACTAAATCAAATCCCAAGGCCAACAGAGGGGACCTAGGGCGGTCCAGAGGAGCCGAACTCCTCAGCTTGATGCCTGGCTGTTACCTTTTGATCCGGGATCCTGACACTCTGCCTGGAGTCTCGCCAGAGCCCAGAGTGTCTGGTTTGAGGGCCATAGCACTCTCCCCACAAGTCTTTGAATGACAACATTTTTGTTACAGTACTTTAATGCTCTAATAAATTCCTCAGTTGTGGTTAGTCCACCAGACTATTTAAACATCATCCACAAACTGTTTGGTCTGTGGGGGACGGTCTGGTGTTTGAGTGTTCAGACTGGCTTTGCAAGGCCAAGGGCGTGAATAATGAATCTACGTTCATGGGCTTCTCTGTTGGATCAAAATCTCCTTCATAAAACACGACCTGAACTATCTGAGAAATTTGTATCCCATGGGTGATGTTGGGTCACTAGGCAACTTTCAAGTTAAAAAAAAACACCCCAAAGCTATATCTTCTCCCCAAATAAAACAAATAATTCCATTTGCTATAGAATCATTCACCTGCCATAGGGAATTGGAATTCTGCTGAGTCCAGACCCTGGGGAGATAGTTGGTTGAGGGCTTGTTTGGTTTGGCTTGTTCATTTTCCTTGACTGAAGGAAGATCTGAGGATTGAGGTACCAAGTCAGCTCAGGCAGGAAAGTCTGTGAGATCTCATGTGGTAGGGACAGTTTAGGACCATCAGCTCAAGCCCCAATACACCCCCCCCCCCCGCCCGACACACACACACACACACACACACACACACACACACACACACACGAGGTTTTTAGAAACTCTAAAACGCTAAACACTGACTAGGGAAGGACTGTGATTTCTCAGTACTTGAAAAGCGACTGATCAGCAATAAAGAGTTTACTTGTATTACTGTACTTGTATAAGTGCAATAATAATTAGCGTATTCTAAATGTAAAAATATACAAGGATAAAATTCAAAGATTTAGCTTAATATATCTTGCCTATATGGATGTCTTTTTCTCAACTGCAAATTTTACAGAACCTGCACAAATTAACTCTAATGACTGTAGCCATTTGGACACTGTATTAAAACCATGTAAAAGATCTCATTATTCACGTCTTTATTCTGATCCCATGTTAAAACAGCAATACTTATGGATGAGTTTAGGTAAGACCATGAAGCTTAGTTTCATGGATATACTTTGATCTCTTCAAGGAAGCTACTAGAAAATTTTAAATGGGATGCTGCTAACTTCCACTCTTATTCCTAGTAGAGACTGGAGGATCATGAAGGAGCCTGGGCTGAAAAGTCAATTTCCAGTTAACCAGCAAAAACCTGGACTTGGTCTGGGAGTTTAGCCTAGTGGTAGAGTGCTTGCCTAGCATGCACAAAGACCAGGGTTTGATTCCTTGGTACCACCTACATAGAAAAAAGCCAGAAATGGTGCTGTGGCTCATGTGGTAGATAGAGCTCTAGCCTTGAGAAAGCCCAAGGACAGTGCCCAGGCCCTGAGTTCAAGGCCCAGGACTGACAAAAAAACAAACAAACCTGGACTGGAGGCATGGCTCAAATAGCAGAGTGCCAGTTAGTAATAAATTGATCCAAGAGATAGTACTGGGGAAAAGAATTAAAAAGAAATAAAAGGGACAATAGAGTAGAATAAGGAAAATTTTTGACTTAAATATGTATCTCCAATTGAATTGTTGTTGAAAAACAGAGGCTCCACCCTTGAGACTCCTGGCAATTTCAAAGTATGGACAATCACAGTCTTGTTTCTGGGGTCAGAGTCCTGTGTAAGGGGGATACATGTGCACATCTCTCCATCTTATCAGCTTCAAAGTAAATACACTTGGCAGCTTTACACCTGTTGTCTAGAAAGTTACCACGGAGTCATGTCAAAACTAATTGGATTGTTGTGAATTTGGCCATGCTACATATTCAGAGAGACCAAAAGTTATTCCCAAATGTATGCAGACTAGTTAGCCAGACATGAGATTCTGCGAGACTTCCTTATGGAAGACCTCTAATAAGCTTTATGGAGGTGGCCAGACCATATGTAGATATTTCAGCTATAAAACAAAGAACTTTTGAGGACATCTCATCTAACTCTGAGGTGTCCTGTATTTTCCTTGGCAAACGCCAGCATCTAAGAAGGAAGACAAAGATATCAGAGACAAGAGGAATCTCTTCCATTAGATGAGCCAGCCTAGTTACAAAGCCTTGTATACACCTTAGGCCTGTGGCCAAAGCCTTAGATGTACACAGAATGGTCTACTTTGGTTAGTCAATAAACAATGCCTATCTTGCTTTTTCACTGTTATCTTCCCTTAGGCATACGATCTGAAGTCTGTCCAACTCCTTGTGTGGTTTATAGCTTCTCTCTTAATCCATAGGGGGACTGGAGCAACGGCTATGTATTGCGGATGGAGTTTCCCTCTACTCACAGCCAGACTGTAGCACTTGGTGGCTTAAAGTTCAAAGAATGATTAAAAACTGCCCGAGGACCTCTACTGAAACCAGAAGAAACGAGCCACCAAGTATGATGGTGGAGGCAAGGAGGAGTTTGAGTTTGAATCCAATCCTGCCCAAATCCTCAAGACTCTATCTTGAAGGCAAGACACAAACAAGAGCTGGGAATGAGGTTTAGGAAGTACTTACTTATCACACTAGAGGCTCTGCATTCAACCTATAGTCACATGTATCAAATAGAATAGAGTGGAGGGGAGGAAAAGGAAAGAGAGGGAAAGGGGAAGGAGGAGGGAAGGAGAAAAACACTTTCAAAGAGAAAAGGAAAAAATGAATTCATAAATATGGCAAGGTACCATCATCTCCTTAGAAAGGCCAGCAGACGTGGGAACACTCAGAGGACTTTCTTGAGTGAACGCATCATAATGGGCAGTGGGTTTGTCATGATGCCTCCTCTCTTGCCCATTTTACAATTGACATGAGCCAGGAATAGGGGGGGGCATCACCCATGTGAGGTCAGAGTGAAGGTGGGGAAATCACCAGCTCTACATCTTTGGAAAGGTGCCAGAGCCCAGGGGAAACTTGTAGAAAACTTCAGACACATAGGGCAAGAGCTGGTCCCAACAACCACACTATTTACTGCGAGCATCTTAAATCTGGGTCCTTAAATCTGGGATGTTCAAGGACTTTATGCAAATCGTGTGATCTTGGCATGCAACCCGATGATCTTATATACTCAAAAGCATCTCTGGGCCAATCACAATGTCCAATAGTATGTAAAGGCATATAAACGGTTAACACTCTATCACCTAACAAATAATGACGAGGAAAAGCCTTTATTCCTAGGATGCCAGGCCTGCTATTTGAGAGGAAGGATTTATTGCTAGAAGGTATCAGCTCATATTATTTGCCCAGTGCTTCCCTAGCCTTAGAGATGGGCCACCTGCACCCTCAAATGCTTTTGATCCCATTGCATTGAAGGTACATGTAACATTTAGAGCTTGGCCCAGCGCTTTCCCGACAGCTCTGCTGACCAGTTGTTCTCACTGGTGACATTGTCGCCTCTGCATCTGCCATACTCACTGCGCCTCTGGTCATTGTGAACGCAAGAGGACCACAGAATTCTCAAAGGCAGTAATTTGCATTTTGAAATGTGATGGCGATCTATGAGGTGATGGAGAGTAGGAGCGTGTTAAAACAAAATCAAACAGACCCAGATGAGGCCACGGGACGTGCTCGATTCTCTGAGTCATTGTCGTCTCTGCTCTGGTGGTCCAGTGTCTCGCCACGTGCCAGACAGACTGCAAGCTTTTGGTTCTTTCTTCAGGAAATGCCGACAGGGACTAGGCTACAACCCAAGGAGGTTGTGAAACCCTGTTAAGGGCTTAAAAGCCGTGTTTCCTCACCCATTGACTCTGGATGAACATGGAACGCTGATGGGGACATGCTTGATGATGAAAAGGGCAAACTTTGTAAAGATAAAGGGTATAGAAAATCTGTGAGTATATTTAAATAAACGCTGACTGTACATAAATATTAAGAATGGCTTGGTGAGGTTTAGAATCAAGATACATGATAAGCAAGAGGGTAAGTATACTTAAAGGGTTTGATGGGATTTGTTGTCCACAAAAAGAGTCAACATACCAATGAGTATTAGGCTTTGATAAGTTGTAAATATGTGCTAGAATACACAGAGTAACCCTTAGCTCTCATCAGCAAGATAAGGCAAGGATTAAAGTAGACTAAACAGGGCAGGATAGGAAAGAGACACTGGGTAAGATAGTCGTTCTAAATCCTTATAAGTGAATAATTATTCAATGTAAAAGGATCGAATGTTCCACATGATCGTACCAGATAAAAGCTTGACAGTATTTAAATGGATCCCATTACACAAAAAGAATATGGAGGTAGATGCCAGTGGCTCAGGACCATAATTCTAGCTACTCAGAAGGCAGAGATCTGAGGATCTCTGATTTTTTTGATTTCTGATCTTTTGATTCCAAGTCAGCTCTGGCAGAAGAGTCCATGAAACTCTTCAATCAATAACCAAAAGAATCAAAAATAAGCTATGGCTCAAGTAGTAAAGGACTAGCCTTAAGCAAAAAACACTCAGGGACAGTGCCAGACCCACAGTTCAATTCCCAGGGCCAGGGGGAAAACAAGTAATCAAAGGGGAAAGGGGAAAAGACAGACCATGCAAAATGCCAAAAAATCCTTTACTACATGGATGTAAGACCCATCATTTTATAAAACACAGAGCAATAGTGCATAGTGTTAAATGTTTCAACTCACCAGAAATATATCTCCCTGACTGCCTTTGCATCATTGAATGAGATTAAGCAAGACTAGACGAGGTAGAAATTGGCAATTAAACAAACATGTGATTACTGAGGGAGAATATTTACACCTGCTTCCTGATCCTGCAATTGGCAGGCCAAGAGTTAGTATTTGAAGAATACTGTCCACAATCCACCCCCCTCCTTCGCCCCTGGGGGACACACATAAAACATTCACCTAAAAAATGTACACTTCCCAGCTAGCATATATTAAGCTACAGAAAGCTATCATTTGAGACAGCAAAGTGTGTTTTCTTGCATGTTATTTCTTAGCGCTCTCTCTCCCTCCCTCCCTCCCTCCCCCTCCCTCCCTCCCTCTTTCCCTCCCCCTCCCTCCCTCCCTCCCCTCCTCCTCCTCCTCCTCCTCCTCCTCCTCCTCCTCCTTCTTCTTCTTCTTCTTCTTCTTCTTCTCTCTCTCTCTCTCTCTCTCTCTCTCTCTCTCTCTCTCTCTCTCTCTCTCTCTGTCTCTCTCTCTCTCTCTCCCTCTCTCTCTCTCTCTCCCTTTAAAACTTTTACTAGATACATGTTGGAATTCCTTCATCTCCCTTCGTAACTTGAATTGCTATAGTCTAAGTTATTTTCTTGGCATCAACTTCTAATTCACTGATTCTTCAGTTAAGACAAGTCAAATGTTTTAACTAACTAGTGAATTTTTACATTAAAATAATTAAAGATTCTTTTTAGCCAGACTTGGGACTTGAACTCAGGGCCTGGGCACTGTCCCTGAGCTTCTTTTGCTCAAGGTTAGTTCTCTACCACTTGAGCACAGCACCACATCACTTCTACCCCAGAATTTTTTTAGGTAGGACACTGGTGGCTCATGTCTATAATCCTAGCTACTCAGGAAGCTGAGATCTGAGGACTATGGTTCGAAGCTAACCTGGGCAGAAAAGTCTATGAACCTCTTAGCTCCAAGTAAATATCAGAAAACTAGAAGTGGAGCTGGGACTCAAAGTGGTAGGGTACTAGCCTTGAGAAAAAAATAGTTCAGAGACAATTCCTAGGTTGGGTCGAACTTCCCAAGTCACACACACACACACACACACACACACACACACACACACACACACAATTAGAACTTACAGAAAGACATAGGTAGCAAACTTCTTTGAATAAAAAACATGTCTATACTAATATATATATATATATATATACAGGAAATCACTGACTTGTGCCTGTATGTCCATCTACTCAGAAGGATGAGATCAAGAAGATCATGGTTCTAGCTAGCCCCAGTCAAAAAGTTTGTGAGACACCAACTTAACTAATATGAAGTTAGCTGTGGGCACTAGGTATTTGTCATCCTAGCTATTTCAGTAAGCATACATAGTAGAATACTGTCATCCTTGTAAGGCAGGAAACATACAAAGAAGAGAGGTCCAGGCTGGCCCAGCCACAAGCACAAGATCTTACTAGAAAAACAAACAAGCAAAAAGAAACGAAGGCCAGAAGGTCTACTGCCATGAATTAAAAATGGTACAGTACTTGCCTGACAAAGTAAAGACCATAAACTCAAACCTCCGTACCACCAAACAAAACAAAATATATAACATCTACCTGGCCTAGAAACTGAGATGCAGTGAGCAGCCAGTGTCTCAGGCAAGGCAGGTCACCAGAGAGCAGTGCTGGGACAGATGGCTCTGTGGGATGTGAGGAATTGAGAGTGACTCAAACAACTTCTCAGAGTCCTGAGGTCCCAGGGAGGCAGAGGATCCTGAACTTAATTGAGTAAGAGGTTGCAGGTGGAAAGAAGGTCTTACAGAAAGAGCATGGTTGTGCAGCTGGAGGCTAGATGGGATGGGTCGATCACAGAAATGTCAGCAGACAGCCCCATGTGGGGACCAGAGAGCATCCACCAGCCAATGAACACATGCCATTCTCTGCCCAGATGAACATGGCAGCCAGATGCATCCCCACTCTGCTTGGGCCTTCTGTACACCCTCCTTCATGCCACCAAGGAAGGGGGAGAGCTGACATCCAGAACACCAGTGATTTACACTGAGATGAGTTTCCCGAGAATCAGCTAAGCTCTGTTTGCTACCAGCTGCAAAGGATCACATCACTGAGGTAAAAATGAAGTGGAATCACAGAAGAAAATGAAGCTGGCTAGTTTGCACAGCTCCAGCAGAAGTCAATAGATGTTATTGTAGATTTTCAATCATTTATTTGGATAGATAGAGTCAGTGGGACCCCCTCATTACATCCAGCATCAGCATAAAGATGAAAGAACCCCAAACTCTGGAAGCAAAGTAACTAGTGCAGTGTGACCAGGCTGAGCTGTGAAAGGGAACAACAGTCTCATACCTGCAATGCCAGAAAGTGAGTTTCATTCCTAGATTTCACAGTCTACTAAAATAGGGATTCTCCTATTTTTTTTTTCAATTTAAGCTTTTTCCTTTGGGCTGGTACTGGGGTTGTAATTCAGGGCCCTGCTTCAAACCAGCATCCTCAGATCTCAGCCTCCTGAGTAGCTAAGATGACAAGTTTCAACCACCAGTACCTGGCTGGAATCTCTTACTCTTGATTTCCCTTCCTTCCTTCCTTCCTTCCTTCCTTCCTTCCTTCCTTCCTTCCTTCCTTCCTTCCTTCCCCTCTCTCTTTCTCTCTTTCTTTCTTTCTTTCTTTCGTGCCAGTTACTGACACTTTAATTCAAGCCTGGATGCAGTCCCTGAGCGTTTTTAGTTCTCCACTGCTTGATCCACAGTGTGTGTGTGTGTGTGTGTGTGTGTGTGTGTGTGTGGGTGTGTGTGTGTGTTTAATTGGAGGTAAGTGTCTCATGGAGTCCCTTCTCAGGCTGGTTTCAAATCACAATCTTCAAGTCTCAACCTCCTGGGTAGCTAGGGTTGCAGTAGGCGTAGGCATGAGCCACTAGTGCCTGGCTTCTAGACTCCTTTCTTAAGTTTCTGCTCCAATAGGTCTGGTTGTACATTTACCAAAGCATAGTGGGGAAAATGATGGTTCTTACATTGCCTCTGTAATAACTTTCATTTGGGAGTTACCTCAAGTGGTATTCTACCTGTCGTGACACGCTATCTATTATAGATGTTGTTCAGTCTCCTTTTGCCTTTCTAATTGACCTCCAATTTCACAGATTTCCTGGATTAGTCCACATATTCTTCCCAAAGAAGAAGAAATCCCCGTCTGATTTTAGTTGAAATTGTACTGAATTTACAGATCTGAGGGGTGATGTGAACAGGTCACATCCTGGGGTCCCACCATCACCCGAGCAGTTTCTACACATCTCCTTTTCAATCTGTCACAGTTCTCTTGGGTTTTCCTAGCCTGACTTTTATTTTGAAGTGTATCCCCAGGCAGTTTATATTTATGATGGTTTTAGCGATTAAGATCTTTTTTCCACTCTATTTTCTAAATGCTCCTTGGTGGTAAATTGGGAAAGCTATTGCCTTTTTATTTTGCTCTATTTGTTTTATTTCTGTGTTTTGAAATGTGAGATCTTATGTGTGGCATAATACATAAACTTTTCCCAAAGGTTTTCTATTCTCTGGAAAAAAAAGTCATGATCCATGTATATGGAGTGCAAAGTGTATCATATTACTTTTAAATATATTTTAGGGGTTTTTTTCTGTAGTGAGGCTTGAACTTTGGGCCGGGGCTCCGTTCCTGAGCTCTTCAGCTCAAGGCAGGTGCTCTACCACTTTAGCCACAGCACCACTTCCGGCTTTTTCTGTATATGGTACCAAGGAATTGAACCCTGGGCTTCATGCATGCCAGGCAAACACTCTAGCATTAAGCCAAATTTCCAGCCCATATCCATTGCTCACTAAGGGGGTTCACTGTACTAGCATCTGTACTGCCCACAAGGGCTAATGTTTCAAAGGCATAGCCACAGGTATAGGTTTACTAGCATGTAGTGGAATCTTTAAACTTTAAAAGTTGCTATTTCCTGAAAGGCATTTAGCTCACTGGGGGTTGTGTCCTTCAAGAAGGTATGGGGATGGGGGGAGGGCTTCAGCTTCTCTCTCTCCTCCCACCTGCCTTTTCCCTTTCCCTTTCCCTCCCCACCCCTCTCCCTCCTCTAGAGGCCTTTTCCTTTGATTGCATTTGCTTGATGTGTGTGGAGGGGGCGGGGGGTTGAACTCTGGGCCTGAGCACTATTCCTGAGCTTCTTTGGCTCAAGGCTAGTGCTCTAAAAACTTTGAGCTACAGCCACATGACATCATTTCCAATTTCCAGATGGTTAATTGGAGATAAGAGTTTCACAGACTTTTCTGCCCAGGCTGGCTTTGAACTGCAATCCTCAGCTCTCAGCCTCCAACGTCCTGAATAGCTAGGATAACAGGTGTGAGCCACTGGTACCTGGATCTTAATTTTAATTTCTTACTTGGCTGTAACAGTGATCATCTAATATTTCTGAGTTCTTCCTCTGAGTATGCATTTTGGTTGCTTTTACATCTGAAAGTCAGCACAAAGCTATAAAATCCCCAGGGCATAATCTCTGCTTCTTAAAATTACATAAAGGTTCTCCTCGTCTTCTGGTATGTAGGGGCTACAATGGCGAAGGTTGATATCATTCAGATTTTTTTTTTACTTATTTATTCATAGGTTGCCATTTTGTCATTATTTCCTATATTGTGTCTCCAGGTGATATAGAATACATGAGCCTTAGTTTGTATACCCAATTCTTTTTTCTTAATTCAAAAAGCATTTCCCTATTGTCAACAAAGTATTGTTTGCTTGACATTAGCTAAGAAGATTGATCATAAGTGTTCTCAACATACAGATATATTCACTTTCTGTTATGGCTTTAATTTAATTTTAACTTTTACATTTGCTACGTGATCCCCATGCAGATTGTATAAAGACTAAGAAGGAAAGGGGGAAACATGCTATTTTTTCTTGCTTCTTGTTAGTCCAGTGACCATAATGACCAATGAAGGGGCTGGATCAATAAAATGCCTGCTGGACAACTCCTGGGAACATTATCAGCAAGCGTGTTAATGTCTGAAGACTCTTACCACGTATGCAGCTCTGGTTTTACTCCTTTCCTTTCATTATCTCATTTAACTCTCAGGACAGAGTGAAGACCTGGTATTAATTAGAGTTGCAGATAAGAAGACTGGAGTCTCCTAGAGGTCATATCAATTAGCTAAGTTGGGATCCAAACCCAGCCAAGGGAAGAGTATGTCCTTATCAGAAGTTGCTGTGTGGCCTTGATGAATTTGATGAAAGAAATAAAACTCCATGTCTGAAGAACAGAGAGTGAAGGTAGAGCCTCAAGACTAAAGATGGAGAAAGGAGCCAGATGGAGCCCTTTCTGCAAAACTTCCAGATTTATTTGGCATGGTATCATTTTATCTTTATTTAATTTTTTTAATCTTTATTTTCAAATCTTTTTTTCCATTCAGCATTTCATATGTTGTGGGTCACCTAAATGACTTAGAAGGAATGACGATGCCCTTCCTTTCTTTTTTCTTTTCTTTTCTTTCTTTTTTTTTTTTTTTGCCAGTCCTGGGGCTTGAACTCAGGGCCTGAACACTGTCCTTGGGCTTTCTCAAGGCTAGTGCTGTACCATTGAGTCACAGCACCATTTCCAGATTTTTCTATGTATGTGGTACTAAGGAATCAAAACCCATTCTTCGTGCAAGCTAGGCAAGCACTTTTCCCACGAGGCCAATTTCCCAGCCCCTTATCTTTATTTTTCAAATCTATAAGGTTCGTTTTCATTGTTCTACTGCCTTTCTTTTCTTTGAGAGCTTTCTGTTTTGTTTTGTTTCTACCTCAACTTCTCTATCTTAAAAAGCAATTTGATCTCCTTCTCTTGCTCAGATTTCATTACCCAAACTGGAGCTCCCTTTTATCCCAGCCTTTTCATCAGGATGCGGCTGTAGCACGGGAATTAGGGCGTCTTTTTTTTAACCAAGTTGAAAAAGCTAAACAAACAGCTATCCGAATTATCGCATGCATTGTACATTAGATAATCTGCACCACTCTACTGGTATGTAGCTCAAGACTAATTTCTTTTGTAATGCAACCCACTTGGAAACATTTAGAGGTGGCCTTGCTTTCTCCACATTCCTAAACATGATGGACCCTGTCCAGACTCAACTTTGATGTGGAGATTAGATGAGAGGGTAGGGCACCACATCATTATCAATATGGTGTAGGATGATAAATCTACCTCCAAGCCTCTGAGCTCAGAATGTTTTGATGCTCCAATCTCATTTCCTGGAGAAGCGGGGGTGGGGTGGGGGTTGGGGGGGTGGTTCATGCCTATTTTTTTTCCTGTTGTTTACAAAAACAGAATTCAGGTATTTTGTTTTCTTTTTTTTTTCACTGCTTAATTTTTTTGATTTCTAAATGGTTGCAGTACTTGTAAAGCCCAGCTCTTCAGAATGCACACCTGATATTCTTGATTTTTTTTTTCCTCCTGTAATGGACTGCATCATTCCCAGTCTTCCTCCAGACAATCCAGCTGTTTCCCTGGGTTCTTTCCATCTCATTGGAAGAAATGGGCATGGTGGTGTGTGCCTGTTGATTCAGCTACTGTGGCAAGAGAAAAATTAGGCAGAGTGTGGCTCAGTCGCATCTAGGAAGAAAGTGAGGCCATATCTAAAAATTACCTGGTATGTCAAAGGTATCCAGGTGTGGCTCAGAGATAGAAGTGCCTGACTACCAAGCTTCAGGTTTGAGTTCAAACCCCAGTGTTGCCAGGGGAAAGTAGTCTGTCTCATAGTTTGGGTTTACCTGAGTTGAATGTTGTCATGTTAGTTAAAAACTAGATTTCTGCTGTTTCCCCTTCTGTCCATTTCATTTTTAAGTAATCTTGTGAACTAACTAGCTATCATCTTTATCCACATATTCCCAGGAATCTACAAGTTTTCTTCATTTTCAACTCATGATAGACATGAATATGTATCTGAGTTTAAGAAGAACTCGAATGATTGCTTTAGGAGATGCATGCCCTCACCTCTAGTTTTCTGTATTACCAAAGAGAAAAAGAAGAAATAACAAATAACATCTTTGCCAGGTCAGAGTAAAGACTCTGTCACTGGAACCAGGATTCATAGTAATAAAAGCTACATCTGCAGTGTATCTTGTGCAACTTGAACTTTCAATGTGCTCAGAAAGTCACATGAGGGGCCGGGAGTTTGGCCTAGTGGTTAAAGTGCTTGCCTAGCATGCATGAAGACCCGGGTTCGATTCCTCGGTACCACATACATAGAAAAAAGCTGGAAGTGGTGCTGAGGCTCAAGTGGTAGAGCTCTAGCCTTGAGAAAGTCCAAGGACAGTGCTCAGGCCCTGAGCTCAAGCCCAGGACTGGCAAAAAAAAAAAAAAAAAAAAGAAAGTCACATGAGTTTTCTATATGCAATTCCCTTCCCCCATTTACATTTATCACTGCCACTTTTCACATGTAAAACCCAACTGACAGTGGCACATCCCATTTCTTTTGGCCAGTAGTGATGTATAATGATTGCCTTACTTTAATTATATTTAACATTCCTACAGTTCTGATTTTCTAACATCTGTGGTTTCCAGATATGTTTTCTTCTCCCTCCCTCCCTCTCTTCCTTCCTCTCTTCCTTCCTTTCTTCCTTCCTTTCTTCTTTCCTTCCTTCTCTTTTCTTCCTTCTTTCCTCCCTCCCTCCCTCTCCTTTTCTTCTCTTCCCTCCCTCCTTCCCTCCCTTCTTTTCCTTCCCCTTTTCTTTCTTTCTTTCTCTCTTTTTTTTCTTTCTTTCTCTTCATGTTCCTTGGATCGGTTGCTTTTCTTCTTCTTAATGTTCATCTTGCAGCTTTCAGCATTTGGCATCTTCCAATTGCTCTTCATCTGAAGGAAATGAACAAATGAGTCAGAAGTCACTTCATCTAAATCACACTAGAAAATGAGCTCTATTGCATTCACTGACAAAGCAGTCACCCTTTCTCCATTCCTTATGAGTTAAAACTAAATCCTTTCTTCTTTGCCTCTTTGAAATTTAATTCCCCATTCTCCATTCCAAATTGAAAAGGACCCAGGGCAGAGAATTTCAAATACTGGATGCTCAGCCTCAGTAACAGTTCATATTTGTCACCTACAATGTCCGCTGCATGACTGTCTGTCTTGTCTTGAATTTAGCTATGACTCCTCTGGTAAAAATTATGTGACTCACGTCCAATTCCACATTTAGCAAAATTTCTAAAGCTTTGTTAGTATGCAGGGCAATGAATATAAAATGAGGTCTACATTC
Organism: Megascapheus bottae; assembly: GCF_031878675.1. Classification (NCBI taxonomy): domain Eukaryota; kingdom Metazoa; phylum Chordata; class Mammalia; order Rodentia; family Geomyidae; genus Megascapheus; species Megascapheus bottae. The sequence continues at coordinate 8,418,904 of NC_143525.1, read as the reverse complement.
TTTATTTGGATTAAGTTTAAAGCTTTTCAAATAACACCCTCTGAAAATGTCATGGCATGACAAAGCAGGTCTCCCTATGCGAGAGGTATTAGCTACAGGATGCAAGACTGGGGAAAAATACAATGTTTATCTTGTTGCATTGTAACTAATCTGCCACACGAACCCTACCCCCAACATTTATATAGATTTATGAATAGATTAAAAATGAGCAGGAAGAGGCTCAGTACAGTGGCTTTCACATCTGTAATTCTGGCTACTTGAGAGAGAGAGAGGAGGCGATTTAGAGGATCACAGTGAGAAGCCAGCCAGGCACAAAAGTTCAGAAGACTCCATGTCTACAAATAGAGCTAAATGTTAGCCAGTCGTCAGTGGCTCGTGCCTATACCCCTAACCTACCCAAGGGGACTAAAATCTGGAGACTCACCTTTCAAAGCCAGCTCAGGAGAAAGGGTTTACAAGATTCCATCTGCAAATAACCATGGGAAAACCAAGCTGTAGGCATGCTCCAGTGATAGAGTGCTGGCTGATGAAGCAAAGTTTGAGTTCAAATCCCAATATGGAAAAAAAAAATAAGATCCTGTTTGAAAAATAATTAAAGCAAAATTGGACTGGGCTGGGGGGGGAGGGATTCAAATGGTAGAACACTTGCCTTAAAAGTGCAAAGCTCTCTGGGCCGGGAGTTTGGCCTAGTGGTTAAAGTGCTTGCCTAGCATGCATGAAGACCCGGGTTTGATTCCTCGGTACCACATACATAGAAAAAAGCCAGAAGTGGTGCTGAGGCTCAAGTGGTAGAGCTCTAGCCTTGAGAAAGTCCAAGGACATTGCTCAGGCCCTGAGCTCAAGCCCAGGACTGGCAAAAAAAAAAGTGCAAAGCTTTGAGTTTAAATCCCAGTACTACCTCTCCCAAAAATAATATCAAAGGGAAAGTTTCAGATGGGTAATTATGTAGAGGAGAATGCTAACATGCAGTGATTAGTGGCATAATATATGTCTCAAATTTGACTTTTTGTTAATAGAGCTTTATTAGAATATAGTTAGACCCACTCGTGTATAAGCATTTACTTTTCCACTACAATGGCAGAATTAACTAGCTACAACACCTTTAACTCGTTATGATCTGACCTTTTATACAGACACATTTGCCAACCTCTTGTGTGAATAAATCATCATGATTTTTTACTAGGAATCTCCTCTTTCTTTTCCTTGGTACCAGGGATTAAGCTCAGGGTCTCTGAGCTCAGGAGGCAAGCACCCTACCACTTGAACCCCACCCCAGCCTTCTTTCTTTATCTTACAGGACGGTGATTTGTCTATATTCCCACTCCTCCCTATATCTCCCAGATGTTCAAGCTTTACTGCATTGACCAGCATCAGTAACGGTGAATCTGAGTGGGCCAGAACTGGTCCCAGCAAGCTTGCCACATCCATTAGACTAACAGCTCAAGTCTAAGCCAGACATCAACACATAGAAATCCCTCAATGCCGGGGATTGCTTCAAAAATAGACATGGAATATTATTTGGCTTGTAGGAGAAATGGATTGCTGTTGATTTCTGGGAAAGAAAACATTTTGTTTTTAATCAAGAGTGACTGGAAGAGGCATTTTTCTCCACTCCTGGTTAGTCTGGTGTGTGCTATTATAGCCATCTTGCCACCAAACAAAACTAAACCCACCCCATAAATGCATAAGCCTGAACAGAGGCAAAAGTTGTAGCACAGTTGGAATCAATCTGCAGCTAGCTAGTCCAGGGTTTGGTGATACTGGGGTTTGAACTCATCCCAGGCTCATTCAGCTTGCTTGCTTGGCTGGAGTGCTACCACATGAGCAATGTCTCTAGTCAGGCCTTTTGTTGGTTAATTGGACGTGAAGTCTGAAGGACTTTTCTGCCTCTACTAGCTTCAAAACTCCAGATCTCAGTTTCCTGAGTTGCTAGAATTACACGTGAGCCACCAGCACCCAGCTGTGTATTCTTAAATCATTTTGGGTACAAGATTTCCTGATATGAGTAGCAGAAAAAGTGCTGCTAATAGAAACACCCCTACTCTTGTCTCACAAAAGCACATGACAGGGTTTTGTGTTTCTTTTATGTAGTTGTAGAATGAAAAATATCTTTAGATAGATTGGGAGAATAACATCTTCTATTTCTTCCTACTAATATCTCTTGGTAGCTGCTTGTTGAAATGACTGCTGATCAAGTTGTGTCAAGGAAGAGAACCAACTCGAGGAAACTTGGGGCCCAAAGGGAATCACATTGTGTGTGTGTGTGTGTGTGTGTGTGTGTGTGTGTTGGGACTCCTTCCTTCCTCCCTCCCTTCCTCCCTCCCTCCCTCCCTCCCTCCCTCCCTTCCTTCCTTCCTTCCTTCCTTCCTTCCTTCCTTCCTTCCTTCCTTCCTTTCTTCCTTCCTCTTTCCCTCCTCCTACTGCTTCTCTTCCTCCTCCTTCTTCCTCCCCCCCCCCGTGTCTCCTAGGATGGCTTCAAAGTGGAACCCTCAAATCTCAGCCTCTTGAGTAGCTGGGAATACAGGCATGAATGAGCCGTGGGTGCCAGGTTGATATGGCTGATAAGACTTTCCATGTTCTGCCTCCATCCATCTCCCTAGCTCTCAACTGCAACATTTCTCTCTTCATCTTTTCTCTACTCACACATGTCTCTGCTGCTTCCTGTGAGGACTTTTCCTCTTTCATATTTTCATCCTGTTCTGTCTGTTGAGAGCCCTTCACCTTCCACCTACATTCTTCTTGCCCATCAAGTCTTATTACAAGAGTGGAATCTTCATTGATGACTTAACCCCTCTTGGGACTAGTTTAGCTCCTGCTATTACATTTCCACTTAACACATCCTTCCTATTTTCTCGTGCTCTTTTAGCTGGTAAGCATTTCTTACAAATATTATGTATGTATCTACGTATGTATGTATGTATGTACATACGTATGTACATATTGGTGCCAATCTTGGGCTTAAACTCAGGGCCTAGGCCCTGTCCCTAGGCTTTTATGCTCAAGCTTAGTGCTCTACCACTTTGAACCACAGCACCATTTTTGGCTTTTCTTTTTTGTAGTTAATTGGGGATAATAGTCTCAGACTTTTCTTCCTGGGTTCACTTTAAACCATGAATCCTCAGATCTCAGCTTTCCGAGTAGCTAAACTTACAGGTGTGAGCCAACAACATCTGATTCAGACCTTAGTTTGGGTCACTACTAGTTTTCAAGTCTACTGTCTGGACTCAAAATAAGGCTCCGGACTAAATAAATAATCTTGACCATGTCAAGAGATGAAGTTCTGGAAACCACTTGTAACAATGTTTAAATGCAGAGTACATTTTTAGTGACTCATGACCAAAAGCTTAAAGAGAATGCTGGATACACACTAGTAAATGCTTATTCTCTGACTCTGTTTTTACTGAAAACAAGGAGCAAAACAGTTTTCAAAGTTGAAATCCATTCCCATCTTAAAAGCTATCAAGCTATCCATCAAGCCTTCGGAACAGACTTCCTCCAAATTGTACATTCTCAGCCAGCACATGTGAGCGAGCTGGCTTTGGTTCTGGTCATCGGGAATCAGTAGAATGCCAGTGCCTCAACTTGCTTGGCCTGAGTGGCTCAATCCATCCCAGCACACGTTGAGATCACCATCAATGCCCAACCCCGTGCATAGTGCCATGGAGAAAATTGTTCTTTCAAGTCTGTGTGTGAGAAGATAAGAATCTATAGACAAGTGGGTCCTAATGATTCTGAGGTGATGTGTGTGTGTGTGTGTGTGTGTGTGTGTGTGTGTGTGTGCACTGTATCGTGTCCCATTCACCTCTTCCTCATTTACATATTGAACCTCTTATCCCCAATTTAAGGCAAGTTGAGTATGCCACTGATTCTATGTCTGAGCTCTTTCTTGCAAAGAGAGTGCAGTATATATGGAAAGGGAGCCTTTGGGAAGCCATTAGGTTTAGATGAGGTTGAATAGCCACAGTCCCTTTGACAGAATTAGTGCCTTTCTATAAAGAGACACCACCACCTCAGAGGGCTTATATCCTCTCTCCTACCTTCTCCATTCCCCCTCCGTTTCTCTCTCTCCTCTTTCTTCTTTCCAACTCTTCTTTCTCCCCTGCTCCCCCCTCCCAATTCTATACTTTCCTCTTCCTTATAAGGACCAAATGAGAAGCCAGTCAGCTATGAGCCCAAAGCTGGCCATATAGATCTTGGACTTGCAGCCTCCAGAGCTGGAAGAAGGTAAGTTTCAGTTGCTTACATCATCCAGGCTATGGTCATTAAGATATAGCTGCTTAAGATGGATGAGATACTGGTACTCACAAAGTAAGTCTACATTGCATCTCCAAAACATTTCCTACATCATTTCTGCACTTCATTGTCACCTTTTGGTGTAATCCTGCATCCTCCCTCAGGACAGCTGTGAAAATTCACCTTCCACTCCAGTCAGGTCACCACAAACATCTGGAGAGGCCACAACACACTATAAACTTAAAATTGTCAATGTCATGCCTTAACCATTTTGTCTTCCCATCCCATTTAGAAAAAGAATATCATATACCACTCAGTGCAGTGAACAAACCTGGACTGTCATTATGGAATAACATAAATACTTAATAAATAAATGGTCAGCTGCTGGTGGCTCATGCCTGTAATCCTATCTACTCTGGAGGCTGAGATCTGAGGATTGTAATTTAAAGCCAGTCCAGGCAGAAAAGTCCCAGTGAGACTCTTATCTTCAGTTAACCATCAAAATAAGCTGAAAGTGGCTTAAGTGGTAGAGCATTAGACTTGAGAAAAAAACAAACAAACAATAAAGCTCAGGGACAGAAAACAGGCCCTGAGTTCAAGTCCCACAATCAGTGGGCAAAAAGGTTAAATGTATCACTCATTTTTTTTTTTTTTGCCAGTCCTGGGCTTGAGCTCAGGGCTTGAGCACTGTCCTTGGACTTTCTCAAGGCTAACCCTCTACCACTTGAGCCTCAGCACCATTTCCGGCTTTTTTCTATGTATGTGGTACCGAGGAAATCCGAGAAATCGAACCTGGGTCTTCGTGCATGCTAGGCAAGCACTTTAACCACTAGGCCAAACTCCCAGCCCGTATCACTCATTTTTATACCAACCAGATATAAAATAAGGTACCTGCCATCTATTTGTGTGGGAGGCTGAGATCTTCATCTAGAGGATTGTGAATCAAAACCAGCCCAGACAGAAATGTCTATGAACTCCATCTTTAAAATAACCACCAAAGCCCTCCCCTGCCCCCAACCCCAGCTATGGGCTCAAATAGTAGAACACCAGCTAAATCAAGCATGAGGCTTATAAATTCAAACCTTGCTATTGACATAACGATACAATAAAAATAAAATAAGAAGCTTGAATGGAAAACTTAGGTAAAAGTGTGAACATTTCACTGTCATTGCTGAGTCAACTTCAGCCAAGTTCAAACTGCCTCACAAAGCACTGGCACTGCATGATCGCTCTACAGCCTGCAGAACCAAGCTCAGGGCTCTCAGGACTCCAACCAGATGTGCTTAGATGTCTCCAATTTGCCTCAAACAAAGGACAATCCTTTGAGGGAGAGTTCAATTAGTGAAAGGGGGAAAAAAGGAACACAGGAACATACAATCCTTTCACAGTGAAATTCTTTTTTAATGGCCTAGGTCAGGATAAGACCTATAATAATGAGGCCATTCAGAGTCTAGAAGATTTTTATTTTTTATCGCTCAATGGAGTATACCATTTATCCTGGGTCTCAGTCGCTCTTTAAATAAGAGAGGAATAAGCTAGCCACCAGTCATTTACATGTCTAGCTCCCAGGGAGGCTAATAACTGAGGATTGTATTTCCAAGCCAGCTTGGGCAGGAAAGTCTGTGAGATTCTTCTCTCCAATCCACTAGCAAAATGCCAGAAATGGAGCTGTGGCTCAAGCTGTAGAGCTCTAAGTCTAGAGCAGGGACAGTATTCAGGCCCTGAGTTCAAGCTCTAGGACTGACACCATCAACCAATCAATCCATCATCAATTAAAAGCGAAGAATACATGAACATAGAGTAAACCGATTCATGAAACCTTAGCAGAAAATGGGGAGCACTGTGATAGTGTGAGATGGGGTACCCATCAAGAGAGAATGATCCACAAGAGACAGAGATATCTTTCCCCACTTCCTCTTCTCTCTGAGGCAGCAGTGTGCCACGAAGCAGAGTGTGACAGGAGATGCTCGTTTACCATGCAGTGGCAAGCTGGAGGGTGGCACCTAAAATATTAATGACATCCAGTTGTGATGGGCAGCAAACGGTGGCATATCATCGCAAGAGATCAAAGCGTCTGGAAGCTGGGAGAGGAGAGGAAGGAAGGCGGTAAAACTCCTCTGTACTTCCCTTTATGGTAACAATTAAAACAAATGAAAGACGAAGTGTCTGGAAATAAAAGAAGGCACACTTTTTTGTTTTCATTCAAAATGAAAATATGAGAAAGGAAAGCCAGCTCCAGGTGGAAATTGTTCCCTTCCTCACAAATCAAGTATTTGTTTCCTTATAATATCTGCGTCCTTTCTTAGTGTTCTATGCTTTTCATAGCATAATCTTAATAAGATTTCCCGACTTCAGTGAAATGGCTGATATCTCAATCCAGGGAAATAGTGCATGCCTTTGCAATGAAAAAGCTGGAGAAGAAGCAGAATTGAAAGAGGAGACCTGATCCTTGTGGATTTCTATAATAAGGAAGCAAAGAAAATCTGAGTTTCCAGGGAGGAGGAATGAGAGAGTACTGCACTAGAAGGACAGGGATGCATTGTTCCCGCTCTATAATTTAAATTAAAATATCAACCGCAGCCTGACACTGCTGGCTCAGGCCTATAATCCCAGCTACTCAAAAGGCTGAGAAGTAGGCTGATCAATGTGGAATGTAGCCCAGGCCGAAAAGTCTGTGAGACTCCCTCTCCAATTAAAAAATAAAAATAAAAAAGCAAAGCAAAGAGCCAGGCTGAAGACACGGGTTACGTGAAGGGACATCAACCTCGTAAGCACAAAACCCTGAGTTCAACCCCGGGTAGTGCAAAGACACAAAATAATGACACTTGGACAGTTGAGCCAGTGATGTCTTCCTTTAAAAGATGATTTTGTGGTAGAGGGATTTCTCCATACCAGCATCAGAGATAATTTGATGATCTAAATATTGTAGGGACTGTTATGAAGACTGGATTCTGGCCCACGTTCCTGGAGAACCTTCATCCCCATGGTAATAAAAATTATAAACTGCAAGATGGGTGATTTGACAAACCAGGAAGTCCCCTTTGTATCAGGGAGCCTCCAACTTCCTTTGAGCAGAGGGGTAATTTTGGAAGAATTTGACAGGGATCAGGCCATGCCTGCCCTGAACCAATGTGACAGATTTATGAGGGCTGTAATGGTTCCTGGTTTTGCAATGTGACACGGATGGATTGGCAGACAGTGAGTGTTGGGAGACCACCAGCCGGGATGGGGTGGAGAGAAGGGCCTCTGCCCCCGGGGATGGGGGGTGGGGGAGCCTGCCCAGCACGATATTTACACTAAGTCCCTTCTCCAACGAGGACCAGATGCAGTTTCAAAGCCAAGTCCAAGGTCCTTGGGTTCTAAGTTGGAGCACAGGCTGACCGCAGAGACAGAGGGGACCCCAGCACATACAGCTCCCGCCCCTCAGAGGGCTGAGGTGAGGTGCGAGACACAGCAGCCACACAGGATTACTTGTCGTGATTTAATTTGTGTTTTATTTACAAAGCATGAGCACATCTTGGGGTCGCTTGCCGAACAGATTGTTCACTGTGAATCTCAGCAGCCCGGAGCAGATGGAGACATGCATTAGGGGCCCTGTGGATGAGCCTTAGGGCACCCCATTCTGGGAGTGGAAGCAGAGCAACTTAGAGTCTGGGAGGAATTGAGGACAGATATGATCTTGCACCTTTCAGCCCCTCCAGGGTTCCTGGATGGACTTTGTACATCTCTGTTCATGCTTTGAAGTCAGCTTTTCAGTGTTTCCCTAGCGGAAGAGACTAGGAGCTGTTAAAAAAAAAATAGATGGGACAAGATGGATTGAGTTGATATTTAAGACTCAGCTGCTTAAGATATGACCATGGCAAATGCATATTTTATTCACTTAGCTCATATCTCCAACCATCTTATTAAGAGAGCTGGAGACCTTGTGAATGGTATTTTACAAATTTCTTTACCACTGTTTTCACTGGTGGTTTATAGAGAGATCGTAGATTTTTTGCACGTTCACCAAGTCCTATAAAGTCAATTTATTTACTCATTTATTTCCTCATTTTCACACTTTTTATAGACAGTGCCAGATTTACCACACACAATGATGTGATGTAGAAATGAAGACAGTCTCTTATTCTCTTCAGATATTTATTTCTACTTAAAATTTTTCTTAATTATTAAATTATGAAAGTCATTGTAAACAGAGGCTCCAGCTGGATATTTATTTCGTGACTGAGGTTTTTGCACTGCAAGCCCAGGTAGAACAGAAATGGAGAAAGGACCATTGCCATGTCTTTGTAAGACTGATTTCTTTTCCTGTTAAATATTTAATTAGGTTTCCCCAGAAATGTTATTGGGACTTTAACATTTTCATCAGCACCCACCCAGCAACAATGCTTGTTCTATTATTTCTGCTTTTTTTTAAAAAAAAATGTTTCTGGGATTGAACCCCAAATCTCACACTTGCTGCACAGGTGCTCAACACTAAGTCACCCCATCGGCCCTGGCAACATTTTTCTTAGTACATAAAAGAACATTTCCTAAAATAGACCCAAGGCAGGATTATGCCAAGTACCAATGCACTGAAAAAAGACTGATATCTTTCAGATCTTGCTCTCTGACTGCAGTTAAGAGTATCAGAACTAGCCTTCTTGTGCTGGTGATTCACACTTGTAATCCTAGCTACTCAGGGGGCTAAGAGTGAGGATTGCCCTTTGAAACCAGTTAGGGCAGAAGAATCCAGGAGGATCTGAGGATTGCTGAACTGGAGACATATGTTGGTGAATTATGCCCACAATCCTAGCTGCTCAGGTGGCTGAAATCTGAGGATCATGGTTCAAACCCAGCCTGAACAGGTAAATCCATAATAGCCTAATTTCCAACAAATCCAGAAGTAGAGTTGTGGCTTAAGTGGTAGAGCACTAGCCTTGAGCAAAAGGGCTCATGACAGCGTCCAGACTCTCAGGTCAAGCTCCAGGATTAGCATACGTGTTGGAAATAAATTTTACAACTTAGGGAAAGGTTGGGATGGGAATGGGGAGTCAGAACCAGCAATCCCACTACTTGGCATTTACCCAACCGTCCAGAAACAAGGACATACTAAATCTACTAGCACAACGATGTTCATTGCAGCATTATTCACCATAGCAAAGATATGGAACCAACCTAGATGTCCCTCAGTTGATGAGTGGATCAACAAGATGTGGTATTTGTACACAATGGAATTCTATGCTGCTGTCGGAAAAAACATCAACCCATTTGTTAGGAAATGGAAAGACTTAGAAAAAATCATATTAAGTGAAGTAAGCCAGACTCAAAGGAACTTAGGCTCAATGGTTTCCCTCATTTGTCAGAATCAGTAGAAACCTTGGGCTCTCCTAGCAGAGATCTGCAATAGAGCAAAATCTTGATACATAAGGCCATATAGTATGAAGCCAATTGAAAGGACCTCCAGGATATTGAAACAAAAGCCATATAATGAATGATTGTTGTCCTTAATCTACTGTTATCTCTCATCTCCTTTGCTGTCCCTTGGGTGTCTCATATTGTTATAGTATTTCACTTTGTTATCTGATATTTAAAAAAAAAGATGAGCACTAGTATTCAGAAAAATAAAAACAAGACAAAAATCTGACTTACCCAATCATCATTATTTTTAAAGCTTTGGAGAAAAGACAGAATTGGGAAAGCTAATCAAATTTGTTTATACTCTTAGGTCCTATTCTATCAAAACTTAATTCTCTCTCTTCCCATTTAAAACAAAATAGAAGGAGGACCAAAGAAAATGAACAAATCATTTTGTGTTCCTGCCTGAAAAGAAGCCACAAGAAATATGAGACCATTTAAAACTTCAAACGACATTAGATAACTGGTCTTATCAAAATCTTCAGGTTGATTATGTTGTGTTTGTGTTCCAAGGGCTTCATCTTCAAAGAGTACTAGATAAAAGCCGCACATATCCAGTTTGATATTGATGTAAAAATAAGAATGCATAAGGCCATGGATGGATGAAGTAGATGTAAACTAAAAATAATAAGATTCACCCAGCTCAGAGGTACAGGATCTGTGGGGAGTTTAAGTTTAAAAAAAATTGTAAGAATCACCCAAAATTTCAACCTTGGTGCAGCCAGGAAAGATATGTCATTGTTCATTATGATAAGATCCCTTCAACGTATTATGAAACCGCCTCATTTACAAAACAGGACATTCTCTTTGCTTTTCTGTTGACAGCAAGTTGCAAATGGTTTGTGAACTTGTGCTACATTTCTGGTCTTGTTCAACAAGGAACAGGAAAAAATAAATCAGGAAGAACATTGTAAATATTAAGGAAACAATGATGTGTCTAGATGAAGTTGAGGAGAGTACTAGCTAGAAAAACCTGGGGGTGGGGAGAGGAGTGGAGAATGTAGAAAAATAATCTGTATAGGAAGAGACAAGGAGGAAAATCTATAAAATGTCAGGAAATATAGCCAAGTAGGAAAGATAGAACTAGAAAATTTTCTAGCTGAGTGCCAGTAGCTCATACCTGTAATCCTAGATACTCAGGAGGCTGAGACCTGGAGGATCAGGTTTGAAGCCAGCCTGGGCAGAAAAGTCTGTGAGACTCCATCTCCAATTAACGAGCAAAATGCTGGGATGAAGGCATGGCTCAAGTAGTAGAGTGCCTCACCAAGACATGAGTCACTGAGTTCAAGCCCCAATACCATCAAGAAAAAAAAGAATGTTTTACAAGGTACTGCTACCAAATCCTCAGAAAAGTAAGAAATCATAGTGGCAGAAAGTTTACACTCATATTACCCAAGAATCACAATGTGGTAATGGAGAATGTCATTTGAAATAAGGTTTGGACCAAAGAAGAAGAAAAGTATAGAGGAGGGGTGGTATTAGATACTAAAATTGAAAGGAGTAAACAAAATGGCAATATATATATATAATTACACACATATAATAAAATATATACTATATATGAGTATAAACATATATATGTGTGTATATATATGTATATGTACACATATAATTTTATGGTAACATTTGAAGCTGTTTATAAATAAAGCAGTAGAACCAAAGAAGAAACATAAAAGGAATCTGAAAGAAAATATAAAATAGCTCATAGAAGCAACAAAAACCAAACATGAAAGAAAGCAATGATGGAAAATATATGAGCAAAGTATATAAGCAAAACAAAATAAAATATAAACAAAGTAAAAGACCATGGCAAAAAGACAAAGCAAGATCTTTCTTATCAGTAATCACATTACTTGTACAAATGTTAAGTTCTCCAGTCAAAAGGCACAGATTGTTAGAATGAATTAAAACATAAAGATATTATCCAGTTGTATGCTTTCTATACTAGGCTCTCTTTGATTCAAATAACGAATAGGTTGGATGTAAAAGGTTGGAAAAACATATTCTATAAAAGCACTTGCTAAAAGGTAACTATACTAATATCAGAGAGAAAGCCGGGACACTGGTGGTTTACATCTGTAGTCCTAGCTGAGGCTAGACTAGGGAGGCTGAGAAACTCTAGCCCAGGCAGGAAGAAATGTAAGACTTTTCACTAATAAACTAACAAAAAGTCACAAGTGAAGGTGTGACTCAAGTGGTAAAGCACTGGCTCTCAGCAAAAAAACTCAAGAACAGCACCCAAACCATGAGTTGAAGCCCTGGTACTGTATTGGTGAGTCTCACACAAACTCACACACACAGACACATTCACACACACAATCACTATGACAGGAGACACAAAGGGCATAAAATAATGTAAATAATGGGAGAAACTTATCAAGAAGACTATATAATTATATACAAGCAACATCACCCAAACACATGAAGCTTGCAGGAGAAAACATTTTTCAAAAATTATAGGAGGTCTCAGTAGGCATGTTTGAATACTGAACAGGACATTTAAATGGAAGATCCATAGAAAATGGAGAATTTAAACGACAAATATACATTGGACATTTTATCTGACCACAGAATAACACACAATGTCCTCACAGAATAACACACAATATCCTCACAGTCAGACATTAGGTTAAGTTACAAAACAAGTCAATACACTTAAATTTACTTGATGACTTATGGTATACACTGAAAGAAGAACTCCATGCTCAGAAAGAAAATCGTAATTATAAACATCTACATTAAAAAAGTTTCCATAACATAACCTTAATCTATGAAGAACTAGGAAATGAAATATAGGTTTATCTCAAGCTCTTCAACAAAATAAGTAAAACAAGGCACAATGTCTACTCCTTTCTACAAATGTAGTGTTGTCCTATGTTATAGAATAGATGCTATGCCTCCCAGATTCATATATTGAAATCCCAGCTCCTCACTACCATAGAATATAATCGTATTTGGAGATACGGTATTTAAAGAGTTGACTAAATTGAAACAAGGTCTTCGGAGGCAAACCCCCTAACTCCATAAAACTGGTATTCTTCAGTGAAGAGATGCCAACCTGAACCCAAGAATCCTACAAAGAACAATCATCTGCAGGCCAAAGAGCAATGGGAGCACAGAGGCAGGCAATTCTGCTGGCACCTTGAACTTGACTTTCTAGCTTCTCAAAGAGTGAAAGGGCTCATTTGTGCTGTTGAAGCCACTAATTCTGACATTTTATTATGGCAGCTTCAGCAATTAAATATACCCTTGTTCTAAAGCAGCAAACATCACCATGAGTAGAAATGAAAGACTAATATATCTTATGAATATAAGTGCAAAAATCCTTAACAAAAATACAAGCAAATCTGTGTATTCAAAGCAGCACACATTATATAACTCCATAAGATTCATCCTATAAGTTCAACAGGGATTCAACTAGGACACCTAAGGGATTAAAAAGAACAAAGCAGGAAAAAAGAGCCTTTCAATGGACATAGAAAAAGTATTTGATAATCTGCACACATTCATTGTAGAAAGAAAGAATAAGAGGAAAAAATCTTCAACACAGTGAAGGCATTATGGTATAGATACATAGATATAATTATATGATTATACTCAACGGTGAAAGACTGAAAGCTTTTCCTCTGGCACCAGAGGAAAAGTTCTAGGCAGATCAAGTAGATAATATAAGAAGGAAAAACTAAAGCTTCCCATTCAGAGATGACTAGATTAACAGAGATATTGAGGAAATAGCCAATAAGATTCACAAAACAACTACCATGAAAGAAATAGCAATTAGCTTTTAAACAAATATCATCTCAATACCCTAATATCGCCCTAAGAAGACCTAGATTGAAGAGAAAAATAATAACAATTAGAGAAGAAAAAATTCAATGGGAAATAGAAAAGCAATATTTTTTCTTTGGTTGGCTTTGGTTCCCTGAAAAGACAAATTAAGCATAAAAGCTTTAGTTTAACTGACAAGAAACTACATTGAAATAAATGAGACATATTATTGCACATGCAGGATAAACTTAACTGATAGCATACTTATATATTGAAAATGATAAAACTTTGCTAAAATAAAGTTATAAAAGAACAACCAAAAGAAAAGTCATTTTATGTTTATAGATGAGAAGATAAAACTAGTAAAAAGTTATATAAATTACACGTAATTCTTATTAAATTCATATGGCTTTTTATTGCAAGTACTGAGATTTAAGTACTACCCTTGCTAAGCAGGTGCTCTACCACTTTTACCACACCTCAAGGCATTTATTTTTTGCCTTGGTGACTTAGACATACTGCTCCTATTTATGCTTCCAGTGTAAGCAGGAAGACAAATGTGCACCGAGCTTTTCAAAGGTCTACGTGTGTTCTTGTGAACATTTCCTCTAGGCTGGCCTTGACCTGTACTCCTTTGTAACTCAGCCTCCTGAGTAGCTAGGATTACAGGTATCAGCCAATACTACCACCACTACTGGCTTTTTTGAACCCCACATGAAACAGTGCTCTGCAAAATCCCATTAACCCTGCAAGAAGCCTTGCAGAACTAATCATCAAAAAAGGAGCAAGGAGTAAGAAGACTGCAACCTCCTGATTAAAAATGGACTGCAAAGATAAGTTGTTTTGATAAGTAATTAAAACAGTGTGGTGCTGGCTGAGGGGAGACATGCGGGCGATTGCCAAGAGTCTGAACCAGGTCCAGAAATAAACCCATCCATCTATGGACAATTGATAGCTAACAAATGTACCAAGATGAGTTAGCAGATGAACGTCTTCTTCCAAAACAGCACGATGACACCTGTGTATTCGCACAATAACAAAGCCAGATCTGCTCTTCACAATCCATGAAAAAAAAAAGAATAATATGAACTGACAATGGACAAAAGTACTACCTATAAGAGAGAAAACTTTAAAACGCTTAGAAGGAAACACAGGGTTAACTCTTTAGCACTGTGGATTTGTCAGTGAACTCCTCTATGACATCAGCCACAATAAAAAGATGACTTTTCTTGCTTAGTAGAGTTTACCAAAATTAAACACTTTTGCTCAACATTATCAATAAAGTGAAGGATGACCTACTGAAGAAGAGAAAGTCCAAAGTGTGTTGAGAGCACATAGTTCAACAGCAAAAAGACAAACAGTCCAATGGACAAAGGACTTACACTTCCTCTAGAGGAAGGATCACTGAACACAGATTTTCAAGACAACCACTCATTAGGAAAGGCAAACCAAAACTTGAAGACATACCACTTCACATCAGTTACAGTGGCTGTAAATTGAAAATGAATAAATACAATTTACGCCACGCTCTTTCTCCTTCTCCTCCTCTCTCTTCCTCCCCTTTCCCTATCCTTTTCTCTTTCCCTACAGATCTGAGTCTAATCTGTACTCTAAGATTACAGGTATAAATCATTGATACTTGATTATTATCTCAATAATTAATTAATTAATTAATTAATTTTTGCCAGTCTTGGGACTTGAGCTCAGGGGTTGAGCATTGTCCTTGGGCTTTCTCTAGGCTAGAACTCTACCACTTGAACCACAGTACCACTTACAACTTTTTTCTACGTATGTTGCACTGAGGAATAAAACCCAGGTCTTCGTGGATGCTAGGCAAGCACTCTACCAGTATGCCAAACTCCCAGCCCTATTTTTAATTCAACGCAATCCCCATCAAAACCCCAAAGACATTCTTTACTGAAATAGAAGATGTAATCCAAAGATTCATATGGAGCAAGAAAAGACCTAGAATAGCCAAAACATTTCTAGGCAAAAAGAGCAATGCAGGTGGTATTACAATACCAGACTTCAAACTCTACTATAGAGCCATAATAACAAAAACAGCATGGTATTGGCACAAAAATAGACCAGAAGATCAATGGAACAGAATAGAGATCCAGAAATAAAACCACATACCTATAGTCAACTTGTATTTGACAAAGGAACCAAAGATGTACAGTGGAACAAACACAGTCTATTCAATTATTGGTGCTGGCAAAACTGAGCAGCCACATGCAGAAAACTAAAAATTGACCCTAGCCTGTCGCCATGCACAAGCATTAACTCAAAATGGACCAAAGACCTCAATGTCAGACCGGAAACTGTGAAACTGCTACATGATAGAGTAGGAGAGACACTGGAACTCATAGGCACAGGCAAAAGATTCCTGAACAGAATCCCAGGGTCACAACAGATTGGAGAAAGACTCGATAAATGGGACTACCTAAAAATAAAAAGTTTCTGTACAGATAAAAAACATAGTCGCAAAAACAGAGACACAGCCAACCAATTGGGAAAAGATATTCACCAACAATACATCAGACAAATGCTTAATATCCAGTATCTACAGGGAACTCAAGAAACTAATCCCCCCCAAACCCAACAAACCAATCACTAAGTGGGCAAGGGAACTAAAGAGAGACTTATCAAAAGAAGAGGTTAAAATGGCAGAAAAGCATATGAGAAAATGCTCATCATCCATGGTCATAAAGGAAATGCAAATAAAAACAACCCTAAGATACAACCTCACCTCAACAAGAATGGCCAAGATTTTAAACTCAGACAATGACAGATGCTGGAGAAAAAGGAACCCTACTGCACTGCTGGTGGGATTGTAAGCTAGTTCAGCCACTCTGGAAAGCAGTGTGGAGGTTCCTTAAAGAACTGAAAATTGACCTTCCCTATTATCCCGCCTTACCACTCCTGGGCATCTATCCTGAACATCATAACCCAAGATATGATAAGGACACCTGCTCAGCTATGTTCATCTCTGCACTATTCACAATAGCCAGGTGATGGAAACAATCCAGATGCCCTACTGCAGATGAATGGATACAAAAAGTGTGGTATATATATACAGTGGAATTCTACTTAGCCAACAGACAAGATAAAATAATGGCATTTGCAGGGAAATGGATGAATCTAGAGCAAATCATGTTGAGTGAGACAAGTCAAAACCAAAGGAACAAAAGGTGCATGGTATCCTTAATATGTGACTATTAGATCCAAATAGTACAAGAGCGAGAACTCAGTATTTGCATACCCAATGCTATGAACATGGTACTGGAAATATAAACACAGCGACATAGACATAAAAATCTATGACTCTATAGACACAATGTTTTATTACATAGATTAATATGTATCTATGACATAAAAACCCTTAGCCTAATTTTAATTATGTTCTAAAATCTAAGTCCCAGTGATTGTATATAGAGATTCCCTTCTTGAATACTTGTTTATTAAATACGTCATTTGAAACATGATGTAAAAATCAATGTTAATAAAATCTTTAATAAAAATGAGTATCACATGTTAGAATAAAAGATAATTTATCATGTCCTAAAAAATCTATATTACTCGATTTCCAACTAATCAGCAAAAATTTGGATTACAGTTGTGGTTCAAGTGGTAGAACACCAGCTGAGCAAGTGCAAGTCCCTGAGTTCAAACCGTGGAACCAGAAAATAAATAGATAAACAATACAGCAAAAATCAGTATGCTTTCAAGATAGTTTAAATTAAGCTATTAGTCTTATTCAAATACAGTTATGCCTTCTCTATTGATTATGCAGATAGAGGAAAAGGTACAAATGTAGTCACTAGAGCAACTTGACATATAGTTTGTCATGTGGTCTAAACTTATAGTCTAAAAATTTTCCCTTCATTACATTTTTTTTCAAAATTTAACTGAAGTAAATTATCTGGAACCTTCGTTGAAGTTCCCATTTGCATGATCTGGTCTTTTTCAGATGTTTGAACTACAAAAGCATAAAGCTCACTCTATGCTTTTTTTAATATCTGTCCAGTTCTACCAATACATAATGTATCTATTTAAAAAAAAGACTGGGGGAGTTTGCTGGGGGGCCCTTGAAAGTTTGTAATAGAGAGCCAAAAGATTAAATATTTACCTTCCAGAAGGTTTTGACATTAGGTATTGGTTAAACAATGAGATTCTTAAGCTGGCATGTGGTGACAGAGTCCTGCATTATGGAAAATTCACTCAACTTCCACCTGGTGAGATCTGCCAGGCCAGTGGTGGCATCCAGATGAGGAGCTCCAGAGACCAGCTTCCAATAAACAGGGATGTGAGCAGCCACTGGGAAAGAGATGGAGAGGGAGAAGGGGAAGGAGAGGGAAAAGAAGAGGGAGAGGGAGAGAGGGGAAGTAAGCAATTAACAATCATAATGAAGAATAAAACATAACGATGATAACTATGCACTCTAATGAAAGTAGCTGCCGTTTATACCGTCATAATAAAGTAATACGAATATGTCCTCCTCAAATACAGACCTTTCCGTGTAAGAACTTTGGATATCACAATCATGATTGACTACAAACAACTGGAAAGTAAAGTCTTGGAAAAGATGGCATGGGGGTGGGGAGGCTGCTGTTCTAGACTGGGGTTTTATTTCCATTTTCTTTCAGTATGTTCTTTCACTATGATTTTTCATGATCTCACAGAAGAATGTGGTGGTTGAGTTGTATAGAAAGTAAGTGCTAGTATTCCACACAGGTGGAGCTGTTTTCTTTCTTTTATTAAAAAGTATTGTTATTATAAAGGCTATGTACAGTGGGGCTACCATTATGTAAGTGAGGCAAAGAGTGAATTTTTTTTTTTTGTACAATGTCATGCCTTCCCTCCCTGAACTATTTTCTGGATGGATAGCTCCACCATATTGGCTTCCTACAAAGCAATGACTGGAAATTTGCTCCTGTACAACCTGGAAAATGCCCAACATTTTTTCTCCATTGTCCTTTGGAATGGTGGAGCTGAGCTTCACCTGCCCATCATGTCATTATTTCTTGTTTATACACTGTTACCAATTTTTATCTAGTGAGCATTTTCTAATGACTGAATTGGCAGGCTCTTTCTCTTGATGTCTCAAGTCACAAGGTTGCACATTCCTTCTGCTGTTCCCAGAGTGAGAACCACAACCTCTGGATGCTGGCTGATGTGATGGTGATGCTAATAGAGTGAGGTGATCCAGCTCAGGTTTTGTTGCCCGTGCCTCCCTCTTTTGGATATAATGTATTTCTAGCACTTGGATCTGTGATCAGACCCAAGAGCTTTCTATCAACAGTGTCTGGTGGTGAAGTGAATCATTATAAGCTCTTCCCAGCACATTTCCTAGAGCCAAGTTTTGTTCCTGGTGCCAAATAGGAAAAAACTGGGGAGCGGAATTATAGAAGTATCACAATAACCTCTTTGTAACATCCCATTAGTATGCTGGAAGTCCTTTATGTTTCTTTTTTTTAATTGTTGTGGATTTATTAGTAGTTCATAGAAGTTGCTAGAACAGTACATGGAGCCCCAAAATACAACTTTACTCCACAGTGATCTCTTATATGATGATCAGAGTACAATAAAAAATTCAGGAATGTAACAGCACAAACTGTTGATTGGGCTGGAGATCTTTTTAGTTTTTTGAGTGTGTGTGTGTGTGTGTGTGTGTGTGTGTATTGTGGAGTGTTTTTGTGTGTGAGCAGGTCTGTACAATTTAATCTCTGGTTAAAAAAATTTTTTAATGGTTATGCAAAGGAGGATTCCACAAGTTCAGGAAGTTTTATACATACCTTACTGCAACCAGGATGTAGAACTATTCTGTCCACAAAGAAACTGTCTTCAACAACCATTTGTTTGTGTGTGTGTGTGTGTGTGTGTGTGTGTGTGTGTGTGTGTGTGTGTGTGTGTGCGTGCTGGTATAGGGCTTGAACTCAGGGCCTTATTCTCTCACTTGGCTTTTTTTGGCTTAAGGCTGGCACCCTACCACTTGAGCCATTCCTCCACTTCTAGTATTTTGCTAGCTACTTGGAGATAAGAATCTCTTGGATTTGTCTGCTTGAGCTAGCTTCACACTTGGCTTCTCAGACCTTAGCTCCTGAGTAGCTAAGATCACAGGTGTGAGCCACCAACACAACCATCTTTTAAATCACATTGTTCCCTCCCTGGGTCTCTGCTCCCTGAAAGCCACAATTCAATGTCCTGCTTTTATACTATTTTCAATTTTGAGTAAGTAGTACATCAATGAAGTCATATCCTTATTCAGCCATCTGAGATTGGCTTTCTTCATCAAGCATGGTGTACTTCGGTCCTATCCAAGTTGTTTGGCGTACCACTAGTTCCCAGTGATATTCCATTTTGTGAAATGGCAACATATCTTTATAATTTGGTGAGGGATATCTATTGTGTTGTTTCTCCTTCAAGATGATTATGAATAAACTGCTGTGGACATTATGTACACACGTGTGAACATATGCAGTGTGAGTGTTGGAGTGGATGCTAAGTATATATTTACTGTAAAAAAAAAACCAAACTAGTGCACCAAATGATTTCCCACTGCACTCATACTATTTCCCATTAATTTTTTGCTGCCTGTGAGAAGTAACATTCCCACATCCTCACCAGCACTTGATGGGATTACCTTCTTTCTCTTTTAAGGTAACTTTAACAGGTGTGCAGTGTCATGTGTTACCATGGCTTTAGTTTGCATCTTCCTAAGAGCTAAGGATGGGGAACATCCTTTCACAGGCTGACTTCTCTTCCATATCTCCTCTTTAGTGAAAACCTGCTTGTGTTTCTTAGTTTGCTCAGATTGCTGTCATAAAATATCACAGAGTGGATGGATTAACCAATAGTTTAATTTTCTCATAGTTCTGGAGGCTAGAAGTTCCAGACCAAGATGTCAGAAGACCTGATTTTTTTTTTCTGAGTTCCCTCCTCAGCTTGTAACTGGTCAACTTCTCAAGGCCTTCCCTCTGCACAGCCTTGGGTCTCTCACACGTTCTAATCTCTTACCAGTGAAAGTGGATTATGGTTCATCCAAATGACCCCATCTCATCAATCACCATCTTAAATGCCTATTTCCAAGTAATATTCATTCTGAAATATAAAGTAATAGGAACTAACGTGTCCACAAGAGTGCCATGAGCCCATTTTCTAATTTAGTTGTATACTTGTTCATCTTGTTAATGAGATTTAAGGGGTATTTATACTTGAGATGAAAGTTCCTTCTTGAGATATAAGTCCTTTGCAAGTTTATTTATTCTCACTTAGGATTAAAGGAGTGAGCCACCACACCCAGCCAGGAAGTAACTTCTTAGCTCTCCTTAATGGATTTTTTTTTCTTTAAGTACAGGCATGTTTTAGTGATACTTAATTTGTCAGTTTTAAAAAAATGAATGGTGATATGCCATGTTGTTGGGGTCCTTCTTGAATGTCTAGGAGGCGTGGGTAAGCTGGTGACAGAGCCCACGAATAAACCCAGGAACACAGACTCTGGAGACCAGACTCTCAGTGCAGATCTAACTTTATTTTAGAAAACAGGCTTGCTAAATACAGGTGGAGTGGTGGCCCCACTTCATCACATAGGGATGTCCCTGAATAGTGACCATCAGCCAATGGTGTCCTGAGACACGCCCTACTCGCCTGGAGTATCTGGGAGCTCCTATTCCAGGTGGGAGGGGCCAGGCGCCCTCTGGCTCTGGCCTGCTTTTGTCGCTGAAGCACAGGTGGCAAGCAGCCGGGCTCCTATAGCTACCCCACACCATGTCTAAGAATGCCTTGCATTAAATTAAGTTTGATATTGCATCCTTCACCAACTCAAAAAAATTCTATAGGAGGGCCAGGAGAGTAGCCTAGTGGTAGAATGCTCACCTAGCATACATGAAGCACTAGGTTCAATTCCTCGGTACCACATAGACAGAAAAGGCTGGAAATGGTACTGTGAATCAAGTGGTAGAGTGCTAGCCTTGAGAAAGCTTGAAGACAGTGCCAAGGCCCTAAGTTCAAGTCCCAGGACTGGCAAAAAAGAAATTTCTATAGGAAACGTGTATGTTAATTTGTTGACATCTGTAAATTAATATTTGTGCTAATTTCCATAAGTTCCCTAGCCTAATAAATGAATCTTCATTTGCTGTGTAAAATCCTAGTTGAAGGATAACTTTTAAAACAGCACCTCTCCTTGGATGGGATGGGGAGAATGATGAGAGGAGAGCTATTGATCAAGATGCATTATATTCATAGAAAAAACTTGGTTGAATAGAAACTCCTTTAGACAACTACTTGAAGATAATAAACATATACTTTAAAATTTTCTTTAAAAAACCAGCCCTCTCAAATGGTAATGTGCAGAGAAAGTCTCTGGGGTCCTGTTAAAAATGTAAATTCTGATATATGATGTCTGAGGTCAGCTGGAGAACCTTTTCTAACTAACTTGTCTCTTAGTAGACTGGTGGGTCAAGTGCCACTGTGAGCACCAGGATTTTGGAACTTAATATTGCTCCATCTCATAATAAATCATGCCTTTTTATTTACCAGGAGGAAAAAAAAGACATAAATTTAAAACAAAAATGTTAGACGTGGGTTAATGTCACATTTTTGTGTTCTTACTTTCTAATTATCTATCTTATTGCAGTAAATAACTTTTGGGGGCCTGGGCACTGTCTCTGAGCTCTTCAGCTCAAGGCTACCAACCTACCCCTGGAACCACAGTGCTACTCCTGCTTTTATAATGGTTAATTGGAGATCAGAGTTTCACGGACTTTAGTGCCCCAGATTGGCTTTAAACCGCAATCCTCAGATCTCAGCCTCCTGAGTAGCTAGGATTAAAGGAGTGAGATACCTTGCCCAGCCAGAAAGTAACTTCTTGTGATTTTTTTTCCCAATACCTTCCTAGGACAAGGCAGACTTTAAGCAATGATAAATGACAAAATATTTTTATACCTTCTTTGTAAATACCAGAAATGCTATTCTTTTCACTTATTTTCCTCCAACTTATAGAAATTAGTGTTCCCTGCTCTGTATTGTAAGTAAAGGAGAATTTCATTTTGAAATTTGAGTTGTATCTAAATTATCTGAGACTTTCATATTAACAGTCCTTTTTATTCTCAAAAGTTTTATATTGTGATATGCTGGGCTGTGCTTAGAACAGAATCTGTCTTTTTTCTGTTTTGAAGATTGAACTCAGGGCTTTCCACATACTTAGCAAGTATCCTACCACTAAGTTAGTCCTCTAGTCCAAGATGTAGTCTAAAATGCAGTATTAGTGAATGAATATTTATCAGCTAAGTTTCTCTTGGGAAATTAAACAACCTTTTGGGGAGCAACAGGGTTTGAAAATGTAGGAAGTCTCCCACTTTTTGACTCAATGTGATAAGAAAAATACCTTTGTCATAATAACGTTTTGCCTTTTCAAAAATTGTGTTCGCATCTCTTCAGACTGATTGTGCAAGCAGGGTGTATTTCAACAGTGATTTCACTTCTGTCTTTATCTTGCCATATGACTTCCCTTTAGAGTGAGCCTCTTGCATGACTCTCCTCCATGTGATTCTGAATTGTGTTAGAGCTATGAGCTTTGGGGTTTTTTTCCCCCATAGGCTAATCTCCAGGATCTTCCATAGTGATTGGAGTTATCCAATTACTTTTTTTTTTTTAACATATGACTTTGCCTTTTAAAGCCCTGAGTAAAGACTGGGAGCAGGGCCTAATGATTAGAGTGCCAACCTAGCATGCAGTAAGCCCTGAGTTCGATTCCTGGGTACTGGATACACAGAAAAGGCTAGAAGTCATGCTGTGGCTCACGTGGTAAAGTGCTAGCCTTAAGAAATCTCAAGGACAGTGCCCAGGCCCTGCGTTCAAGCCACAGGATTGGCAAAACAAAAACAAGAACAAAACCCCTGGAGTATAGGTCATTTTACCCTTCTGTTTGATCTGATGTTTATAAAAAACATTATACTAGCCGGGTGCTGGTGGCTCAGGCCTATAATCCTAGTTCCTTAGGAGGTTGAGATCTGAGGATCACAGTTAAAGCCAGCCTGGGCAGGGAAGTCCATGAGACGCTTACTTCCAATTAGCCACAGAAAAATAGCCAGAAGAGCTGGGCATGGCAGCTCACTCCTGTAATCCTAGTTACCAGGAGGCTGAGATCTGAGGATCAAGGTTCAAAGCCAGCCCACGCACAAAAGGATCTGAGACTATTATCTCCAATTAACCTCTAGAAAATTTGAAGTGGGGGCATGGCTCAAGGATAGGGAGTTAGCCTTTAGCTGAAGAGTTCAGGGACAACACCCAAGCCCAGGTATAGGGGGGTAGCCTTGAGCTGAAGATCTCAGGGGCAGCTCCGAGGCAGAGTTCAAGCCCCAGGACCCCCCCCCACACACAAAAAAATAGCCAGAAATTGAGCTGTGACTTGAGTGATAGAGAAGTAGCCTTACACAAAAAAAGCTCGAAGACAGCACCTAGGCCATAAGTTCAAGCTCCAGGATAGGCACATACACACATAAACATACATACACACATACATATATACAAACACACATGCATGCACATACTCACACAGGCACACACACAATCATCATGCTTCAAAATGAAACAAGCCCTATCAAGTAATAGCAGTGGTTTCAAATTACATACATGCCTGTGATATAACATCCAAGACTGTTGGTGTGTACTGCCTATCTCTATACTGCTTGCAATGGGAATCTATCTGTCTATCTGTCTGTGTAGAATACACCTAGATATAGAGTTATAAATATATATATATATACATATAGATAGATACATATACATACATACAGATAGACAGATAGATAGATAGATAGATCACAGAGATACTATTTAATGGAGACTTGTATTATATTCCTGATGCAAGTGTGAGTGCAAGCATCAAATCTTTATCACCCTGAGAAATCATGTGTGTGCATTTTTGCTATTGGGGATTAAATGCAGGACTTGGCTATACTAGGCAAATGTTCCAGCCTTGAGCAACACCACAAATCCTACCCTAAGAAACACTCTTTGCATTTAGCTATGTGTTTTTAAATTTTGTGTACCTTACCAAATATTTCACACACAGGCATCTTGAAATCCCATGAACCTTAGCCCAGACAACTATTGTGAGAGTAAGCTCAGTTGATATTTTTCCTAAATAATCAAGTCACTAAGCAGTCATTCACTTTGTTATCTGTGCACAATAGAGCATCCATTTTTTTCCACCTGTAAATGGACCACAGTAGGCGATATCCTTTGGCTTCCTTCTAGGTATGGCACTTGATCCTTCACACATGAATTGGTGGCTGTGGTGAGTCTTGACAGATAATATTTCTCCCCTTTTTCTGCAGTCAGAGAAATACAGACCTTTTTTCATCCCATCCAGATGATCTCTCTCTCTCCTCTCTCTCCCCCTCTCCCTCCCTCCTTCCCTCCCTCCCCAGGAGTTCCTGATTCACACTCTTTGACTTGTATAGAGCTTCCTCTGTAGGTGATCATGGAGCCTGCAATGTTCTTCATAGCTCCCAGATGGCCGAGGATGGGAAAAACCCTTTGTGGATTCCTTGACTGAAGCTCTTGGCAGTGAGTTCATCCACATGAATTCCAAATCCATAACCTTGGAAGCTTACATGTAGAAAAGGAGCCCATTTTACTGACATAGGGCTATAAGCCAACAAACGGTCATTGTAAGGGGATCCACGACCATTGAGGTTGACAGAGCTGGTTCCTGATGAGAAGAAAGAATGCCTGAGTCGTCGTCTGCAAGTCCCCAGCATCCTTTCTACCTCTGTTTAGGAGAGGGAAGGGAAGGACAGGATTTCAGAGAGGATTTATTAGGTGACTGAGCTGTCAGAGTCATGAAACCTTCTGCAAACTAGAAAACCAGAGAAGGTTGTGGTGTGGCTCAGTCCAAAGAAGCCAGCGGTGCCAAATCATAGTTCACTGGTGCAAGAGCCCTCCGGGATGCTGGCACAAGGCTCAGAGTACAGGGACTGAAGAACCTGGAGTGCCGAGATCCAGACAGGAAAAGAGAGAGCTGCTCTAGACCTCCAGACCGGGAGGGGAATTGCTGATCCTCCCTTCTGCCTTTCTGTCTCCCTTCTGGACCTCCAGCTGATGGCGTGGTACCACCCACATTGACAGTGGGTATTTCCTGACTCAGTCCATTGTACACACACTATGACTTTGGGGAAAAGAGCTCATAGACACACCCAGAAACCACTCTCCTCCAACCATCCAGCATGCCTCAGGCCAGTCAAGCTGACATCCAGTTAATCAACACAACTTCTCATTTGAAAAGGCAGCAGTTCCTTTGCACGGAGGTTCTTTGAGGATTCAAGCATGGAACTAGAAGTTTCCTAAGGGGAGTTTCTTAAATGCATGTAAGTTCTTGTGTTAAAATCCAACTGCAAGGCCAAGTGCTGGTGGCTTGTGCCTGTTATTCTACCTACTCAGAAAACAGGTCTGAGGATCACAATTTGAAGTCAGTCTGGGGAAGAAACACTGGTGAGACTCTTACCTCCATTAAACTACTCATAGCCCTTAGTACAAAGAGGCTCAGGGATAGCACCAAGGCCCTGAGTTCAAGCCTTAGGACTGACTAAAAAGAAAAAACAATCTAAATGAAAGCCAATCCTATAATGTCTTAATATTATTTTAAATGCTAATGATCATTCATATTTAAATAAAAAACATAATGAGCTGGGTGCTGGATTGTGGGAAATTGTGGATACCTAGGTGTTTCCATAGTGGCTTGTCCTTCCTACTGCAAATGCTAAACATCTTTGAATAAACTTGAACTGACTAAAAAAAATCCCCAAAGGAAAAAATTTCTTTTAATCAGTTTCCATGAAGGTTCAAGAAAGGTTCAGGTTGGCTTTGAGTCATGTGTTAACCACTGCCTTTGACTCATGTGTTCACCACTTGGACCGCAAATACTTTCTAGAAAGATAAAATCCTGTCATGTGGGAAAGAAGAGGAGAGTCTTTCCCACAAATAAAAGACTCAACATATGAGCAAGTACTGGATACACAAAGGTTTAGCTAAATCTCTTTGGGGATATGTTCTTCTGAATGATGACCATTGTAACTGCTATTAACTGCTTGTGTTGTTAAGTATTTACCTAAATATAAGAGACTGGGTTCTCATGTGCTTTCTCCAAAATTTCTAGAAGGTACCATTATTATTATTATTATCATTATTATCATCATCATCATGATCATCATCATCATCATCATTATCATTATCGTTATAGCATGAATACCTCCTCCTCCTCCTCCTCTTCCTCCTCATTGTCCTTACTGGGGATAGAACCCAAACCCAAGGCTTCATGCGCATGCTAGTCAAGTGCTGTAGCACTTGACTCTACAACTGCACATTTTCATGAGCTTTTTCAATCATTCACCTCCACTATAGAATTGTAGGATCTATTAGAAGAGAGTCTTGGTGGACTCCTATATTCCCAGGAGTCGAGGATAGGGACTCCCATGAAGTGCTTGAAAAGTGCTTTGTGCCATGGATTGGCAGAGCACCGCTGTCCAGGCTCTGCTAATAAGCAGGTAGGGGACCAGTCACATTCACAGGGATTTGTCTCTGAGCTATGTATTTAACCAGAACCCAAGGAGGAGTCAGCATGCAGTTTTCCGAGGAATGAGATTTTAAAAAAATCTATATGCATAGTAGAAATACACATATCTTCCCTCAGGAAGTCACATACAGAGTAAGGACTGGAAGGCAGAGGACTCAGAAAGCTAAGGGTGAAGGGAGTGAGAAGGAAGAGTGGGTAGCTTCTGGCCCTGAACTCCCACTCCCCCATGCTTCCCCAGTGGGGATAAGACTCACTTTGCCCCAAGGACCATCGGTGCTCCAGCACTTGGCAGAGCAAGTGAGGACAGAGTGTGGTGGTTTTGACTAGCAGCACATCTTGAGGAAGGTTTCCTGAGAAGAAGGCATTTGTTTCATGCCAAGTAACACATTCTCTTGGCTTAGAAAGGGGTCATTGGTACAACTATGCAGTGAGTGGGGCTGTGGGGGAGAGAAGTGACCTTCCAGTAAACTTTCCGCTGTGGATCAAGACATTGGAGGAGAAGTGGAGAGCAGCAGTCACTCTATAGGTGATAAAAGGAGCAGGTCGACTCTGGAAGATGGCTTTTCTGATGTCCTTTTAAACCACTGGTTCCATAAAGCACAGGATCGACCACCAAAACTATGACTACGTTAAGCCAAGACCCACTGTGATTAAGAAAATAATGCAGCTAGCTATACTTTCATTTCTCAAAGGCCATATAGACATAGAAAAGTTCTTAATATGAGTAGAAGTCCATGTGCTTCTTTCTTCACATTTCTCAGATAGTTGCACTTCAAATATATTTTTTTTCTTTTCAGAAAAAGAAAGAAAGAGCAAATTGGAGGCAAGGCATGGATGACTGAAAAAGAAAGAAGAGGGACAAGGCTTGGGCCTGACCCTGACCTTTTTTGCTTGAAACTAGTACTTTTCACTTGAGCCCCAGCTCCACTTCCAGGCTTTGTGGTGATTAACTGGAGACAAGAATCGCAGGGAATTTTCAGCCCCTTCTGGCTTTAAACCATGATCCTCAGATCTCAACCTCCTGAGTAGCTGGGATTACAGGCGTGAGCCCTTTATAACTCAGCTTTGAGTTCAGCAGAAAATGAACACAAAAGTTTCATTGTTATTCCCTTTAAAAAGATCCATGAGGTATTCCTGCAAGGACATGATTTTTATGAGAACAACGACAATCCTCAAGAAAATAGTGAAAAGAATGTATGGACAACACAAAGAAAGTCACTGAGATTGGAATTGCAATGCTGGTGCGGGCAAAGAGCATAAGTAAAAATTTTGCAGTGATTTTTTCAGCTTATGATTGTGCAATTTATTCCTATGAGACAATTAATAAACTGTGAAAACAAAAACTGCTCCAGAAAAAAAGATCCATGAGGAAATTATTTTGTAGGTTATTAAATTATTATACTGGCTTTTTAAATATAATCAATCTAAAAGGAAAAAAGTGAACAAATTGGTAACTTTCATCTCTAATTAACCAACAAAAATTTGGAAATGAAGGCACATTGATAACACTAGTGAGCAGAAATAAGAAAAGCCAAGTGAGCGTGTGAGGTCTTCCATTTTAGCCTCAGTATTGGCATAAGAATGAACCAAAGGGAAGGGGGAAGAAGAAGGAGGGGGGAGAAGGAGGGAAGGAGAGGAGGGAGGGAGGAAGAAAAAGATAAAAGGAGAAAGGAAAGGAACAGATAACAGAGAGAGGAATAAAGTGCAAAAGAAAGAGAATGGAAAAGAGAAAAGAGAGAGACAGAGAGAAGAGGGAGGGAGGGAGGGAGGAAGGAAGGAGTGTTAAAAAGCTTTGAGGATTTCAAGGACCATGGCTCAACATGAGAGTAGGTAGCAAAGACTCTCAATGAGGCATTATACTATTATTTAATGGACAATAGAATTAAAAATATATATTTATTGAACTGGGCAGCAGTGGCTCACACCTGTAATGCTAGCTACTCAGGAGGCTAAGATTCATGGATTTGAAGCCAATCCAAACAGGAACATCTGAGACTGTTGTGTCCACTAAACTACTCAGAAGAAGCCAGAAATGGTTTGTAGCTCTAGTGGCAGAGTGTTAGCCTTGAGCAAATAAAAGCACAGGGACAGTTCTCAGGCCTAGAGTTCAAGCCACAGGACCAGCAAATAAATAAATAAATAAATAAATAAATAAATAAAATATTTTGATTAGTAATAAATAGTCATGATGTCATATTTAATGGGGTTAGAGATCTGATCAAACAGGGATTTTTTTTTTGTTTTTGTTTTTGTTTTTTTTGCCACTCCTGGGCTTGAGCTCAGGGCCTGAGCACTGTCCTTGGACTTTATCAAGGCTAGAGCTCTACCACTTCAGCCTTAGCATCACTTCTGGCTTTTTTCTATGTATGTGGTACCAAGGAATTGAACCTGGGTCTTCGTGCTCTCTAGGCAAGCGCTCTACCACTAGGCCAAACTCCTGGCCCCCTCAAACAGTTTTTTTTTTTTTTTTAAAGATGGCAGATAGTGACAACTGCCATTTAAAAAGAAAGAACCAGAGGGAAAGAGCAATAAAAGGATGGGTCTACAAAGCCATAATAAAGATTGTGGGTTTATTCTAGATAACATGAGAAGCCATCTAATAATTGTGAGCAGAGGCGGGGACATAATTATAAGTATGTGGAAGATCTGGATGGCATTAAAAATTATAGAGTATGCCAGGAGTTTGGCCTAGTGGTAGAGTGCTTGCCTAGCATGCACAAAGACCCAGGTTCAATTCCTTGGTACCACATACATAGAAAAAAAATTAAAAAATAAAAATTATTAGAGTGGAAAGAGGGTTCTAATTAGGGAGACCTGGGAGGGAAAAGAGGTAAAAAAGTAGAAATAGAATTAATTGTATAAAATTCATGAATGAAGGAGAATTGCTGGTCATAGGACAAAGAGTTTCCATTAGGCAGGAGGAATGTGGTCAAGGGCCCATGGTTCAGTGTAGTGACTGTGGGTAACAGGACTGAATTGTATATTGTTTATTTGCAATCATATGTTTTTGCTGCCATACATAACCAGAGGCAGATAAAATTGTTTACATATGTATTCTATGCTTGAATCCAGAACTTTGTACTTTCTTGGAGTGGAACCTATCAATAGAAAAAGCTGATTGCATATAATTCAGTTAACTAAAGTCCTTATATCATATATTAGAAGTTACTCGTATCATTTGGCGAATATTACTTCTTCCTCCCTGAGTTCTCACTCTGGAAATCGCTACTATATTCTCAGTTACTGTGCCTTCTCAAAAAGTTTAAAATCATCAGCTACACAAGTGCATGTGTCTTAATGACATGCTTTTATGAAATCCATCCCTTATATGGTGGGTCATTCATAAGTGGAATACATCTTCTAAAGTTTTGGAAAGCTGCTCAAGTTTACAAAGGCAGATGATGCAACATCTCTGAAATAATGTATGCAAAGTAATTCACAAGGTCTCTTTGTGCACAGTCAAGCATTATAATTTTTATTTAATTCTGTGTCTATCTTTCTATTTTCTATATTTGTTTCCAGCAGATGATTTTCTGTCATAAATGATTTATGACTTCTCTTCCTCTCCTATAAAACCATCCCCAAAGTTAGCAGCTTAAACAACATACATTTATTGTCTTACCCGCTCTCTAGGAGAAAGTTTTCACGGGTTTCACTTGGCTAAAAGCAAGTTGTCTTCAAGACTGAGGCTGTTTCTGGAGATTCTAGAGAATCTATTTTCCTATCTTTTCCAGCTTTTAGAGCTGCTCACATCCCTTGGCTCACAGGGCTTTCTTCTGTCTTCCAAGTAGCAGCAGTGTGTTGAGTTCTTTTAACATGCCATCATCTGACCTCCTCCTCCTCTTCTGCTGCTCTCTTTCTTCCACCATTGAAGATGTTTGCAGCTCCAGTGGGCCCACTCACGCAATCCCGCATCACCTCTGCCTCTTAAGGTCAGCTGATCAGCAACTTTAACTGCAACCTTGGCTACCTGTGGCCATGTGGTGTAAGACATTGTTACAGATACCAAGCATCAAGGCATGGACATCTTGGGAGTGTGCAAAGACTGTAGATGTTCTTCTGTCAAATACAAATGGAAAATACCAATAAGCATGATGTTTTTGGAAATGACTTCTATAATGGAGTGGTCACAAAGCCACTTTAACACATCAAAGTATAACAACTTGTTCTGACTAAAGTCAAGAATACAGTGGAAGTTACCACCAATACATAGCCAATTTCCTTTTTTTTTTTTTTGCCAGTCCTGGGCTTGAGCTCAGGGCCTGATCACTGTCCTTGGACTTTCTCAAGGCTAGAGCTCTACCACTTGAACTTCAGCACCACTTCTGGCTTTTTTCTATGTATGTGGTACCGAGGAATCAAACCCGGGTCTTGATGCATGCTAGGCAAGCACTTTAACCACTAGGCCAAACTCCCGGCCCTACATAGCCAATTTCTTATTTCCCCCAAACAACCCCATTGGCACTTTTGTGAATCCTGCTCTTGGGCCAACTCTGCCTCTAGGAAATGGCTTATAAGGAGATGCTTATAAAACATAAGAGACCCCTGTCTTATTTTTAGTAGTAGTAGTATTGTTATTACTATTATTATTTTATTCTTACTATTTTGGCAGTAGTGGGGTTTGAACTCAGGATGTTTGCACTTTCTAGGCAGGTGTTCTACTACTTGACATGCCCTTTATGAGCTAAGTATTTCTGCTCTAACCATCCTGGACTGTGGTCTTCCTATTTCTACTTCTCACTTTAGTTGGGATGACAGATGCAGGCCACCTTGCCCCTGTACTTACTTCCAAGGGAGGGGTGGTGGTCTCCAACCATAAGCCTCCTAATCAATTCCTCCTGGGATTTACAGGTAAGAGCTACCCGTGCTCAACTCCCTGCTAGATTCCTTCATTCCTTGCCACAGATTGTATCTTTGTTGCTCTCATAGACAAATCTGTCAATTGACTCATCATTCCATTTTCTGAAATCCTAATTTGGGCTGTTGCACACTCCCAGTTAAACAAAACCAGCTTGGGCCCCTGAAAGTATTTTGAAGATTTTTCATAGCTAACAAATGGTAAATATCACAAGATTTTTTTATGGAAGGAATATCATCACGTGTTTTAACTAAGTGCCTGACAGAAGCACACCTTTGATGTCGCAGATTTCCCAGATCTCAAACAGCCAAAGTGGTCTTCATTGACCTAGGGCAAAGCACGGCTTAAGAATCTTTCTCACCCCATTCACTGCTTGGTGGCTCTGGGTCAAGCTCCCCTGGCAATGTAGCCAGGTCCCTTAAAAGATGGCTGGGAGAAGAAACTTCAGGGCCTACATTCACACCTCACCTTCCTCACTTGGAAAACACCTCGAGTTAATGAGAAAATCTGGCATCTGTCAGCTTTTTGTAAGCAAGCATTTCACAAGGTTTACAGAAAAGTAAAGTAAACAGTGTTGGGAGTAACAAAAGAATGGCGTTTATGCATTCTTTGATTCACTTTAAAGGATGGTATAAACTGACTTTTTAAGCAAGTATTAGGCAAGATCTGGGCCCAAGCCATTCTATAATAAACAGTGACATGGCTATATTAAAATATTTACTTAGTGTGCTAAAGTGACTTATAGGAAGAGTGGCTACTACATAGAAGTCCTAAGTGTTAAGGCGTCAGGTGCCACGGACGGCATAAATATCCCGCGTGCACTTGTTTATAGGAAAACCCCATCTGGAATCAGCTAAAACTGCAGGCACCCTGGTGACCTCCGCTTTGCTATTGGAAAATATAACACAAGTGTTCACTCATCTAGAATAACTACAGTGCTAAGTGCCAAATGACAGATGGGAGGGGATTGGCTTTTCTCAATAAAATCCAGGCACGCCATTGTGAAAGGTTGCATTGGAAGGGCCCCTTGGCCCTTTTTAGACTTTCAGAGGAGATATGTAGCTAAGACAAGGCAAGATGCTCAGTCAGACTGACCAAAGCTGCCTGGTCTGACCAAAGCCAGCCCAAGCTTGCAGACTTCCAGGCAAAGCGGACAAGATTTGGGAAACTTGATACTGAACATTCACATCAGAAATCCCCACTCCTCCTTTCTCTCATTCTCTCTGCTCCCAACAGAATTAGAAAATACCCATCAGGCAGACAGTCCGGGGATGTAGCTGGTGTGGTTCAAAGAGTACAGTAGTTTAGAAAGTCTTCATTTGAACTCTGCTCTTCCAAATACTTAAGCATAAGCTTTCAGGTTAGAATGGGTTGTGTGGCAGAAATAAGACAACCTGTATTGGTATGTCTTCTATTACATGCTTCCACATCGTCTCCTACATTTCCCTAGACAAAGACTACAGGACTGAACATAGTTCTTACCTCCATAGAGCTGCTCATCTACTTGGGAACAGCTTAAATGTATGATTTAATAAATAGTTAACACCATTAGGGAAAAGTGATAAAGAAAGAAAAATTAAGCAGAAGTGAGAGTAATAAAGAATTATTAGGCTAGTCTGGATATCCCCCCACCCCCGCTCTGACAAGTTTTTGTAAATTCGAATTTACCAATGGGAGTGATTGCATCACAAAGGTGGAATTGAACCAAATGCTGGTGGCTCACACCTGGAATTCCAGCTACTCAGGAGGCTAAGATCTGAGGGTCTTGGTACAAAGCCAGCCCAGGTAGGGAAGTCTGTGAGTAGAAAATATAAGCCAGTATAGTGCTTGTCTACCCTGTAGGATTGTGATATTCAAGGTATCATCTTGGAAACAGATGGCATTCCGTCCTTTGGTATCAAATCCACCAACCACTTGTTAAGAGCTATGCACAATAAAACTCTGTTCTTCATAAACCTCCTAACCACAGACACATTCATTATGGTTGCAGAAGCAGATTAACACAGTAGTTAACTCACAGTATAAAAGCTGGGCCATTGCACATCAAAAGCAATTTTCGATCTAAATGCACATGATTTCAAGCTCCATTTAAATCCATGTGCTTACAAATTAAGTACAATGCAAAATCTCAAAGATGTAAAAAGTATGCAGGCAATTCAACATAGAGTCTGTAGTTGAAAATAAGATGCCCAAAAGTGTTCCGTGGAAGAAAATCCTTGTAACTTAAACTGAGATGGACTTGCTAACATAGACCTAGCAACTTTTTTTTTTTGGCCAGTCCTGAGCTTGAGCAGGCTAGAGCTCTACTGTTTGAGCCGCAGCACCATTTCCAGCTTTTTTCTATGTATGTGGTACCAAGGAATCAAACCTGGGTCTTCATGCATGCTAGGCAAGCACTCTACCACTAGGCCAAACTCCTGGCCCCAGGGACAACTTTTAAAAATGTATTAAGGATCTCAAAATTGTCAAAGTTTTCCTACCTTGATATTCTATTTCCGGGGGTAGGGGATTCTTAAGGTGGTAATAAACACTAGCATCAAAGAAAGTTATGTCAACTAAGATCTTTATTGAATAATATACATGCTCACACAAAAGTGTGCTAGCACAAACACATACACACAAAGAATTGATTTCTAATAAATCTCTGCATAGTAGTTGACTCTCAAGTGTGCCTCCCAAAGTCTCAAGCTGGAAAGCAAGTTGTCATTAAGTTATCACATTGCTGAAGTTGATGGGGTCACGAGAGAGCTAACTTCTCCATGAATGAATCCATCCATCCATTCATAGTGAATGAGCTATTTGATGGGGTTGAGTTGTATAGAATGTAGGTCTCTGAAGGTGCAGGCTCATTTGTTAAGTGTTTGGTCCCAGCTATTGGTGTTATTTTGGGAAATTCTGGAAACTTTAAGAGATGGAAGAAGGAGGTCACAGGAGTGGGGGGGGGGTGACTTGGAAGGTTGTACCTGCTCCCAGTCTCCTCATCACTCTGCTTCCTGCCTAGCCTGGGGTGAACAGCCTTGTCTACCACATGCCCCTGCTGCTGTGTTGTTCTTCCAGGTACACAGTGCCAAGCAACAAGGAACAGAACCCTCTGGTATCATAAGTGAAAATACATCTTTTCTTCCTTGCCTTGTTTTTGTCAGATATCTGTCACAGCAATGATATCTGCTTAATACAAATGAAATATCTGGCTCCCAAACTCTTCCTCTCAGCCTCTAGGTCCTGGCTTCCCTTAGAGAAGCACTTTTTATCCACCATCCACCATGCTGGTCTGCCTCCCTACAGGCCCAGAGCCATAAAGGTATGTGACCAAGGACTGCTTAAAACTTTGACCCCCAAATAAACTTTCCCTCCTTGGAGTTGACAACATAGAGTTGACTAATGGACCATAAAATACAATTTTATGAACTTATGAAAAATCATGTCCATGAAAAAAATTAGAGTGGTAAAGTATAGTCAAAATATTAAGAGCAACAATCATAGTGATCAGTTAGCACTGAGTCAGTGTTTAGTAAGCACGGAAACTTCTTGTAAAGCTGTTTTTTTTTCTCATTCTCCCTTTGAAATGTCTGTAAGTAATTGATACCCAAGGCAACACTAGGGAGGTAGATCCTTCTGACTTGCTCTGTGTACCCCAAGTCCTTCAAGTAGTGAGAAGAGGCCCAGATCATGCAAATCCTATATTCTTGACAACTACTCCAAAGAGCACCCTGTCAGCCATATAAGAAAAACAGGTGCCCAGTTCAAAAACATGCCAGATGGAAACATATCAAAACCTTTCCAGTGATTGTCTCTGAATGGTAAGATTACAGAACACATGTATTTTTTTTGTTCAAATTAATTTCTATTTTTAAATCAGTCTGGCAGAGAACACTATGCGACCATCGAAAAAAATTTAATGCAAAAAAGAGGCCATCTCCATACACAGATTTGTACATGGGGGGGGGAATAATAATTCAAAAGGCAAAGCTAAAAATGGAATTCCACAGTGTTGCCTGGAAATTAGTGGGAGTTCAAAGGAGTTAAATAAAAGATGGAAAATTGGAGGTATGCCATTGCTAACTCTTTAAATGCTTCCAAAAGGTTTCTGCTTGTAGTTGTTGCTTTCTCTCTCTCGGCCCTCTGCTTAACTGAGCCTTTACACAATTACAGAGCACTTAGAAGCCACTCAGGGATTGTAACTTCATGAGTCTGCTTTGTTGCTGTTATTTTATTTTTAATAAATTTGTTATTGGTCTAACAAATGAATTTACTATCCACAAAGCCCTTCTTCCTCCCTCTCACTTTTATTATGATAATTTCTTTTAAAGTCAGGCAACACTTTGTTGAACAAACCTGCCCTTGAAGAATGCCTGCTGGTATATTGTCCAAGAAGCTTAGCAGAAGTTTGCACAATTATCTTGATGAGAGAATACAGTTTAGTCTAGTCTCTTTTCTGTTGAATAACACCATTATCCAAAGTCCCCCTACAAATAACAGCAACAGTCTTACCTTGGCTGGGTGTTCCTCAATGCTTACGGTCCCAAAAGGTCATAAAAGATAACTTTGCACACAGCAACAAACCCTGCAAACTGAACATGTATTTGTCATCCTCCTTTCATGCTTTGTGTGCCAGAAGTTTCTGCACAGCATTTTGAAATCTTGGCTCTGATGCTTAATGCTCCATCCTAGGAAAGCAACTTCGAAGCTTTAGATTTAGAATATTTTAAGTGCTCCAGAGAGCGACATATTCCTTATTTAAAACTTTGAGTAATTTATTTCTCTGGGCCACTCTGGGACCTAAATTTCTCTTTCAATCTCTTTAATTTATAGTCCCAAGAAAACAAGTCATGGAGAAGGAAGAATGGGATCACATTTAAAAGCTCAAGAATTACAGTCTCTCAGACCTGAGTTTGAGTTTTGTTCTGTCATTTACTGGACAAAACTTTTAAATAGGGGTTTAACTACATGAGCCTTATTTACCTAGGAATCAGAGCTGGTTTTAACACTCAAAGGAATAGACAGAGATAGTTTTCCAGAAAACTTTTGGTAATGAAAAACATTCTATCTCTGAAGGTAGAAGAAAGAAAAAATTTTAACCTATCCTTAGCTCAAGGTCCCCTCTTGTCAGAAAGTAGTAAGTAAGCAATCCATAAAAGTCAGTATTGTCTGCACTTACACAACACATCCACAAGGCCTGCATCTACATTCAGAGCCACTGCCCAGAGTGAGCTGCATCCCACACTTTCCATCCCCATCCTCCTAACAGAAAAAAAAATGTGACACATTGCCAGTTGTGCTAGTTTTTAATCCTGCCCACATGGAACCATCTACACTTGTCAACACTGCTGGTTTCATAGTGTTCAATATTCTTGGGCATCCTGTATTCTCATCCTCCTGACCCTATGTAGCAGACAGTATAAGATGGCTGACCCTAAAATAACAAGCCATTCCCAGTCCTACGTAACTAAAGCAACTGTAGTTGAAATTTTTCTATTCTGGAAAGGATATGTCAAGAGATTATAAAATGATCACCCTTGACTGGGAGAAATGACTTACAAAAGACACATTTAATCGAGGACTTGAGCAAAATATGACACTGATTGATACTTAACATAAGGAAATCAGTAACTTACATGAAAAATGGGCATGAGATCCAAACAGACACGTCAAAGGATACACAGAAACTAGTGTATGTAAAGATATGCCACAACACATGCCATCAGGGAAATGAAAAAGTAAAAACAAGATTCCACTCTATACCTCTGGGATTGACCAAAATTGAAGGCAAGGAGAGCACCAAATGCTGGTGAGGAATTCTCTTATTCATTGCCAGTGGGAATCTAAAATGGCCCAACCACTATGTAAGATAGTTTGGTGGCTTCTTCCTCCTCCTCCTCCTCCTCCTCCTCCTCCTCCTCCTCCTCCTCCTCCTTCTCCTCCTCTTCTTCTTCTTCTTCTCCTCCTCCTCCTCCTCCTCCTCCTCCTCCTCCTCCTCCTCCTCTCCTCTTCTTCTTCTTCTTCTTCTTCTTCTTCTTCTTCTTCTTCTTCTTCTTCTTCTTCTTCTTCTTCTTCTTCCTCTTCTTCTTCTCCTTCCTCTTCTTCCCCTTCCTCTTCTTCTTCCTCTCCTCATGCTCCTCTTCCTCCTCTCCTCCTTTTCTCTTCCTCTCCTCCTCCTCCTCTTCTTCCTCCTTCTCTTCTTTCTCCTCCTCTTTCTTCTTTTTTCTTCCTTTCTAGTGATATAAAGTTGTGTTTATATACAACAGAAAGAATGAGAAAATGTAAACATTATTTGTTTTCTTAATTTAAATTTTATTGTCAATGTAACATACAGAGGGGTGTTAATGAGTACATTTCCTTTTCCCCCAGTTCTGGGGCTTGAATTCAGGACCTTGGCACTGCCCTTGAGCTTTCTCAAGGTTAGCACTCTACCACTTGAGCCACAGCACCATTTTCAGCTTTTTCTGTGTATGTGGTACCGTGGAATTGAACTCAAGGCTTTGTGCATGCTAGGTAAGCACTCTACCACTAGGCCCTGTTCCTGGCCCAGTACATTTCTTTTTAAGCAGGGTTACCCACTCCTTTCATTTTCTCTTCTTTTCTTTTTTTTCTCTGTGTTTAATTCCCTGTTTTTGCTGGTTTTGATTTCTGTTCCCTTTGTTTTGCTCATTTGGGAAAGGGAAGGGGAATCACAGAGATTATGGACAAAGTGTAGTTTCCCTTTATGGCTCTAAGCTCTTACTACACAATCTGGAATTCCATTCTGTATTATTTACCAAATGAGTTGAAAACTCAAGTGTCCTCACGAAAACCTGCATCCATATGCATGTTAACAGCCGTTTTACTCACAACCACTAAAAGACACAGAAGCAGCCAGGTGTACTGCAGTCTGTGAAGGAATAAATGAACGATGATCTATCCATATCTGTATTATTCTGTGCTAATCAGAAAGGCACTGTCAGGCCATATAAACACATGAAGGACTCTCTAGTTGATATTGCCAACTGAGAGAAACCTATCTGAAATTATTTACTATAGATTTCCAGCTCTGTGACATTGTAGGAAAGACAAAATTGTGGCAACAATGAAGCCCCAAATCATAGAATGTGTGACACCAAGGGACAACCCCAGAACCACCTGTGGATTGGGGATGGTGATGATATTGGAATGGATCCATTGATAGCAACACAGGTGCTAGTATGGTGAGAGGAGAGGAGTTGTTGGTAGTGGTAGAGACTGTGCATAGGTGGAGGCAAGTAGAAAATGTCTGCCTTGGGGCCGGGAGTTTGACCTACTGGTTGAGTGCTTGCCTAGCATGCACGAAGACCCGGGTTAGATTCCTCGGTACCACATACATAGGAAAAAAAGCCAGAAATGGTACTGAGGCTCAAGTGGTAGAGCTCTAGCCTTGAGAAGGTCTAAGGACAGTGCTCAGGCCCTGAGCTCAAGCCCAGGACTGGCAAAAAAAAAAAAGAAAAAGAAAATGTCTGCCTCTTTGCCTTAGACTGTGGTGACCTCAAACTGTTCTAAAAAGCCACTATACATTTTTCCATATATTTTATTTTATATTATTTTTATTAAGTGATTTTTGTTAACACTGATTTTTTACATCATATTTCAAGTGTCAAGTTAACAAATAAGTATTCAAGAATGGAGTCTCTATATGCAATCACTGGCATATGAATTTAAGAACAAAATTAAAAGTAAGCTGAGACTTGATCTATTGTCATAAATACATATTGATCTACATATTGATCTATATAATAGATATAGATAGGTATAGAATATATACCCCATCATAGATTTATATGTTTATGTAGTTATAGTTCTATCTCCAAGTTCATGTCAATGATCTTGAGTACCTGAGTATTGAATCATCACTCTTGTACTGTTTGGATCTAATATCCACATATCAGGGAGATCATGGACCTAAAAAAATCCACTATATCTTGAAGAAAATGAGTATATGTTTTAGAGGTCACATGCTGTGGATAATATTGCATGAAAGTCTTCCTAGCACAGAAAAAGACCAAGTTGCAAAGGCAGGACACCTGATGCTGGATACAAAGCTCTTTCTGATGTCACTATTCTCCCTCCTAGCTCCTTTCCATCCTGTGCACACTGAGGCTACTTTCCAGACTTGAAAGGGTACTTGAAAGGGGTGGGGTGGGCTAAAGGAAAGAAGTGGAGATGACTGAAAAGGAGACCTGAAGTGGGAGTGGGAGACTGTATTCAGGAATTCAATGTCAGGGGTTAGAGCCATGGTTCAGTTGGTAGATCACTAGCTAGTGAGTGAGTGTCAGGTATCAAGTTCAAGTCCTCATCGTAGACCTACAGAGAAAAACAACGAATTCAATGTATATCTTTCAAAAGTAAGAAGTGAAGGCAGGAACAGATGGGTGAAAATGTTGAAAATATTGAAAGGGATGACGTTGATTAAGATTCATTTTATTCATAAACTACTGTGCTATATGGTGGCTTCTTTGTTCAACTATTTAAAGATAATTTTTATTAAAAGATTTTTAACACTGACTTTTACGTAATATTCCAAATGTCATATTTAACAAACAAGTATTCAAGAAGGGAATCTCTATATGCAATCACTGGCACATGAATTTTAGAACATAATTAAAATTAAGCTGTGAGTCTATGTATCAGAGATGCATATTGATCTATATAATATAACATTATGTCTATAGAGTATATATCACATCATAAATTTTTAGGTCTATGTAGATATATTTATATCTCCAAGACTGTGTCAGTAACCTTGGGTCCTCAAATATTGAGTCATCGCTCTTTTAGTGTTTGATCTGATATCCACATATTAAGGATACCATGTACCTTTTGTTCCTTTTGTCTTGACTAATCTCATTCAACATGGTTTGCTCCAGTTTCATCCACTTCCCAGAGAATGCCATTATTTTATCTTGTCTGTTGGCTATGTAGAATTCCATTGTATATATACACAACATTTTTTTGTATCCATTCATCTGGGTTGTTTCCATCGCTTGGCTATTGTGAATAGTGCAGAGGTGAACATGGCTGAGCAGGTGTCCTTATCATATCCTGGGTTATGACGTTCAGGGTAGATGCCCAGGAGTGGTATGGTGGGATCATAGGGAAGGCCTATTTTTAGTCCTTGAGCAACCTCCAAACTGCCTTCCAGAGTGGTTGTACTAGTTTACATTCCCTCCAACAGTGTAGTAGGGTTCCTCTTTCTCCATATCCTCACCAGATAAAGATAATGTTTAAAAAAAGAAAACAAAGGAAGACCTGGGTTCAATTCCTCAAAACCTCATACAAAGAAAAAGCCAAAAGTAGTGCTGTGGTGCAACCAGCAGAGCTCTAGCCTTGAGAAAGCCCAAGGACAGTGCTCAGGCTCTGAGTTCAAGCCCCAGGACTGGTGGGGGTAGGGGGGAAAGTAAAGTTCCTGGACTTCTCTATGTTTATATAATATTTTGGACTCCTGAGATCTAGAACAACTGACAATTAGCAATCACCATTATATAAAGCAACAGGACATATGACACACTTAGCAATATGTACAAACCCCTATTAATTTGTAGTTGAAATGCTCCTAGCTCTGGAGAGTAAAAGGGAATGCCAATCCACATAATTCAGACTAAAAGCTATTTCCCAGGAAGAAGGTACGCTCAGGATGCTTACACCCACAAACTGCACTCTCCATATTTCTCTCCCCACTCTATCTTTCCCCTCCACCTCATTCTCTCTCCTGAAGTAGACTGGACTCACAATCTTGTTATATCCACTTCTCCAGTTTTGGGATTTCAGGTGAGGACTACCAAACCTACACATTGTTCTTATTTTGGATTTTTTTACCAGTCCTGGGCT
This sequence comes from Megascapheus bottae, assembly GCF_031878675.1. Lineage (NCBI taxonomy): Eukaryota > Metazoa > Chordata > Mammalia > Rodentia > Geomyidae > Megascapheus > Megascapheus bottae. The sequence continues at coordinate 8,377,241 of NC_143525.1, read as the reverse complement.
TGAACTCAGGGCCTGAGCACTGTCCTTGGACTTTCTCAAGGCTAGAGCTCTACCACTTGAGCCTCAGCACCACTTCCAACTTTTTTCTATGTATGTGGTACCAAAGAGTTGAACCTGGGTCTTCGTGCATGCTAGGCAAGCACTCTACCACTAGGCCAAACTTATTTTGGATTTTATTCCCCTTTGGCATCAACACTAAATTTTCAGAGATGTTCCTGCACTAAGAAAATGCCTATGACCCTGGAGATATACCTGAGCATTCAGAAGAGTTGGGGGAAAATTAAATGCAAGCCAGAGGGGGAAAACAGAGAGAGAGAGAGAGAGAGAGAGAGAGAGAGAGAGAGAGAGAGAGAGAGAGAGAGAGAGAGAGAGAGAGAGAGAGAGAGAGAGAGAGAGAGAGACTAGCACATTGAACTGAAAACATGCCTGTGGGTTTTATAGTACGCAGGCAGAACAGAGAATGAAAAATTCCTCATCTATGAGAATCAAAAACTGACCATGAGCCAAATACATCTGTTGAAGTTTGAAAGTGACAAAATGCAGCTCAGAGAGAGAATGCACTGAATCATTAAAAAAAGATTCCTGAGAAACTTAACAAGTACATCTAGACACAGCTTAAGTATGCACTGCGATGGCTCATGGAAATGTCCTGGTGTTGTGGTTCAAGTGGGTTGGAAGACGCAGCCTTCTGGGCTCTATGACTCAGAGTGAAGCCAAAGGCAGAAAATCAAGGTAACCGTAATTGGAGTTTTTGGGCCTCCAACTAGGAGCGATGGTTGTGCCTGCACTCAATTAGCAAAGCTTCAGTTAATGTGAGTGAGGGAAAAGTGAATGGAAGAAATGAAAGTGGAGTCGTTCTTGCAACTTTTAACACTGATCTTTTTAATGAATAATATAGTCATGTTTTAACAGCTTAAAAGCACAAGGCTTTTATATAGACACAGTGAAAAATGAAGCCTAACTCCTCTCAGAACCAATGGTCTATTCCCAGTACATTCTTTTTATGCAGAGGCAAGCAAATAAATGTTTCATTTTTTTCCACTCTTCAATTAAATACTGACTTACTATACAACCTATTCTTCTTTGCCTTATCTCTCTTTTTTAACTGACAATAGAAACTAGGACTGAATTTCAACTTTGCACAGATATCAATGACAGTGGAATAATTCTAGCTCGCAATGGTATAAATGTACAGATATATTACAATAGAATTAATTTTGGTTATATTTGTGCCCTCAATGAGGTATGTTTAAGCTCCAGAACCAGCAAACACACACACACACACACACACACACACACACACACACACACACACTGTAAATGAAGCCAAGTTTTAGTTTATGTCTTGTTTGGTTGTAGTTAGAACTGATATTCTAAAACTATTTTGGACATGTTATAGAATAGAGAATCTAAGCAACTTGGATGTAGTCAGGAATCAGAGGTTTCTGTTTGAGAGGAAGAAGGTTAGAAAGTGAAGAGCCTGAGAGAACCATCAGTAGCTAGATTAACATGAGCAATATTGAGATAAATTAGCATTGTGCACAATAAAGATCTAGCACTGAGATCATCCCCAAACCAAGAAGCACATCCTACGAGAGACATATCTTGATTTCTAAATTCTTTTATCCACTAAGAGGTTTCAGGAAATCACAAGGAAGTGGTTGTTTCCTGGTCAAAGGCCAAGAAAACCCAAAGTAATTCTGCAACCTTGACTACTTAGTCAGAAAGCACGGAGGCTCAAAGACCAAGACTTGGAACAACTTCCAAAATTCAAAAATGAAAAAATATCAACAACTAAATAATAATGGATGTTGCAGTTTTAAAAAGTCATTTAGTATGTTATATAGTGAAAAAGAAAAAGAAAACAAAGGAAGGGGGAAAGGAATTTTTCTTTCTGAAGAATATTGAATAATAAAATTTAGAAGACTAGATTTAGAAAATGACTAGATTTAGCAGCTTCAATGCACTAACAAATCCAGGCAAGAGAATAATGCCAGTGGAATTTTAAGCTGGTACACAAATCAAATATTTTAGAATTTAAGTAAGTACCTGCATGGTGTGTGTGTGTTTAGAGGATAAATTTGGTATGTCATATTACTGGGGTTTGAACCCAAGTCCTCTCCCTTTGAATTCAAGTCCTCTCTCAGCTTTTTTTACTCAAAAATGGCATTTGAGTTATGCCTCTAAGATCTAGCTTTTATTGATTAAGTGGAGCTAATCTCTTAGATTTGTCTTCCTGGACTGACTTTGAACCTTGCTTGTCAAATCTCAGCATCCCGAGTAGCTGGGATTAAAGGCGGGAACCATCTGAGCACCCAGCCTCTATGTGTTGGTTTCCCCCCACCCATTATGTGGATGCAGTATTGTTTAACCAGTTCCTTATTCTGCACACACTTCTCCATGAGGATTGGTCCAGAGACCGTCCGCGATTTACCCAAATCAGTAGATGGTCAGGTCCCTTGTATAAACTGACAGAATATTTGTATGCAATCTACAGGCTCTCACCCATATACTATAAATCATCTGTAGCTGATATTTGCATAGGCAATTGACATAGCACAGTGTAGATGCTATATAAACTATACTGTTTAGGGAACAATGACAGGAAAATAGTCTGTGTGTGTTTAGTAAATATATCATCTTATTCTCAAATATTTTCTGTCTGGAGTTGGATGAATTCATGGCCTCAAAGGGACAATGATATTCAGATTATATTGAAATTTTCATGAGAATAGTATAAAAAATCTTATATGGGCATCCTTCAGATATGTGCAAGCATATCTTTGAGATAAATTCCTACAAGGAGATTGTTACATTAAAGTTCTTTCTTGAAGACTTAGAAAAAATCATATTAAGTGAAGTAAGCCAGACTCAAAGGAACTTAGGCTCAATGGTTTCCCTCATTCATCATAATCAGTAGAAACCTTGGGCTCTACTAGCAGAGATTTGCAATAGAGCAAAATCTTGATACATAAGGACATATAATGTGAAGCTAATTGAAAGGACCTCCAGGATAGTGAAACAAAAGCCATATAATGAATGATTGTTGTCCTTAATGTAGTATGTTGTCTCTCATCTCCTTTGCTGTCCCTTGGTTATCTCATATTGTTATAGTATCTCACTTTGTTATCTGATATATTGAACTTATTTGTATTTGGATATTTGAAATTTGATAGGGAAGGGGGGAAAACCAAGACTGGTGGGGGGTGTGGGGGGGGAGGGAAACGGGTACCAAGACATGTGAAAGGGTATCAATGTATGTGAATTAATGCACCCTCTATCTGGCAAATATCATGTAACCCTTTTACTAATTACAATAAAAAAAAAGAAAACAAAACAAAAAAAATAAAGTTCTTTCTTGATAACTAAGTGAACAAAATAATCTAGGAGAACATTATCTTTTCAGCTCACAGTATTTCAAATCAACTTTAAACTGTTTTAGAAGCAAGCTTCCTTGCTTCTCAATGAAGAGATGGTTTCTTGACCTTAATCATTTAACTCACAGCTCAAATGATTTAACTTTAAAAATGCAAAACATCCAACATAGTTTGTTATACCGAATGAACACGAGTGTTCATCAACTGTGTTGGAATGAATGAGTGAATGAATGAATGAATGAATACTGAGAGCCACTCAGGATCATGAGCTATGGAACTATAAAACAAACACTTCCTCCCATCCCGCATTCCCAAGTGGCTGAGAGAATCTTAATGACATCTCACTGTAACATATTCACAAATTAGATGGCAAGGCACCTTCTCCCATGGAGCTTAGCCAAGTCACCAAAATGACTTCCCCCTAATGGACTCTCAAGACAGAATTATAGCGTAGCGGTCTGGAATTTAAAGTTTATAAAACAACGGATTCTCCAGCTCCTCACCTCCTTGGCCTTGTTGCTGCTTTTCTCTCCATTGGTCTCTAATTCCTCCCTCCCATCGCTCCACATCAAGGCTATTTAGAGGAAAAGACAAATTTAGATCTCCCAATAGCTGATTCCTTTGAGAGTAGATGGTCCGTGGCCTCCAGCCAAGTCACTTTCCTACTCAACATTTCTGTTTTACCATCCATGAAATAAAGGGGTTGAAACATAATTATTTCCTCCCCCTTTCTGAATCTCTTGGAAAAATTCACGTTCCCAACCTTACTAGGAATGATATAATACCAATTGAGTATAAAATGGGAAAAAAAGTATCAACAAACAATAACAGGGAAAGAGTGGCTTATGCCTGTAATTCTAGTTACTCAAGAGGCTGAGATCTGAGGATCAAGATTTGAAGTCAGCCCACACAAGCAGATAAATTTGAGATTCTTATCTCTGGACAGAGAAGTGTGAACAACTCTTATCTCCAGTTAACCAGCAAAAAGTTAGATGTAGAGCTGTGGCTCAAGTGGTAGAACACCAGCCCTGAGAGAAAAAAACAAAGCAAGTATGTGAGGCCCTAAGTTCAAGCCCCAATACTGACATAACACAACAACAACAACAACAACAACACAATATCAACAAACACAATGTAGCATACTTACTGATTGCACATACCTGAGGAGAAAGGCTTCCTTCCGTCAATGGGTTCAATGGGTTCAAGTTCAAGTTTATAAGATTCTTGTCTAGTATGGGCATTTTGCTTCTTGTACATGATATAAATCAAGCAAGAACATACTCCTTTCTGCCAATACCACGTGTAAACCATTATTTCTTTTTATATAATTTTTTATTTCAATGTATAGAGGGATCACAGTTATATTCGCCAGATGGAAGGTGCATTACTTCACACAAATTAATATCCCTTCTTATGTTTTTGTCCCCATTTCCCTCCCCCTACTCCCTCCCCTCATTTTTCCCCTCCTATTTCAAACAAGTAAACATTTATATAATATACAAGGTAACAACGTAGGATACTGTAACAATATGAGGTTAACCAAAGGGCAACACAAGAGAAGAGAGAAAAGCATAATACATAAAGAATAATAGTCACTTATAATTAAGCTCTTGTTTCCATGTCCTGGAGGTCCATTAATTTGGCCTCATCCTATATAGCCTTATGTATCTAGGTTTTGGGCTATTGTAATCCTCTGCTAGGAAAGTTCTAGATGTGTACTAATTATCATAGATGAGGGAAACCATTGAGCCTATGTTCCTTTGGGTCTGGCTTACTTCACTTAATATGATTTTTTTTCCAAGTCTTTCCATTTCCTTACGAATGATGCAATGTCATTCTTTCTGATGATGGCATAGAATTACATTGTGTATAAATATCACATCTTGTTGATCCACTTATCAACTGAGGGGCATCTGGTTTGGTTCCATATCTTTGTTATGGGAAATAGTGCTGCAATGAGCATCATTATACTAGTGGCTTTAGTATGTCCTTGTTTCTGGATGAATGGGTAAATGCCCAGTAGTGGAATTGCTGGGTCATAGGGGAGCTCTATGTTTAGCCTTTTGAGGAAACGACATACTGCTTTCCATAGTGGTAAACCACTATTTCTTGAGGCTTTACAACTTATCAGGACTCCAAGTTCACTATGACCCCCAATACTTTGTGTCTAATCCACTCTGAATGAGTGAGCCATCTAAGAAATAAGAGGGAGATGACTCATTACACAGGTCCTTTGTTGGGAACTATTCAATAATTATCAACAGTCAGGTGAACCTCCTAACAGTTTGTCTTTTCACTGTGACTTTATTTAATATATATTTTTAAAAAAATAGAAACAGCTGGGCCGAGGTGGCTCATGCTTGTAAGCCTAGCTTTCTGAAGATCTTGGCTCAAAGCCAGCCCAGTCAGGAAAGTTTAAGAGACTCTGATGTCCAAGAAACCACCAAAAGTAGTAGAGCACTAACCTTGAGCAAAAGAAGCTTAGAGACAGAACTCATAACTTGAGTTCAGGCCCTAGGACTGAAACACAGGCATACATACAAAGGTGACGCTATCACTTTCCTGATATATATCAATATTCTATCCTACAGAAAACAGAGATGAGTGAGAAGATTATGATACTGTTTACAGATCTACAGTGAGCTACAGATATAGGGAATAGATCTGGAGAAATGGTATGGAGAAATGTTTGGGTTGAAAAACTTTTATTCTTCAGTTTCTGAATTTGGCTCATTGTGTTTCCCTATGTAGCCTATGTTAGCTCTAATCCTGATTCTGGACTGCTAAGAACACAGGTATGAACCACTGTGTCAAGCTTAAAGGATTTTCTAAGATACCCAGGAACTGGAGCATGGCCTAGTGGTAGAGTACTTGCCTAGCATGCACTGAAGCCCTGGGTTTAATTCCTTGGTACTACATACACAGAAAAAAGCTGGAAGTGGTGCTGTGGCTCAAGTGGTAGAGCTCTAGCCCTGAGAAAAACCCAAAGACAGTGCCCGGCCCTGAGTTCAAAAACCAGGACTGGAAAAAGAAGAAAGAAAGGAAAGGAAAAGAATAGAGATATCCAACCTGGAAATGACTTATTGAATTCCAGAGAATGAGATATTTTTAAAAAATGGTTTATGTTAATTCTCAGTGATGACTCTAGTTAAGAGTGTAAAGCCAGTAAATTCAAAGAGCTAGTCTAAGATTCTTCAGTAGAAGCAATTAAGGTTTGAAAGATATCCAGGAAGTTTTAATCAGAAATGAGTAATATGTATGTAAATGCTAGACAAGCACTCTACCACTTGAGTCCTACTCCCAGCCCTTTTCCCTCCAGCTTGGGCTGGCCTGGGCCATAAACCATAATTTATGGTATCCATATAACCAAGGTAAGACAGGAATGAGCCATTGCTCACATTTATTATTTAAGAGGGAGTCTTATCTGTTTTCTTGTTTTGTTTTGTTTTTGTAATCTGGGATGGCCTCAAAGTGCAGTCGTTCTGACCTCTGCCTTCAAAGTACCTTGAATGGCTAGGTGCTGGTGGCTCATGCCTATAATCTTAGCAATTCAGGAATCTAACATCTGAAGTTCACGGTTTGAAGCCAGCCTGGGCAGGAAAGTCCATGAGATGCTTCTTTCCAATTAACTATTTAGAAAAAGCCACAAGTGGCACTGTGGCCCAAGTGGTAGAGTACTAGCCTCGAGCACAAAGGCTCATGAACAACACTCAGGCTTGAGTGCAAGTCCCAGAGCCATCAAAAAAGAAAAAGAAAATGAAATCCCCAAGGATGACAGATATGAACTTGGCATAGCCTATATGTATATAATCATAAGATATAAAAAATGAAATAGAATTAATTACAAGATACTTCATATCCAGAAAACGCAAGGAGGAGAGCACAATCCACAAAGTAAATTAAAAGTAACAAAACAAGGAAACAAAAATTCCTGATCACACAAAAACTGGTACGGAAAGCAAAATGTGCAGGAAAAATTAAAGATGATAAAAACCTAGAGTCTGCAAATATGCAAATGTGCATAATAATCTTACAGTATAACTTATTGAAAATGAAGGAATCTTTTTTTTTCATGAAGTCCAAGTACAAATTCTACTCTGGAAATAGTTTAAGAGTTTACAGCATGAGCCAAATAAAAAACAAAGCACTTATGTGATAAGACATCAAAAGGAAATAAATAAAAGGTATACAGATTAGAATGAGAACATAAACTGACTTGGTACATTCACACAACACAATTTGACAGAAATCTCAGTTAGCATACAACATGCAGTACCTTCCCCACATGCCAGCAATGAACTAGACCACTTGACCTTGGAAACACAAAGCTATGGGAAGGATGGCAGACTTCTTTCTTCACCTCTTATCATGAAAATACAAATTCAGCAGCAATTCATGGAGTAGACTTTCCAGGTGCAAAATCGAGAGACCAGTTACAGACTGCTACATCCCAAGCAAGTAGGAGGCCAGTTACCTTGAAAATTGGAACCACAGAGAAATCTGAGATCTGCTCTTGCTATAATTCCTGTTCCTCCGTGCCTGGGAAAGACTATCCTGGCTCCCAGATCTTGCCCTGAGAAGGGAAAAAGGTGTGATATATACCCAACAGCCAGTGTCCCCAGGGTTACCCAGAGAACTGGACAGCGCTCAGATTCTCAGAGTGCTACCAAAACATCGGAAATGGGACATTAGTCATTTAGTTCTCCAGAGCCAGTGGGAACAGACAAGGTCATTTGGGTTAGCTGCTACTATAATTCTCCCAGCTTACCACAGAGTCAGCAGTCAAAATACTCAATCTCCCAGCTTGACTGGCATGTGCCACTGAACCAGGCTCTGGGGGAAAGGAGGACCTTGTGAACTTTTATGCCCAACTAGACTCCAGCCACAACCCTCCTGTTCTTATCCTTATAAGTAGCTCGGATGACAAGCAGGGATCACATCACTACTGGCAGCCAACTGAGATTTCTTTTAAACTTAAAATATTTACATGCTTTGTATTTACTTCTTGTTGTTGAAGCAAGGTTCTTGCTAAGTTGTCCAAGCTGGTCTCAAACTCCTAGGCTCAATTGACCCTCCTAGCTCAGTCTCTTGTGTAGCTGGCTCTATAGATAAGTGCCATGAAATGTAGCTTAGATTTATTGCTAAGAACCCTCGCTAATGTTTATATGTCATTCTCAGTACATTGTATGCATTTGCTCTTTTGGTTTTACAGCAAAATTCTGGAAAAAAAAAAAAAACACTTCTACAGAGACCTCCCACTTCACAGATAGGAAAACGTTTAAATGATTTGCCCAGGTGGCTGTCCTGAGAAACAGGGCTCTTCTCTGCTGCAGATTGCATAATACTGCTTGGTAGCGATTTTCCTTCTATCTGAAAGGTCATTCGTGCTTTTTTCATTGTAAGGTGTCTCTCTTTCCCAGTAAGGTTAGTTAAGAATATTGAATAAGTTACTATATGTTTGTCTATTTTGTTGGTCATGGGGCTTGAACTCAGGGTCTGGGCACTGTCCATTAGCCCTAGCTCAAGGCTAGGGCTCTATCACTTTTCCCATAGGTAATTAGAGATAAGAGTCCCATGGACTCTCTAGTCCAGGCTGGCTTTGAACTGCGATCCTTAGATCTCAACCTCCTGAGTAGGAAAGATTACAAATATGAGCCACCAGCGTCTGTCATAAAATTCCTATTTAAAGCACTTAAGAGAACTTTATGGTATAAATCTACTTCATAAATGTTAATCACTGGTACTATTATTATTATTATTATTAAACCTTGATGTATCTTCTTTAAAAAGAGGTCATTTATAAGCCAGAAAGACTTGGTTTAGACAGGTGTCATTTTTTTTCCGTATTATTTTGAGTTGTTAGAATTATTTTACATTGATTCCCTGGGTTTCCAAGTATACTCTTTGCAAATAGTAAGTCCACTCCTTCTTTTCAAGTGTCTTTTCATGACTTTTGTTCTTGCTGAGGCTCTTAAGAGAAGTATTAAGTAAGGGGAGCAAAACTAGGCATTTCATTTCTGTTCTGGACTCTAATACAGATGAGTATAACGTTCAGGTTTTTGTCCGCTGGTGTAACTGAAATTGGCCTTCCATTCTTGGGATTCTGGGAGTTGGGGGGACTCACATATTATACTAGCATTGGTAAAGAAAGTTGAAAACTACTTTTTCTCCATTCTCCACATGCTCCCTGAAGTAATATTATTGATTCTTTCTATTCATTCAACATTCAACTGTTTCTGTTTTGCACCATTATTGGTTTTTCATCTAGATTTTTCTCCTCTTTGGGGATAAATTTTGGTCTTTATAGTTCCCTAGGAAGATGTTTATATTTATATCAGGTTTCCAAATTCTTCTTACGGTTGTGGTTGTTACTCATTTGACTGGTTTATTGTTGTGGCTATTATTTTGGTGATACTGGATTTGAACAAGGGACCTTACCCTTGCTAGGCAGGCACTCCAGAAGCTGAACCACATCCACAGCTCTTCTTTGCTGTCATTACTTTTCAGATAGATAAAGGTGGATTTTTGGGGGCCTGGGGTTAGCCTCAGATCAGTATCCTCCTACCTACATAGCTCAGGTAGCTAGGACAAGAGCATAAACTACCCAGGCCAAGCTTATCAGTCGAGGTGAGTCTTCTTTTGATCAGACTAGCTTCAAACCAAAACCATCCCAATCTCTCCCTCTGAGTAGCTGGGATTACAGATGCTAGCCATCACACGGGAGCAATTGCCTGGAGTTCAAAGCCACATCCTTTTGTGTTTCTGTTGTCTTCCATGGCATTTGTCTTTCACATTCCATTTCCCATTTGTCTGCTCCCTTTCTCACCTTCTCTTTGATTAAATACAGATGACATTTTTAATGGCTAACTACCAGTCACAGACTGTTTTTATTTATTATAATATTTTTCTAAAAAACTCTGTGACTTAGATGCCTAATTTAAAAAATAATTTCTAATGACATGAACTCCACGAGAGCACTGTCATACCAGGAGTATTTGGCGGGAGGATAGTGGTACTGGAGGTTAAACTCAGGACCTTGACTGCTATACAGGGGTTCTACCACTCAAACCACAACTCCAGCCCTTCCTATGGGAATTTTTTAATGGTCCCTTTGTTTAAGAAATGGTGCAGTTTTGTCTTGAATTTCATCATTAACCTAAAGGTAGCTGAACAGATTTCTTTCTTTTTCAGTTACCAAAAACAGGAAATTTCTGTTTGCTTGATTTTACTTTCACTATTTTGCTTTACTGCCATGAGGTCTGTACTATTTCTATTTATTAGAATTCATTAAGTATTTTTTAATGTTCTAATGTATCATCATGGCACTTGGAAAAATGTCTATGTTCTGTTTCATGAGAGTCTGGAGTCTGTTCTCCATTTGTTATTCGATTATCACGTTAATGAGATTCAGAGTGTATAACTTCTTTTCACCTAAAGCCATGTCATTGGTGGAAAAGGGGAAGTAAATCACAAATTTTCATTTTTGCCTGTGTTTGTTTGCTTATTTCTGTACCAGTACTGTCAGTTAATTAGAGTCTCATGGACTTTTCTGCTCAGGCTGGCTTCCAACTGTAATTCTTACATCTTAGCCTCTTGAGTAGCTGGATTTCAGGCTAAAACCACCAGCACCCAGCTCTTTCTGCCTTATTTCTACTCTTGTGTCACTTTGTGCCTGTGTACATGGATTTTGCAGTATTTAGATTTAGGATAGTTTTTATTTTCAAATGCTTCTCTGTTTTTTCTCTCCCCACTTCCTTTTTAAATCTACCTTGATTTTAATATGTCTTTGTTGCTATTGCTTTCCTTTATTGAATCTGCTTTATTTTCTTTTTCTGTATTTTTCTCCTCTCTGATCACTTATAAAGTTTATAATCTTTTTCTTTCATTCCTATGGTGGTTGCAACTTTAAGTAATACTACGCCAAATGCTCCCTATGAAGTTTGTTTTTCAGAGAGAGGAAGACAAATGATTACTAACACAGTGATGGTATCTCTACCCCCCCCCTCCTCACTCTATGGCCCTTTGATCCAGATTGATGAACAGCAAGTGCCAGGTTAGTCTTTCTTTCCCATTATGCAAGATTTTTGTATATTCTTTGCAGTACTGGAACATCAATGTAGGACCTCACATTTTTTTCAGCTAGCATCCTTATCAGCTTTTTGTAGGTTATTTGGAGCTGGAATCTCACAAACTTTTCTTCTCCAGATAGCCTCTGAACCATGATCCTCCATATCTCAGCTTCTTTAGAGGTAGGATTATGGGAATCAGCAATAGGACTTGTCCTTTGTGATAGGTATTTCTTTTCCTTTATCTCCTTGCTTGAACTCTCCTCTCTTATCAGCTTTCTCCTCATCTCCTTTCTCTTCCTTTCCTTTATTACTTTTTAGACAGTGTTTCTCTGTGTTGCTGTGACTGGCTTTAGACATATTATCTTGATGCGTCTCTGAGTGCATCACCATATTCAGCTTGTCTATGTATTTTTTTTTACATTATAGTATGTTCCCTAAAGATAGGGCAACAATTTTCTCTCATTTTCAAGAGGAAAAAAGTATTTTATTTCATTGTTATTACTATTATTTTCATGTTATTATTTTGTTGGCAGTACTGTGGTTTGAACTCTAGTCCCTACCCTTGATAGGCATGTTCTCTATCACTCTATCCACACTCCCACCCCCTTTTTGTTTTCATTATTTTTTTTCAGACATTGCCTTACAGTCTACCTTAGACTATGACTCTCCTTCCTATGTCTTTCTTGTCACTGGGAATATCAGCCTAAGTTGCCATTCTGGATTACTCATCGAGATGGGGTCTTGAAGGTTTTTTACTCAAGCTGACCTCAAACCTCTCAATCTCCACCTCCCAAACAGACAGATTACAAGTATGAGCTGCCATGCCCAGTTACATTGTTATTTTTAACCAATACATAAAATCGTACATGTTTATGGGCTCTCGTGTGATGTTTCAAAACATGTATTCAAAGCAGGGCAAATCTATTTATCATTTGTTTATGGTGAGAACATTCAAAATTCTTTCTTCCAGATTTATAGAGCTACATAATATACTCTGGTTATCAATATTCACCCAGCTGTGTAACTGAACACAGAATTATTTTCACCTACTTAAATACAACTGATTGCCCATAATCCACCTTCCTTGGCCTCTCCTTCCCTCCAGGCCAGGTGGAAAATGTTACTAAGATGGGTTTATGGGAAAAATAAGAGACAGATGAATGGAGTTATGGTGGCTACTTCCACAGAGGTCATTTCCCAGACTCTTGGTCATGGGCTTCTTCTTACATGATGGAACTATTTCTTATCCACATATTTCACCAAAGCCCAATGTTGCACTTGTTAGCAACTCACCTTCATTGTCTGAGAAACTGTGGACATGGTTCACACCAAGAAGATAAAAGAAAAAAAATATTTTCTAAGAACTTTAGGGAAATGGTCGCTCCTCCCTTGGAAAAATCCAAAGGATTCTTGTTAGATCCTGAGATGTGAATGAGCAACATCTCATCCCACGTGTTCGTGGGCCATATGTGGTAGCCATGTCTACAGGCACTTTAGCAGGAAGCTGGTTACCAGCTGGAAAAGGAAAAGCACAGAGAAAACCCATCCTTGACCACATTTGTGGGGCCCCTGACTCAAGTCAGCCATGATGTCCTAGACAGCTCAGTAGATCTCCTTTATTGTTGAAGCAGGATTAAACGTAGCTAGTATTTTTATACAGAAACTTAATTTTTGTCTAGCTCCATCTTTTCTATGCCTTCTATTTTTCTCCCTAAATGCCTAAATTTCCCATAACATAAATTGCCTTAAAATGCTTTCCATTATGGCTGTCAGATATCAGATCTTCAGTGAAATATGGTTGTCGATAAAGAACACACTTTCAACAGTTAAGCTTGTTGCATGCAATATCTGGAACTTACCCTAAAATTTTAGTTTTTAGTTGTTGTTAGATAAAACTTAAAGTTTACAGGAACATCTAGGTGTTACTTGGAAATCTTAATATTCTTATAATCTTACATTCTCTACGTCTGTGGCTTTCTGGACATACCTCTGCTCCCCTTCCCCTTTTTTTGTTTAAATATGAATGACAACTTAGCTACTCTTAAAAATACTTGGGTCACTTTTTGAACATTTAAGAATCCTCTAGATGTGGTTCTACTCTCTCCTAAAAGAATTGTTTCATGGGGCATGGAAGGTCTGCAAATCTTGCCTCGTTATCTGGCTGGATGCCTGCAGAATTCTTTCTTGTTCCATAAAGCTCAGGAAATTGTTGGGCTATATTTCATTATATATTGTTCTAAATTCTAGGGCACAGCAGCCACTTGCAAATACAAGTGTTTTATTTCAACTCTCTGCCTACAAGTATTTCCTTTTTGCATTTTCCCCTTCTATATGTTACATTACCATCATCTACTTTGTCTGTTTACCCGAGTTACTTTTCAATTCTTTGTTTTGAAAAAAAAAACATGTTTAATAGATGCATAATAGCTGTGCATGTTTGTTGAGTGCAGTGGGATAATTTAAGACAACATGTAAGGATCAAATTACACTAATTAGTATTTCCTTCTCCTTAAGCATGTTTTTGCATTAAGTGCCTTAGAACTCCTGCCTTCTAGTTCTTTATAAAATATGTAATAAATTGTTGCAAACTATGGTAGTTGACTTTGCCATAGAACATTAGAACATGTTTCTCCCACTTGTTTGCATTATGATACATTACCAACCTCTTTACCCTCTTCCATATTTCTTACCCTGAGGTGCTGGCGGTTCACACTATAATTCTAACTCCTCAGGAGGCTGAGATCTGAGGATTGGAGTTCAAGGCCATCCCAGGCAGAAAAGTCCTTGTGACTCTTATTTCCAATTAAGAAATGGGGATGTGAATCAAGTGGTAAAAGGCCAGCCTTGAGGAAAAAAAAAAAAAAAAGGCCAAGTAAGAGGGAGACTTCATGCCTCAATACCAGCACATACACACAAAAAATAAGTGCCTGTATGTATAGGTGTGCCTGAAAATATATGGTACTTGTCTTTTTTCTTCATAGCTCATGTAGTTTAATCAAGAATTTTTTTTCCATACTGATTAAAATCCAGCTATATCTAATGTTCTTTCTGCTTATAGTTTATTATTTCCTACTGGTCTCCCCATCCTGTTTTCTCATTGGCGGTTTGTTGTTGTTGTTGTTTGTTTGTTTGTTTTTGGGTCATGAGGCTTGAACTCTGACTGGGTGCTGTCCCTGAGCTCTTCAACTCAAGGCTACCACCCTACCCCTGGGCCTGGGCTTTGTCCCTGAGCAATTCAGCTCAAGGCTTCCACCCTACCCTTGAGCCAAGCCTCACTTCCCATTTTCTAGAGGTTAATCAGAAATAAAAGTCTCAGGTCCTTTTGTGCCCAGGCTTGCTTTGAACCTTGATCCTCAGATCTCAGCCTCCTGAGTAGCTAGGATTATAGACATGATCCACAGCACCCCATAGTCATCGGTATTTTTTGTTTGCTTGTTTGTTTGTTGAAGGGGCAGGAAGTTCTACATCCTCTCTCTCTTGTTCTTCATGGGGTTATCTCCTGTTTACAGCCTTTTAGAGAAAATAAAGGAAAAACCACTCGGAATCATTGTAATATTTCTTGGTGTTCAAGTTGGAGAGAATTCTTCCTTCATCTTTGCTTATGAAACTCCCATTGTGGACATGAAAGGGAAGGCTTCTCATATTTTCACATGGCTGACATGGTCATTTCTAGTCATATGGCTGCACATCCCCCGAATCTGGTAGATTTTACCCAAGTGTTCTCTGCCTAATAAAACCTTTGAAAAGTCAAAAGGAAAACACAAATAGAGAAAATTGGAACTCCTGGGTCCTGCCATCTTGAAATATTTGGTCATCACCTCACAAACTGCTAGTACCGCATGATATGCAGACTTCAAGTTTCTATCTTAATCATTCTTCCCTCCAATGTGCCTTATATGGAAGACTTGTGTTTGCATTAATAAAAGAATGCTTCTGAATTTCAATTATTAGATAAATTGATGCATTAATAAACAGATGGAGGATTACAAGAGATAGCACAGGAGGAGGCGCCGAAGAGTCATTTAACTTTCCTGTATTTAAGTCGATTGTGAAACCAGAGAAAAATAGCCTAACCAGGCCCCTATGTCCCCTTGGTCAAGAGGGCTTCTGGACACTTAAAAAATGGCTCAATAACTGAAATGTAAAATGCAACCACAATGTCAGACCTCCCTCAGGGTATTTAGACTGTAGACAACTAACCAGCAGAAGTTTATAAACAATGCTCATGCGTTGAGAAGTCCAAATCCAGTGTTGGGGAGGGAGGAGCACTGGGGGTGCTTGGAGTGGACCTTGATGCGATTCCTGGAAAACAGAGCCAGGGAGCGGGTGGAGCAGAAAAGAAATCAACACAAGTACACTATAAATCAAAGTACACTATATCATTTATCTAGACTCCCTCTATATCATATATCTAGAAATAGCATATATCTATGAATAGCATGTAACTGAAGGCATCGTATTTCTATGCTATTTGTGGACTCTAGTCAATATGACTAAATTTGTTCATTTGTTCAGAATGACTGAAGTATACTGTATGCACGTGTGAAACTCATTTAAACAACTCACATGCACTCTGTGTAAATGAACACTAGGAAGCTGTAATGTGTCTCGTTTGGGGAGTGCACACTAATGAGAGGGGCAGATCCTCAGAGAGAAGCAAGAAGAGCCAGTCTAACCAAAACACTTCACATCCATGCATGGCAACAGAATAAGGAAACTTCCTGAGACTGATTTGGAAAGGAGGAAGGAATGAGGGAGAGTGATGAAGAGGATGAATCCACACAAGATGCATTCTATGCAGAAATGCCCACGTTATGAAACCTCCTTGGACAATTAGTCGTTGCTAAAGACAATAAAAATTTTGAAGCTCAGCTGTCATTCTAGCTCCACAGGAAGTTGAGATCGGAGGGTTACAATTCCAAGCCAAAGCCAGTCGGAGCAAAAAAGAAATCTGTGAACCATATCTTCAATTAACAAGCAAAAAGGCAGACGTGGAGTGGGTGGCTTACATGATCAGGTGCCAGCCCCCCCCTTTTTTTTGCCAGTCCTGGGGCTTAAACTCAGGAACTGGGCACTGTCTGTCCCTGAGCCTCTCTGTGCTCAAGGCTAGCCCTCTACCACTTGGGCCACAGCACCACTTCTGGCTTTTTCTGTGTATGTGGAACTGAGGATCAAACTCAGAGTTTCAAGCATGCTAAGCAAGCACTCTACCACTAGGCCAAACTCCCAGCCCCTAAGATGCCTGCCTTGAGCAAAAAAGATGGCACCTAGGCCCTGAGTTCACACACCAGCACCTGCACAAAAGCAGAGAGGAAGTGCGAGTGTATTAGTGTAAAGAATGTGGGTGAGGTCTCTGTATCCATCCTTCTGCTCTCTATTTTCTTAATAGAAGCCAGAATGCTTTTTGTCAGCATCTGTTTTTGTGGGGCGTCTGCCTTGTTTAAATCTTCTCTTGAAGCTAGACCCAGGGGCATACCTATAGTCCACTTAGGAGATAGCAGTATTGCTTGAACCCAGAAGTTCACAGCCAGCTTGGGCAATATAGAAAAAAAAAATCCCTTCTTAGAAACATAACAGAAACAAAGGCTTCAGCATGAAAATCCCATCCTACAGCAGCTCCGCCTTCTTTCAAGTGCATCCTCTCTAATAGGCAGCCTTCCCCATCCATCTTCCATCTATCCAATCCTCCTGAAGGCCTGAAATCCCACGTGTTTCTCCCTGTCCATATTTGCACACATAGTTTCTCTGTCAGCGGCACTTTCTTATCTCAGTATAGGCCAGTGTCTTTTGTTCATATTCTTTCTTATCACTGTGTTCTTATTTTGCCCTTACTTCACTCATTAGGAGACTTTTTACACATCATTTATTCATTAGATGGAAGCTGTAAGACAAAAGGGAAATCCTACAACCAAATATGCTCTAAAAACCTATTTATTTCCTAAAGATCTATTTATTTATTTTCTAAAAAGAATATCACTTTCTTCTATCTGCGTGGTGAGCCCTTATATCACATTTTGAAATACTATCTAGCTGTGGGTACTGGTGACTCACACGTGCATGCTGAACATTTCATGAGATTGAGACCTGGAGGAGCATAGATGAAAGACAGCTAAGTCAAGAAAATCAGTGAGCTTGGTTTCAAATAACCAACAAAATGACAGACTAGATATGTGGCTTAAGGGGTAGAGCTCCAGCTATGACAAGCAAAAAGGCCAATGAAGAAATCACAGCCCTGAGGCCAGTCTGGCAGCAGCACCCAGAAAAAGAAAAGAAGAAAACACACACACACAAAAAGCCCTACTTACCTTATGTTCTTTTAGGTTGGCCATATCTCTAACACTATGACTTGTTTTCCTTTAGTATATTTCTACAAATTTGAGCTATTCAATTTTTCTTTTAAATAAATGCGCCAAAGACTGGGAGCTGAAATTTCACAGCCTTCATATTCCAGGTCCAAAAACTATCTATTCTTGATTCGTGTGAATCTGGGGAAGGGTTGTACAGAGGTGAGGCACTTCAGAAAAATCCACAGACAAAAGAAAAAAAAAGAAAAAGAAAAGAGAATCTCTGTTCTTTTCACAGAGTCTTTCAATCCTTTGTTTGTCCAAAAGGTAGCTATTTTACCCTAAACCATCACCAAGAGCAGCCACACAAAACCACTACCCCTACAAGATCTGGACAGGCTAAGTCCTCTGCTTATCCCTTCCCTAATTCCCTTTCAAAACCCTCCACAAAGCCAAGTGTTGGTGGCTTACACCTATAATCCTACTCAGGAGGCTGAGATCTGAGGATGGTTGTTCAAAGCCATCCCTGGCAGACCAATCTCAAAGACCTTGCTAACCAATAAGCAGCCAAAAACTAGGGCAGGAGGGAGGTGTGACTTAAATGGTTAAGCAAAAGAAAGAAAGAAAGAAAGAAAGAAAGAAAGAAAGAAAGAAAGAAAGAAAGAAAGAAAGAAAGCAAGCAAGCAAGCAAGCAAGCCAAGAAAGAGCATGAGGTCCTGAGTTTAAGCCCCAGTACAAGCAAGCAAGCAAACAAACAAATAAACACACTTGCAAGGACTAGAGAATGGTCGTGTATCTCTTCATCGTAATCTGCTTGGCATCACAAAATGGGATGGGGGTTTTGAAAAGGCTACATCAAATGTTCAAATTCAATTCTAAAATGAGGACTACCCTTCTCCCCTAGATGATTTGAGGGTGCACGAGAGACCATAGATCGGTGGAAGATGACAGACACAGGGGCTGAGAAAGAGCTGGAGACCAGTGAAGAGTGAAGTACATGCCAGCATGATTTCTGGAAGAAAAGGGAGTCAGAGATTACTGGCTTGCTGTTAAAATCACCTGCACTGTTGCCTTCTCTCTCTGAAGGTGACACTCCGATGCACTGTCATTGCAGCCCATCTGTTGTTGGGAAGATTTCGCCTGCAGAAGATTTCAATGAGCATTGCTTCTCTTAAAACTAAGCACATGTTTGCAAAATCTGTGTGTATCTATATAGCGAGGATATTTACAGGCTCCATTTAAAGTCAAGTAAAAACTATGACTTTGGCTTTAGACCAATTTGCTAAACACCCTAGCCATCAAAACTCAATTAAGCAGCTTGGCAGTGTCTATAAGCTGTGGTTGGATTAAACACAGGATCTGGCTCCTACAAGAAGAAAACAAAAGTACCATCAAGAAGCCAGACAATAGTTTTGGTTCTGATCCTGCAAAAAAGGAACAGAGATAGAAGGGAAGAAAGAGGGAAAGAATGAAGGAGCCAATAGAGACAAGAAGAAATAAAACAAAGAGGAAAGGGACACATGTAGCACAGTCAGCCCTCCACAATGTGTTTTGTACTTCTGCAGATCTCACAAAACTGCCAGTTAAATGTCCTTCCTTATCATCTGTGTCTACACTGAACACATACAGACCTTTCTCATCTGGTCATTATTTCTTAAACAATACAGTATCGCATCTTTCATATTGCTTAAGTCTTAAAAGTAATATGGAGATGATTTATAGTGTAAAGGAAGATATGTCTAGTTATAAGCAGATACTACGTTATTTCATATAAACAATGTTAACATCTATGGACTTTGGTCTTGGAACTAATATTCCCTTCCCCCTGATACTTAGGAATAAGGGAGATTTTATGTATGTATTTATCCACTTTCAAATTTTTCTAATGGATGAACACTATTCTTTACTCCAAATGAAACAGACATAGAGTGATATTCGTGATCATATTTCAATTAATATTTGGAAAAGCGGGAGATGATAGATGCAAGAAGGAAGGAAGAAGGAAGGAGGGAAAAAGAGGGAAGGAAGGAGGGCAAAAGAGAGGGAAGGAGGGAAGAGATGGTGAGAGGAAAGAGGAAGACGAGAAGAGAAGAAAGTAGGAAAGGAAGACAGAGAAGGAGCCAGGGAAGGAGGACAAAAGAAAGGGAGGAAGAAGAGAAAGATGGAAAGATAGAAGAAGGAGGAAAAAGATGAAGGAACCATTGTAGGGAGGGAGAAATAAAGGAGGTAGTAATCAAGGAATGTTTTTTCTACCATCAGTAGGTAATTTGTTTGGGGAACTATTTAACCCACAACTCTGGAGTTTAGAACTTTAAAATCATATGGTCCGATCAGTTCAGTTTCCAGTATGCGCCAGAGGCAATGAGATTCAAGGACCTGGCTTGTTCCCATAGAAACTAACACACTTAGAGACTAGCCAGTGTTCTTGCCAAGGCCAGGGTGCTCAACAAATTAAACACCTCCTACTAGAAAAAAAAGTATCTACCATTACTTTTACTTTTTTTCTTTTTGTTTTTAAGTTATTTTTATTAATTCTTAGAATATTTTATTAACACTGATTTTTACATCATATTTCAAATGTCATGTTTAACAAACAAGTATTCAAGAAGGGAATCTCTATAGGCAATTGCTGGCACATGGATTTTAGAATATAATTGAAATTAAGCTGAGGGTTTGTATGTCATAGATACATATTAATCTATGTAATGAAACATTATGTCTATAAAATATAGAGCCCATCATAGATTTTTTTCCATCATAGATTTTTATGTCTATGTAGTTATGTTACTATCTCTAAAACCATGTCTATAACCTTGGATACCCCAATATTGAGTCATCACTCTTATAATATCCACATATGAAGGAGACCATGCTCCTTTTGTTCCTTTGGTCTTGACTTATCTCACTCAACATGATTCGCTCTAGCTTCATCCACTTCTCAGTTAATGTCATTATTTTATCTTGTCTGTTGACTATGTAGAATTCCATTGTGTGTGTGTGTGTGTGTGTGTGTGTGTGTGTGTGTGTGTATCACATTTTTTTGTATCCAATCATCTGTAGTAGGGCATCTGGGTTGTTTCCATGGCCTGGCTATTGTGAATAGTGCAAAGATGAACATGGCTGAGCAGGTGTCCTTATCATATCCTGGGTTATGATGCTCAGGGTAGATGCCCAGGAGTGGTATGGCAGGATCATAGGGAAGGCCTATTTTCAGTTTTTTAAGAAATCGCCAAACTGCCTTGCAGAGTGGCTGTACTAGTTTACATTCCCACCAGCAGTGCAGTAGGGTACCTCTTTCTCCACAATCCTGCCAACAACTTTTCTTTTCTTTAGGCCATCAGTTAACTGCATTTATCCTCACTACCATCACCATAATACTAATATACCCAAATTAACATTAGGAAACATAGGCTCTTGATGAAGAGCTTGGTCTGAGGGACCTGTCCATGTAACATTCTGGGTCCCCATAGAAAAACCTGAAGGCAGTTTAGTCTCCTGGATTAAAGTAGATCTAGAAGGACTTGTTCCTTATGAATCTGTATTTCTGTGGGCTTTCCCCAAACCAGGATAAAATAGCAAAGCAAGATCTGCACTTGGGTGGCCAATGGAGTACCTGAAATGAATATGTCTTTTTTTTAAATTTTCCAAAGAAATGAACAAATTTCCATCATCTTCCCCAAGGCCGTGATGTCAGACTGTTTTAGTCTCGGCTAAGCTATTTCAAACATTGTCACTTATTTCTGTAAACTTGAGCAATGGGAGTTCTGGCTTTCCGGGTTCAATATACAATGGAGAAGCAAAGGCTGTGTCTATATGTCATGCATGTTCTCATCACAAGACAACCAACCACATACATGGCTGAAAGACAAGCCAAAGGGCCCTGCCAGGCCACACTGACCTCATTTTTGCAGTGCTGGCTTTGAGGGGATTTTATTTTAAAACCTGAGTATTTATACAGTTTGCATTCTTTAGGAGGTGATAGATTCTACCCGCCTTCAAGAGCTTGCATTTGCTTTATCTTTTCTTTTTTTTCTGCTAAGAGAAGCCAGGGCCTCCTGGCTGGAAGGACCAAAGCTCACTTGGCTTACTTTAACCATACCTGTTGTTATTAAACACAGAGCAGAATTATTTTAAGTTCCACTTTTATATTAAACATAATAATTTTGCCCTGTTCGGATTCCTGAGAGTACTTTGAACATTCTAATTTGTTTCACTATTTTTATGGCCCTTTCCTCCACTTTGAATTCAGTGCTCTATCCTGAAGAGAAGGGGTGAGTGAGTGACTAGTGGGTATTTGTCCAAAAGGATAGACTGAGAAGAAAATACTAAGACTCCTGCCCTTCTGATGGAAATATTGGGAGGTAGGCAGGAAGACCTAATTGCTTGAAGTAGGGTTCGGGAGAGTTGAATTTAGAAAAGTGAGAGATGGTCCTTCTTTCTGATTTCTTTCTATGGTACTTCATTTGGAACCCACTGTGTTTGGCTGAGTTCTTTACACGGGTCTTTGAGAAGTGCCTGAGTGGACCTCACCTGAAATGCACTGCAACTTCTCATCTGTGGTGTGACCTTGAGCAGCTTGCTTCAGTTCTTAGACTGCAGTGCACATGGGACTGAGGCCTGATGGCACGTCTTTGATTCAAGTGTGAAAGTGGAAAGGAGAGAGTTGTTTAATGTCACTGTGATACTCCAGCAGAAGATGCTTGGATTTACCATATGTTTACTGAAAACAAACAAACAACAACAACAAACACTGGGCACAGTGACTCCTGCTGTAATCCTAACTACTCAGGAGACTGAGATCCGAGGATCGAGGTTCAAAGCCAGCCTGGACAACTAAAAAGTCCATGAGTCTCTTATCTCCAATTAACCACCAGAAAGCTGGAAGTGGTGTTGTGGCTCAAGGGGTAGCATGGTAGACTTGAGCTAAAGAGCTCAGGGACAGTGCCCAGGCCCAGAGTTCAAGTCCCATGACCAAAAACAAAACAAAACAAAACAAAACCAGAGGTACATATATACAGGAAAAGAAAAAGAGAAAAGAACAAAAGCAGAAGTCATAGATCTTTCCCTGGGGACAACTGGAGAGTCTGAGGGGGGATGATGCTCTCTGCTTCCCTCAGGGAGCACTGAAACCACGGCTGTACATACAGGAGCCCAAGAATGCCCAGTTCCCTCCATTATTCTGTCCCAACCAAGACTCTGCATCGTGCAGTCAATGCTTGAGATTCACAAAACCCAAACTTGTCCCAACAGAAAATGCAAGACAGCACCTCCTACTGCATTGCAGTCTGATGGGCTTGTCATTGCTGTTGCCATGTTGGGAGTGAATACAATAGAGGGAAAACAGGAAGTTTCTTGACTCTCATGCAAGAGAAAACCCTATCTCTTGTGGCCTATATAGTATTTGCTGTAAATCAAGTTTCTATATAAACAGTGTGGTCATTTGTAATTTTCCCAGTTGATTCTTTCACTGCGAATAGTTCATTCATTTGCAATCAAACTAGTTCTCTTAGGTGTCTAATGAGAAAGAATGAGAAAGAAGCTTTGAGTAGCAAAGCAAAGAGGGATTTTTGTAAGTAAATCTTCCTTTCAGGTTACCACCTCCCACTCTTTTGTCACAATGGTAGTTAGAGTAGACTTACCGTAAAAAAAGAAAGAAAGAAAGAAAGAAAGAAAGAAAGAAAGAAAGAAAGAAAGAAAGAAAGGAAAGAAAGAAAGATTTTCAGCTAGCACTAGTGGCTCATGCCTGTAATCCCAGCTAACCGAGGGACTGAAATCTGAGGATCATAGTTCAAAGCCAGCCCCAGCAGGAAAATCTATGAGACTTTTTATCTCCTATTAACTACCAGAAAACCAGAAGTGGCACTGTGGCTCAAAGATTTTAAAATTTTAGAGCAGTCTCAGGTTTACAGTAAGATGGAAAGGAAGGTAGAGATTTCACATATGTCCCTGCTTATTCTTATACCTGCCTGCTTTCCTTGTCAGCAAACATTGGTATCAAAGAAATCCAGCTGCCTCAAGAGAGTAATACATTTGACCCATAGTTATGCATGGGCCTATGTTAAGACATTTATTTTATGAAGTCTTCCATCTATCTTAGGATTCAGTCTTGGTATTATGGATTCCACAGGCTTTGACAAGAGGACACACATACATATGCATATTTTACACACACACACACACACACACACACACACACACACACACACACACCACATAGAGATCTCTGGCACAGCCTTATTTTGTACTCTGAGACACTGCAGTTATGAGGTGCCAAAACTTCAAGCAAATTTCCAATCCAAGCCAATGGAGCAGAAAGTATCCCTCAGACCATGTTTAATCTTGTATTTAAAAAAAAATAGAAAGAAAAAGAATGTTTGACCAAGTCGGCTAAGGGGAGAGAAGCTTATCTAATTTCTGCGTGGCCCCCTGGCTCTGTCAGGGTTGCCTCATATTCTACTCCAGCCATGATGAAGACTGCAAGAATCTGGGAAGTTAGTGAAATCAGAAAGTTCAGCAAAGCCCTGACCAGTTGTACTTGTTAAACGAGCTTTCCAATGACCGCTTGTGTACACCACTTCAGAGGAAAATAATGAGCATGAAATTCAATTATACAGGCACCCGCTTAAGCCATCTCAACCAGAATTGTGTCCCTAATCTTTTATTTTGAAGATAAAGTGAGAATCTAAAGCTACTCTCCTTATGATGGTATTTTATTCGCTTTGTAATGCAGCCAAGAGAATTCCCTTCAACCTAAGGCTCTAAACTTCAAAGTTAGCTCCCCTCTTAGCTGCTGTCCAGCTTTGGAACTTGAATTTATGTTATCTCTATACGAGAAGTAGACTGAGCCCAATACAGCAGCAAGACCTCAAGAGCCTGGCCCTCAGGGAAAGGGGAGAGCTGGGCACTAAGTCATGCTATGCTGAGTTTTGCTGAGACTACTCCCCCCTGCTGTGCTGCACGCCAATATGTCTGGGAGATGAACTGAACTGTTCACACAGTACTAATCTTATAGGCTCCAAGGTCTGTAACCCAGAACCACGATGTGCTCCAGACTCACACAGAAGGCCCAGAGCATCCTGGAACATTGCTTCTCTGGGGATTCTACTTAGCCATCTTTGGGATTCTTGTTTCATCATTATCTGTTTCTATTCCATCCATTGAAGAACCACCCACTGGAGCCAGGATCACATAGATAAACCCCAGGAATAAGGTTTGGATCCTGGGGGTTGTCACGAGATGCTTGCAGGATGAATGGCAGAAGAGTAGATTTTAGACAAAGAGCTTTAGAAAGCCCTCAGAAGTGAGACTGTTACTTACAAAGTGGTAAGTATGGAAGTGTGTTCCTGCTAGTTCTCACATATGTGAAAACCCAAGGAGTGTTCCTAACACAAACCCAGAACCACCCATGGACCTAAGGAAGAACTTGACCCCTGTCCATTTCATTGAGCATCTTCTCATGGAACGATAAACACTCCCAATCTCCACTTGTAGAGCCTACATTGCAAAATGTGAAGTTTCATAAAGCATCATGGGTAGTCTGTCATGTTTCTACTTGAGGAGAGATAGACCTGGGATAGAATTGGTGAAGGAAGAAATTGAACTTTGTGGGGTAGACATCAAGAAGTCCCCAGTGATTGAATTCTGATTTACTGGGACAGACTCATTCAAGAGTGCTCTGTATAGAAGCTTAGGTGTTGGGAGGGATGGTTCATCCTGAGGTGATACTACTATGGGGAAATGCTGTCTTCTCTCCTTACCTCATGCCTCCACCTATCAGAAACCTACCTACCTTTCAAGTCTCATCTCTGTTATTCGTAGCCTCTTAGTTTTACCTTTTTTATGGTATTTATGACTCATCGAGACATGTGTATTGGGCGTATGTCATATCCAAAGACTTCTGAATTGAGAGTTAGAGAGAAATGATCTCAAAAGACTGATTACTTGCTGTCATGGAATCAAAATTGCTGAAGATCGAGGACTCTAGATAAAACAAAGGAACAGATGTACCACTAACTAGTAAGACATTTAAAGGGTTACAGAGTGACATGGACATTGAAGGGCATAGCAAGCACTGCTTCTTTCAGGGCTGTGAGCAGAGAAATGAGAAGGTGGATGAAGTCTTCCAGGATGGGGGATGAGCAGGTGCACTTGGGGTGTTTAAGAGACACTCACAGGGTCATGGAGCAGTGGTTCCTGGGCTCAGATGAGCGACGACAGCCTCTCCAGGCTAGTGCTTGCTTCTTTATCCAGGGCTTCTGAGTAAAGCACCTGCAGGGTCCCTGGTCTCCCACATGGAGTCTTGTTAATGGATTGAATGTGTAGGTCCCCCTGCCCAAATTACTGGAGACGTGGGGGTAACAGTGTTCGACAAGAATTGTACTCATGTCCTTATTTATGGAACTGTAACCCCTCCATACATCACCTATGCAATAAAATAAATGAATTAAATTAAAATAACATTATTGGAGACATGTAATGATATTTTGAAATAGGACCTTGGACTAGTGATTTGAATTATGGCATGGTCATGAAGGATTTGGGCCTTTATCAAAAGAAATTGGATTTACTCGTACTTGCTCTCGGCTGTTATGTGGACACAGAGAGAAGGCAAGTGAATCAAGAGAAGCCTATTTGACTGTGGTGGCACAGGCCTATAATCTCAGATCCTCAGAAGCGGTCAGGAGAATAATAGCCTGAAACTGGTTTGAGCAAAACTGGGTAACCCTGTCTATTTAAAAAATAATAACAAAAGCAAAAGGAGCTGGAGGCTTGGCTCAGTGGTGAATCCTGGGTTTGATCTCCAGTATCAATAATAATGATAGCCTTAGAATTAAACCTATGTTTTCCAGAACCTTGGTATTGAACTTCCCAGCTTGCAGAATACTGAGAAATAAATTTCTGTGGTTTGGATTGTACCTCCTCCATCCCAGTCTGTGGTATTTTGTTTACAACAGACAAGATGACAGATACAGATTTAGCAGGTCTATTATCCAAAAAATAAGTATTTATAACTGCTTCTTAAAAGAATGAGTAACTCAGGCAGGGGAATGTAACCCAGTGATCAATGCTTCCTGCTTTCCCCTGGGCCAAAACAATTTCACATTCCCCCATTGGTACCCTACCCAGGCCTTGTCAAGAGATTCCGACATCCTTATAGCACCTCCAAAGATGTACTTCTACCTTGTCTTTTAAAAAAAATTGTGTGTCAGTGGAATTCTATGCTGCTGTCAGAAAGAACGACATCGCCTCATTTGTAAGGAAATGGAAAGACTTAGAAAAAATCATATTAAGTGAAGTAAGCCAGACTCAAAGGAACATAGGCTCAATGGGTTCCCTCATTTGTCATAATCAGTAGAAACCTTAGGCTCTACTAGCAGAGATTTACAATAGAACAAAGCCTAGATACATAAGGCCATACAGTATGATGCTAAATGAAAGGACCTCTAGGATATAGAAACAAGAGCCATATAATGAGTGATTGTTGTCCTTAATGTACTATGTTATCTCTCATCTCTTTTGCTGTTTCTTGGTTATCTCATATTGTTACAGTATTTCA
The DNA here is from genome assembly GCF_031878675.1 of Megascapheus bottae. Classification (NCBI taxonomy): domain Eukaryota; kingdom Metazoa; phylum Chordata; class Mammalia; order Rodentia; family Geomyidae; genus Megascapheus; species Megascapheus bottae. The sequence continues at coordinate 8,349,955 of NC_143525.1, read as the reverse complement.
CTTTGTTATCTGATATATTGGATATATTTGTATTTGGTTATTTGAAATTGGATAGGGAAGGGGGGATAACAAGATGGAGGGTGGGGGGAGGGAAATGGGGACCAAGACATGTGAAAGGGTATCAATGTATGTGAAATAATGCACCTTCTGTCTGGTGAATATAATATAACCCTTCTATTAATTACAATAAAAAATATATGAAAAAAATTGTGTGTGCCTGGCCTATGACCTGGGTGCTGTCCCTGAGCTTTGTTTGCTGAAGGCCGATGCTCTACCACTTGAGGCACAGCACTCCACTTCTGGCTTTTTGGTTCTCAGTTGGAGATAAGAGTCTCATGGACTTTCCTGCCCCAGCTGGCTTTAGCCACAGTCTTTAAATCTCAGTCTCCTGAGTAGCTAGGATGACTGGTATAAGCCACCAATGCTTGTGCTCCCTGTTGCTTTTAAAGCTATACTGCAGCAGCAACCCTGTGGCCTAGACCTGTAGGTTCATACCGACAGTGGTTGCCAAAGCCACAAGCCTTTAAGATGTCAAAAGTGGGGCTTCTTGGGCCAGGAGTTTGGCCTAGTGGTAAAGTGCTTGCCTAGCATGCCCCAAGACCAGGGTTCGATTCCTCAGTACCACATACATAGAAAAGAGCTAGAAATGGTGCTGTTGCTCAAGTGGTAGAGCTCTAGCCTTGAGAAAAGCCCAAGGACAGTGCTCAGGCCCTGAGTTCAAGCCCTGGGACTGGCAAAAATGTGGGGCCTCTTTGTGTCCTGCAGCTTCCCCTAAGATGCAAACACAGGAGTAACGCTCTTTGCTATCAGTGACTTCTCACCTGGGCTCCTAAGAAAAATTCTCCTCCTGCTTCCATGCCTCTGTGCCTTTGGGCTCATTAAGTCTGCTAAGGAAATGCGTCCTTCTGCTTCTGCCTCTCCTGAGCTCAAGCTCAGGGCATCGCCTGCAGCAGACATTGGATCTGTCTCGGATGAGTAAGCACCTGTGAACAGCCAGCGATGCCTCTCATCATCATGTCTCTCGTGGCCAAGACACCAAATCACCCATCCCCTCAAACCAAAGTCCTACCACACAGCTGAGTTCTTATATTCTAGTCATGCCTTATCAGAAACTGTCTATCTTTTGGCTTATGGAGAAATTGATATGGAAAGTGAAGAACCAAGTGGCTATTTTTGCTGCCAAAAAAAGAGGAATGTATGTATATAAGTGTTTGTGTGTCTGTGTATAAAAATGTGCCTGTGTGCTTATTATGTGAAATTGTGTGTGCATCTGTTTGTGTCTCTGTACGCAAGGATACATGCATCGGTGTGTGCACGTTGTGCATCTGTGTAAGTACATGCGTGCATGTGTTTGTGTGTCTCTTTGGAGGGGCACATGCATGTGTGTTTGTGTCTGTGTAAGTATGTGCATGTGTGTTTGTGTGTTTATGTATGCCTGTGTACTGCAGTCCTCTAGAGCTAGAACCAAGATAAATATCGTCATTGTCCTTTTGCCAGTAGACGTTTGACTAGCACCCGGACACATGACATCTGTTTGTTCAAATGTCACACAATTCATGGTCTGTGTGGGGTGGTGGTGGGGCTGTGACAGCAGGCAGCTGAGGACTCCCGAGCCTTGTAGCCTTCTCGCAGGCTGTGCTGTGGCAGCCAGCCAGAGCTGAGGACGCCGTGTGAACATCTGTAGATCTACGCATGCTACCACACTCAGGGCAGGTGAGGAGCAGTGTTCACCGTGGCCACTTTGTTCTTTTTATGTAACATATTCTTTCCCCATCCACCCCAAAATAGATGTGCACAATCTTGTTCTGGGGTCTTGATTGCTTTCATGTGGTTCTCTGTGCTAACGCGATTAAATCAGTTCCAATAGGTACTGGTTTAATGGAGATGATAAACTTTTATTGAACTTGAGCACATTAAAATGAAATGTAAGCATAGGTGATTTTGGAATTCGCCTGGGGTCGCTTCCAATCTGAACAAAGTCGGCATACCTCCTCTGGAAAATAACAGCTCTAAGCCCGGTTCACTTTAGGTGTTTAATTAAGATCTATTTTTGTGGTAGAAAAAAAAAGGAGGAACAACCTAACGTCCCCTCTATTCCTTAGTAATCGAGTAAGAGGGATGGGGGGGGGGGAGAGAGAGAGAGAGAGAGAGAGAGAGAGAGAGAGAGAGAGAGAGAGAGAGAACTCTGCATTTTCAACTATGCAAACGAAGATGGGCAAGCACTTTCTTCAAAACAGCCCTCTGCGTTTCACACTAAGAGCAGGTAACGGGTTGTTTTACAGCAGCCTGTCTGCTAATCTGCGATCTGTTTTGTCTGTGAATGGGATTATCATGGTGGTTTATTGAATTCAAGCCAAAAACTATGTTAAGTAAACTGTTTACACAAAGCCACCAGGCTGAAAAATCCAAACTCAGACTCATTTCAGGTTTTAACCAAAATAAACTTTATGATAGTTTCAACCGGACAGTTAAACCTTTCAGGGCCTGTTCAAGTTGCTGAGTGCATAAAACACGAGATCACAGTTCTCCGCAGAAATTATTAAACTGTAAATATCGTGGCTAACCTCTGAAGGCTGCTTTCCTCTGAAGTCCTCTTGCTCAGTTTTTAGTCGGGCCCGGATTTCAGCCAGAGTCTGGGGCCAGGCTCCTGTCACCATTTTTGCCAGTCCACTAAGTCAGGAAGGGGAGGTTTGGCTCTCCAGCATAGCAGGGGGTAGTAGTGGAACTGTCACCAACTCCCAGCCTGATTCCTCAAAAGAGACATCTTTATGTCTCTAGGGAGGCTGGCAGGGATGCACCTGGCCTACTTTGACCCCCAGAATGGCCCCCCATTTTGAAAGGGTCCAAGTGACTTTTTGTAAAAAAAAAAAAAAATTAATGTCTGTTCTTATTCTTAGTACATCTTAAATCCTAATCCAGGGCCAAAACATTTCACAAGATGTTCTTTGATCTGCTTGAAAACAGACAAAAGACCCAAAGAATAGAAACATCAAACCAAGGAAGTTCAACTTACACACATTGTTTTGTCTCCTCTTGAGTTCTGTAAGGAAAAAAAAAAACTCCAAGCAGAGGTTCTGATGTAGGTCCATTGTGGTCATGGAAGCAATTTTCAAGGTCACTCTTTTCAGGTGTTGGGATACAGGTCAAAAGATGGACAGGCAGGAGAACTAAACTGGATTGTACCTCCTTTTTCCCCCTCCCTTGAGTCTAATTGTCTCTGAATTGCCTTATTGAGGCCCTTAAACCACAAACTAGTTCTGTCCTTCAGACTTCATGTCAATCATCTTGTAACCTCTTTAGTTTTCATTTATTCATTCATTCATTCATTCAAAGATTCCAAGAATGTGATGTAGGAAATGTGAAATAAGGGAGTGTCTCTGAGCTCAAGGGCTCACAAGCAAGTGGAGTGAGAGGAGGATGAACGGATAATAGAAAGCAGTTCCTGGTGAAATAAAAGAACCAAACCTGACAGGGAGATAAGTATATCTTTGTTCTTTCTGCTCCCTGAGCTCTTGATGCTAAAGTCCTTTCAGATTCCACTTGAGTCCTCCCTCTTCTGCCCTCTAGCTACTCTGGACTACATGGTAATGTCTTCTAGCCCCAGTGATTGGAACAATTCTGCACTGATGACTATAGTGTGTGTGTGTGTGTGTGTGTGTGTGTGTGTGTGTGTGTGTGTGTGTGTGTGTGTGTGTGTGTGTGTTTATAGCTCTCAATTCTTCATAAAAGCAGGGGACTAGAGGTCATGCCTGCAATCCTACCTACTCAGGAGAGTGAGATCTGATGCTTGGTGTTCAAAGTCAGCCTATATAGGAAAGTATATGAGACTCTTATCCCCAGTCAACCAGCAAAAGCCAAAAGTAGAGTATGGCTCAAGTGGTAGAACACAAGCCTTGAGCAAAAAAGCTAAAGGACAGCACACTGGCCCTGAGTTCAATCCCAGTATCAGTACCTAAGTAAATAAGAGAAAAAGAAAGAGAAGGAAGGAAGGAAGGAAGGAAGGAAGGAAGGAAGGAAGGAAGGAAGGAAGGAAGGATAAACAAAACATAAAGACCAAAGGAAAAAAGGGAAAAAACAATTATTTTTGATTAAAAAAATACATATATTAACGGACTTAGAAAAGAACTTCCTTGACATGACAGACATTATCTGTGAAAAAAACTTGTAAGTAGTCACCTAATTAAATATTTTATGATTCCAGTTATATAAAATTGTAGAAGATGCAAACCATTTTATAGTGGATGAGTCTTTGGGAGGTAATTATGCCCCTCTTCTTTATGAAGAGGATTGGTGTCACTAGAAGAGGAACTGCACAGGGCAGCTCCCAACTCCATTTGCCATGGATAAATAGAGTAAGAAGGCAAACAGCCATGACTCAAAAGGGGGTTTCACCAGAGAACCTGTGGGTCAGTGCTCCCCAACCTTCAACACCATGAGAAATAAATGCTCGTTGTTTAACTACAAGCATAATGTATACATGGTGTTTCTGTTGTGGTAGCTGCTTAGAACCAAGAGATAGCAAGATGGTTGGAGGATCATGAGACATGTGAATACTTGAGGAGGAGTGTTCTGAGAGATGAAATCACAAGTAGAAATGCACATTGGCATTGTGCCACTGTGAACTCTACACCTGAGGATCATAGGGAGTGGGGATGGGGGGAGAATCCACAATTTAAATGAATGACTGTAACAATTGGGTGGATGAGAAACAAAAGGAGGCAATGACAGAGGAATGTTAAAAAAAATTTTTAAAAAACACCAGGGACATGAGTTAGAATATGTTCTGATATAGACTCCGTAAGTAATGAAAAAAGACAGTAACTCTTACCTAAGACCTTTACCCCAAACCTCTCTTAGGGGGCTTGGAGTACTTTCCAGAATCACAGCTGAGATTATGAACTAGGACATGGAACAGCTCTTAACTACAGGCCGAGAGCACAATCAAAACACTGGATCAGGAAAACATCGGAAGGGTTATGAACTTCTGATATAATTTTTCATACCCAGAGGTTACTGATGAGAACCATGGAGAACTTCCATTCCTTGATTAAGGAGAAATAGAAAAGGGAGAAATGTTTTAAATCCCCAAGGCTACCAAGACACAAAACAAGAGAATTGGCAGCAGAAACCCAAGTAGTCAAGCCTAGGTGAAGGGCAAGTGGGCTAAACGGGTTAGCAAAGAAGTTAGCACTGGAACATGGAAACTCCAGGGTTCAAGGCTGTGAGTCAGGCTTTCCTAGCAACTCTGTTCAGCAGACTTTCCATAACAACCAACTGATTAGGCAGCTAAATGGTCGACTCGGAGGTGGAGTTAAACTCGTCATCACTGAGAGACGACAAAGGAGAATAATGACCTAATAAAAACAAGAGTACTACTAAGGGAACTGAAGTTTTATAAGCCTGTATGTACAAGACTTTCCCCAGCAGCAGCAGTTCCTGTCTTTTGGGATGGCATTGGTATTTCTGATGAGCTACCACCAGGAGAGCTATCCTTCGACTGGTACAGAAGCATCACAGGTGAAACGACTTTAAAACGAAAGGCAGAAAGAAAAAAGGCTGCTGGCCTGGGACTGATTTAGTAGGTCTGGAATAGAGTCGGACTTCTAAATTTTAAATAAGTTCCTCAGATCTTATTGATGTGCTGCCAGGTTTGAGAATCACTAAGATAGATCATGGCCTTGTCCAAACAGAGAGATTTTACACAGGCACAGAGACTAAGTATTCCAGAAAGTATTGCCTGGTTTTCTCTTTATAATACTTTTATAAGAAGAAATGTGATACTTCATACATATCTTACATGTATAATTGTAAGTACAGGTTTAAATGGAGATCATAAAAGAAACAAGGCATACGAAGGTTGTTGAAAAATTCCTTTCTTCCTTTTCTCTCCCTCTGAAAACCTGGGTTTAGGTGACATTCAGGGGAGTTTTGATTTTGTAGCTTGGAGGAGACAGAAAGGATTTCAAGGAAAGTTCAAGAGAACATTTCCAAAGTCTGTTCCAAAGGCGGGGGGGGGGAAGATTTCCTGGGAAAGAGATGTCACTTTGTTGAAGTTCATGGCTTTGCATGGGGCAGGCGGGAGAAGGGCTGCTCCCAAACCTAAAGAAAGGCTGAAACAGACCAGGCAGAAGAGGCTTCAGCATCTCTCTCTCTTGCAGTTGGGACGTAGAGCAACAGGCTTTGACAACAGAGCAGGTATCTGCCTATATCTGTGCTCATGATGATAGAAAGAGAACAAGAAGTGTGGTATTGCCTGGGAGGTAAATATGGTCCATACAAGTAAAAAGGATCAGATGTGGGTTCTACATAAGAATGTTGTCCTACACCCTTAAAAAAGTAGATGGGCCAGGAGTTTGGCTTAGTGGTAGAGTGCTTGCCTAGCATGCATGAAGATCTGGGTTCAATTCCTTGGTACCACATACATAGAAAAGCCAGGAATGGTGCTGTGGCTCAAGTGGCAGAGCGCTAGCTTTGAGGGAAAAGATCAAGGACAATGCTCAAGCCCTCAGTTCAAGCCCCAGGACTGGAATAAACAAACAGTCCAGGCTCTAGTGTCTCATGCCTATAATCCTAGCTACTTATGAAGCTAAGATCTGAGGATCACAGTTTGAAGCCAACCCTGGCAGAATAGTCCCTGTGAGACTCCTCTTTCCAATTAACCACTCAAAGACCGGAAGTGGTGCTGTGTGTGTGAGTGTGTATATATATATATATATATATATATATATATATATATATATATGGATACATCCCTATATATCCATATGTATATATGGATATATACATATATATGTATATATATATATGTATCCCAGGATTTGTGGCAATGTAGCTTAACGTGATGAGAGATAGATAGATAGATAGATAGATAGATAGATAGATAGATAGATAGATAGATAGATGGATATGTAGACATATATCTCCCAGGATTTGTTTTAGTCAGGTAAGGTACCCAAACATGTAAATGGCTGAATAAAGATGATTCCTAAGGGTGGGAAGCCCAGTGTTCCATGAAGGGCCACACAGGGAAGTATTAGCATGTATCAGGAAGAGGAATGGGAAAATACAGCAAGAATCTTTCTGTGGTTTTTGTGGAAGGATCTGGCAAGTCATGGTAAGCTGGTTTGGGACTAACTAGTTGGGATCATTCCAGTGAGTCAGGGGCATTGGGACAATCTCTTATTTTCTGAGCCCTGGAATGCTTAGTGCAGAGATATTTACCCTGACAGTGGAAACTCTACAAAGGAGGATGTTGGAGATTTATATTTGAAAGGCATGCTACAGGTCAAGTCTTATAGACTTAGACTGTAGAAAGCCCATGCCCAAAGTCAGTTAGGCCTCAGATAACAAAGCCTCCAAAGCCAGAAAATAAAAATCTTTGGTTAGTATGATTTAACACCATACATAGTACTGCTGAATATTGCAAACAGGCTCAGGAAATTGAAAACAAACGAAAGAGCAAGTATTAGATGTTTCAGTTGGGTGGCTCTTTTGAACACATTTGGGAAGGACAGGTTAGTTACTCATTAAGAATAGTGTCTCAGCCTGGCAAGGTGGCTCACACCTGTAATCCTAGCTACTCAGGAGGCTAAGATCTGAGGACCAAGGTTCAAAACCAGCTGGGTACAAAAGGACCTGAAACTCTTATCTCCAATTAACCTCTAGAAAATGGGAAATAGGGCTTGGCTCAAGGGTAGAGTGGTAGCCTTGCGCTGAAGAGATCGGGGACAATGCCCAGACCTAGGGGTAGGACAGTAGCTTGAGCTGAAGAGCTCAGGGACAGCGCCCAGGCTGAGTTCAAGCCCCATGACCTGCCCCCAAAAGAAAAAAAAAGATTAGTGTCTCAAAACTGGACCCTTGTGTCTCATACTTGTATCTTAACTATTCAAAAGGCTGAGATCCAGAGGGTAGCTGTTCAAAGCCAGCCTGGACAGAAAAGCCCACTAGATTCCATCTCCAAAATAACCAGCAAAAACTAGACTGGAAGCATTGCTCAAGTGGTAAAGCACCAGCCATGAGCTTGCAAGCTGGATAAGTATGGTAGCTTGAAATCAAATCTCAGTCAGTACCATTACCAAACAACAGCAGCAACAACAACAACAAAAAATGTGTCTTTCCTAAATACCTGTCCACACTTCTCTTGCATTTGATTATCCTCTAAGTAATACAGAATAACAACATTCCTTATAGTATATATATATATATATATCAGAGCAGGTTGTGTAAGTAATTTAATAGATTACAGTAAACAGGGGAATCTAGATTTCATGCAAAGACTGTGCTATTTTATGTAAGAGATTTGAGCATCTATGAATACAATATTAGTGAAACCCTAAAACCACACCCCCACTCCCAAAACAACTAAAGAATTATCCATAGATTCAGAAGAAGGCAGTGATTGCAGGTAGGGGATAACTGGAGGAAATAGGGAAGTGTTAGTCAAAGGATACAAAATATGCAGGATGAAGATCTCAAAAACTTCATGTGCAGTGTGAAGGTCTAGCTAGGAAAATTGCATTGGATTAACTTTTATTTTTTCGTTATTGTTGTTTGTCTCATTTTGTTGCTGATCCTGGGGCTTGAACTCAAGGCCTGGGCTCTACCCCTGAGCCTCTTTGTGCTCGAGGGTAGCCCTCTACTACTTGAGTCACAGCGCCACACATCATTTTCTGAGTGGTTTGTCGGAGATAAGAGTCTCAGGATTTTTCTGCCCTGGGTCAGCTTTGAACCATGGCCTTCAGATCTCAGTCTCCTGAGTAGCTAGGATTATAGGTGTGAGCTACTGGTGCCAAGTTGGATGAATTTTTTGTGAAGTCAATTTTAGCTATGCTTGTCCCATACATGCACAAATAAAAGAAACCATACAAGATGTTAGAAATGTTTCATTATTTCATTATAGCTATAATGTTTCATGGTAGTAACCATTTTGTTATCTACATGCATCCCCTAACAGCCTGTTGTAAACCTCAAGTGTGCATAATAAAATGTTTTCTTTTCTTAATAAAACGAAAGGAACTGTGTCCAGTAATGTAGACCACTCTGCAGATATACGACACCTAAACAAAAAAAAGCAAGATTAGCAGAGTGGCTAGAGGAAGATGGGAGGATAAAGGAGAAGTTATTTTGTTTTGCAAGATTTGTTTTTGTTTTAGTGGACAGGAGACATAAATATGCTGGTAGGCAGAAAGAGAAGAAAGAGAGTTCTAAGAGGTTGGACTGTCCTTAGGGACTTCCACCAGTTTTTATTTCTAACCACATCCAAGTGGGTGTCAGGACTTTGCAACAAGGCAAGCCCTTGCCCAGCCTCACTCTGCAGGCACTTGTGTGAGTTGAGATGAGAATCAGCTGGCCCATCCACTGGGCAGTGACACTAGACAGAGCGTGGCCAGCTTCCTGGAGGGCCTCATATCAGAGCACTGTCCGTGTTGTCTGCTTTCCTATAATCCTGATGTGGAAAGTAAGAAAAAACAGAGCTGGATTCTTTTCTTTTACTAGTTAGACCTACATTAGTTTTATTAGTGATATTAATTGCCCAACGATCATTCATTGCTCAAGGACCAATATATGTATCTTCCACTTCTTCCTTCCTTCCCTCTTGCCCACTCTTCTTTCCTTCTTTCTTCTCCCTCCCTTCTTTCCTTTTTTCCTTTCTTTCTTTTTTCTCTCGCCTTTCTTTATCCTTTCTTTTTTTCTTTGATCCTTGCTCCCATCCTTCTTTCCTTCCTGTATGTGTATATGTGTATGTGTGTGTGTGTGTGTGTGTGTGTGTGTGTGTGTGTGTGTGTGTGAACTGAGGGCCTTTGCCCTGTTCCTTAGCTTCTTCATTCAAGACTAGTGCTCTACTCCTTGGCCCACACCTGCATTCCTGACTTTTTGCTGGTAAATTGGAGATCCAGTCTCTTGGACTTCCCTGCCCAGACTATCTTGGAACATGATCCTCAAATATCAGCCTTCTGAGTAACTAGGATTACAAGTATGAGTTACTCCCTCTCTCAATCCCTTTTTATATGTTGTAGATTGTATTTATTATTATTCTCTTTTCGTACATGCAGCTAACTGTACTTCAATCTATTTCTTCTACAACAATGAGTTTATCCTTTTTGTCCCGGGATGAGGCTATGTTTCTGGAAGTCAAGTAGCCTACCAATAGGTAGGACCTAAATATCAATCAATATGCATGTGAGAGTTAGCCATACCCCATTGGACCGATGCCTAGTCACCAGCTACAGCAAGCGGGAGAATGATACTTAATAGCTGGCTTAGGAAGAGTTGGAGAGAATAGATCCAGAGAGGGCCCAGTCAGGGAAAGACATACCCTTGCTATGTTCACCCCAAATCATGAGCTTGGAGTAGTTTCCAATGAGCCCTTGGTCTGGTTAGCACATAATCAAAAGAATTCAAAGAGGCCACTTGCAGGACTGGGAATTTGGTCTAGTGGTAGAGTGCTTGCCTAGCATGCACCAAGACCCAGGTTCCATTCCTCGGTACCACATACATAGAAAAAAGCTGAAAGTGATGCTGTGGCTCAAGTGGTAGAGCTCTAGCCTTGAGAAAGCCCAAGGACAGTGCTCAGGTCCTGAGTTCAGGCCCCATGGCTGGCAAAAGAAAAAGAAAAGAAAAGAGGCCACTTGATGCACTTCTACTGTCCTGAGATCACTACCTCCATTGGCTACGGGGAGGAATACAAGCATACACAGGAAGAGTGAGATAAGCTCGCTGGGGTAGGAAGCTGGGAGAAATACACATATAGGAACAACACATGCGCCTGTCTATAAACAGGCACAAATACACATACAAACTTATGCCTACGTGAACACACATGAATGCACACATTCACATGCATGCATGAACACACATGTGCATCAGCACTCATTTGTACAATGCAGGTGAACGTGTGAGCACATACATGATCATATGTGCATGTATGAACTTGTATACTCCATGCCCCCAAACACACAAGTTCACACTGCCACCTGTAAACTTGGACCTCCAAACCCAAAACTCCCTCTTCAACATGGCCCTTAATATCTTTAACCTGACAAAGATTTAAAGTTTGTTTTCCCTAATTAAAAGCCATTGCTGTCTTACATCCAAGACAATAATCTCTGACTCAGATTATTAACCTTTTTTTTTTTCCTATAGAGAAAGTGAAAAGAAGTATCACTGAAAGACTGCCTGGAGATATTAACCGCAACAAGAGGAAGCAACTGAATAAAATGACAGTGCAGCACAAGGGGCCAAAATCAATTCCACAGATGAATGGTTTAGGGGAATGGGAGAGTTTAGGGAAAAAAAATTATAGTTGCTCACATGAGACTTGACAGATCCACAGGCATATGGCGGAAATTAGGTTTAGGCCAGTATCATACCAATTGATATAGTTGTGTCTCACCAAAAAGGAGCCCATCTTGACCTTCTACTCCACCACATGTGCACATGCGTACTGGAGCTCTGGGGGAGCCTGCTCCCTTCCCAGGAGTCAAAGTATCAACAGCACAAAGCTGGAAGGAACTGTCTCTCCTGCAGAAAAATAACCGTGACAGAGTTTGGCACTGAGTTCCGTATGAAGTTCTCCACATCCAGCAGTCTCATCATCTGTAAGCATTTGAGGAACCCCACTCTGGACTGACAGACTTGAGCTTTTTCCTGCCTGGGGGCCCCCTTGGTCCAGCTCTCCTGTGGCCTGACTAATCGTCTTAGTAGGTGTTGGGTCAGTGTCAACAAAAAATCTCAGTAAGGTCACTCGCTTGCTTTGTTTACTTACACGGCTAATTTTATCACTGCTTGGAAGGCTAATGGTATTATTTCTGCTTTGACTATGATAAATGTCCAGTTGAAATAGAGCTTGGGCAAGTGAAAGACCAAGACAACAAATTCAAAACGTTTTTGATGTGGGAAATACAAATACTGTTGAACTCCCTATCCAGTCCAGAATCCTGCCCTTTGTGGTGATAGCAATTCTGCTAGTGCGAGGCTTTTCACAGTCCAGTCTCAGACCCATCAGACTGTGCATCTCTGGGCGAGCTGTTCTTCTTGGCTCATATAAGTTTGGGAACTTTTGATCCATTATCTCTACGAACAGGGCAAGAAGCTTCAAGGTAATGGCTCAAAGTGGTGGTGAGCTACGCTTCAAAGCCATCTGTTGGTGTTTAAGGCTTCAAGGGAAGCAGAGAGTTTTTAATAATCAGTATAATTAAACAGTGCCTGTCAAACTGTAATGCGTGCACGAGTCACCTGGGACATATCATTAAAAATAGAGATCTGGGGTGGTGGCACATTAATGAACTCCCAAGTGATGGGACTGCTACTAATCCACACGAGTCCCAAGTCCATGGAGTCCCATGGAGGAAGGTACTGCCAATAGTTGTCATGAGCTTTCTAAGTTAGAGACTTGGGCTTGTCTTGCGCCTTCTCTCATGGTTCACACCTTCCAGATGTTTATTGACCAAGCCACTAGTGATTTCTTTCTCCAAGGAAGTGAATACATCTCCTCCCTCTCTAGCAGAGTTTTGATCCTGGCCAGTTCTTGCTATCCAATTTTTATCCCACCCACAAGTTCTAGCTCAGATCATTCCTGCCCTAAGCCATACTTCTTCACACTTGGGTCAAATTTTCTCATTATGGTCTCCCTCCAGTCTGCCACCCAATCATGACAGAAGACGTTGAACATTGGCAAAAACAGACACTAAGCACCCATTCCTTTATTTTCGAGCCATTTCAGGGCAAGGGCTGAGTGAACGGTGATGGCTGTGGATGGTTATGGTCCCTTTGGAATGCAGACATGGTCACTGAAGGTGAATGGAGATGTCACAAGCCTGACTACAGGCCAGGGTATCTATATCCTCAGAGAAAGAGAACAGTGATTAGTGGCTGCTGAGTGGTTGAACAAATGCCTTTAGGTCTCATCCCTACCTCCTGCCCCATCTGTCCCAAATACAAAGAACTCTGTTATGAAATGTGGCTTCCTTTCTGGGGTTAAGGCCACAGAGCACCTAGGATAAGGTACAATGGAACACCATTTCACAGGTTCCACACACCCAGGTCCCTCTCCCAACAGTACACTGAAAATGTGCTACAAAACAGATGGCTCCTGATGTTCTATGGTTTGCAGGAAAATAAATGGAAGTAGAGATGATCACGTTAAATGAAATAAGCCTGACTGAGAAAAATCAAGTATTGCATGTTCTCACATATGGAGACTTTGAACCTATAATAATAATAATAATAGAATGATGGGAGTATAAGTTGGGGAAACCAGTTGGGGGTGTGAAAGGAGAGGGTGATGGGAGGATGGAGAGGATTAACATATTTGATGTGCATGTATGAAACTAGACTAGGGATGAATTGTGATGAGCGCAGGAGAAGGCATTCTGGTAGGGGATATGTAAGTGAAATTCCTTTTCAGTCTACCCATTCTTGTACCCACACATCCAGTGATTGGCATGGTCTGTTTTGACCTGTGAGCTATAAATCAGAATTTCTTAGAGGCGCTCACTACGGCTGGACCCAAGTCCAGGAGAGAAGAGAATAATGCAGCAGCTAGAAAAGGCTGCTCAGGAACTAGCTTGCAGTCTGGCAGTCATTCCCATCATGGTTTTGTGTTGTTTTCTTGTTTTCTTATGTTTTATTTTTAGAGGGGGTGCTCCTTAGGATTTCTCAGAGATGTGTTATGTCTGATTGCATGTCCTCCTCTTCCTCGCCAGGAGCCAGAGTCATGGTGGAGATGCTTGTTTTCTCTGACCTCTTGGGAGGTCCCTCATGCCTTTTTGGTGACCTAGCATTAGTAGCCCATTCCTCGTGTATTTAATTTATGTGAGTCACCAGTAGGCGAGAGGAGAGACCTCTTCAGAATCTGAAAGCAAACCCACTCATAATACAAATTAAACATGCAAAGTGCATTTGCTCATTTGTGTCCAGAGAAAAACTAAATAGAAACTAGAGAACTGTATGAGAATAAGTCTTGCTAGGCAATGAGACTCATAGGAAATAGGTTGACTCAAACTTGAACATAGTATATCCAAATGGCACACACAAGCCCACAAACGTGACTGAATACCATGTCTTTCTACGATCATAATTATGCCAGCTTTAACCTGGTCCTCAATCTATGGCTCTGTAAGTCAATGATTCTTAGATTCCTCCATAAGTTGAGGTATCTTGTACCATTTTTATTGTGTGATTTGGATCACTTGTGTGATCAGATCTTTTTCTGTTACTTTAGTGGTATTTATATAATTATATATATATATACATACATATATTATAACTAGCTAGATTACTATAGATTCCTATTAAGTCTAGTAGTTTAAATGTGTTTCTTTCTACTTTCTATTTCTTTGGGTGCCTGTCTTTGGGCTTAAAATCAGGGCCTGGGTGCTGTCACTGAGCTTTTATGCTTAAAGCTAGTAATCTACCACTTGAGTCACAACTCCCAACTTTTTTGTGTGGTTAATCGGAGAGAAGAATCCAACTTATCTTGCCTTGGCTGACCTTTCACTGTATCCTTACATCTCAGCCTCCTAGGTAGCTAAGATTACAGGCATGAGCCATCAGTATCCAGGCTCCTTACATAACTATAGTCAAGTATATTTATATTTAATAAATATAATTTATCATCTTTAATAAAGAAGTAACTGAATTTCAGAGACATTGGGTATTCCTTGAACTTATCGCTAGAAACATGATAGAATATTGATAGACTTTAAACATTATGGACACCTTTCTTGCTGGTAATATCTTGAACTTTTGGATTTCCTCCTGATTTTTCCAATTTATTACTAAAGAAAGCCTGTGTAATCTATATTTTCCTAACGTTTTAAATTTTTATTAGCTTCAGACTTTATTTTCTTATTTATCAACTTCTGCTCTGTGATTATTCTTATTTTCTAGTGCCTAAAGTTATGTGCTTGAGTAGCTTTTACTAAGTAGTATATTCTTCTGGTGCTATTTACAAATCTCAGTTTATTCATTTGTGTTGTTATTCATTACATTCTTTAAATTTTTTCATCCCAATTTTTCTACATTATATTTTTGTGTACGTTTTTGGTTTTGATTGGTATTTTTTTAATTTTTATGAGTGAAATTTTGTTTTTATCGTGCTTTGTTTTTTAATTAATCAAGATTACTCATTTGATGTTGAGCATTACTATATTAGTTTTTTTTCTATCGGTTTTCATTCATTCACATTACTATTGCTTCTTAGATACAATTTAATCAAAGAACTTGTATATTCCTTTCTTTTGACAAATGTATAGATTAATATTTTAAAATTTCTAGATCACTAGGATTATTGTGTTAAAGTTATTTCTGGTTTAATTGATTCATAATCAGAACTCACAATGTCTGCAATTTCTTTATAGCTTTTCTATTGAAACTACTAATTGAATAGTTCAGATTCTCTCTGTATCCTTTCCTACCTTGTTTCTCCTGTTTTATCTAATAACTAAAAGGGATATGCAATGTATCAACATTTGTTGTTCTAGCAACCAACTCTACAATTTATAGCAGGTTTTGATTTATCTGTTTAATGGTGTTTGGGAAACACAAATTTTCATAATTTTGTATTTTTCTTATTTACCATAAATTTCACTAAAAAATCCTTATCTTATACAGTATTTTGCCTCTAATTCTTTTTGTTATTGTTACAACATTTTACTTAGTTTTTATTATGTAGTTTAGTTTTCTAGCCCTTTAATATTTCGATCTTATTTCAAGCAAATTGTTAAATTTAAATACTCTAAGGAGTCAAAAAGTGCTAAAGGTTTAGTTATACCAAAAGAAAAAATATGCTTTTATTTTCTTCTATTTAATATTATTTTCCTTTCAAAAAAAGCAACTCCTTCAGAAGTTTCCAGCTTTGGGGGACTGGGAATGTGGCTTAGTGGTAGTGCTTGCCTAGCATGCATGAAGCCCTATGTTCAATTCCTCAGTACTACTTAAACAAAAAAGCCAGAAGTGGTGCTGTGGCTCAAACAGTAGAGAAGCTCAAGGACAGTACCAGGTCCTCAATTTAAAGCCCAGGACTGGCAAGCCAAAAAAGCAAAAATAAAAACAAAAAGCAAAAACAGTTTCCACCCTCAACTGTTATTGTAAATTTAATCTCCAATTATCCTTTTCATACATCTATTTTAGACAGTAGTCATTTGTTCTCATTATTTAACTACCATTCCTCCTGTTGCTCATTTACCTAAGGTAATTCTATCTCTCTAACAATTTTGTTATATAAACATTCAGTGTCTTTGTTATTTTAAATATGTAAATACTATTCTCCACTGAACAGATTTGGTACCCTTAATCATTGTTTCCATTTTTTTGTCATTTTGGCCAAACATTAAAAGCATCTGTCATAATAAAAGTCTCAGCCTAAGATTTCTTTAACTGGAGGTAATATGGATTCTAATCGGATCTAGGATGCCTGGCCTTTTGCTCCCCAGGCCTGCTTAGAGCCAAGGAGACTGTGCTAACATCCTTTTGGGTAAAGGTTGGTCCTAGACTCACTTCTGTCACACTCTCCCTAAGAATATGTCTTTGTGGCAAAAAAAAAAAAAAAAAAAGCAAAACTTCCTTGTTAGTTCTTGCATCTCATGTAAGACCTACACTCACCCTACACCTCCTCATTTCATGGTGTTTTCCATTCTCTCTTCTGCTTCTTTTCTTCTTCATATAGTACAGTTGTATATGTGTGTGTGTGTGTGTGTGTGTGTGTGTGTGTGTGTGTGTGTGTGTTATACTTATTGCCTAGAGGTATCCAAGTAGAATTCAGGATTGTTTTTCCTGTCTTACTATTTTTGAGGATGTTTCAAAAAAAAGAAGAAGAAATAAAGAAGAAAAGAAGGGAAGGGGGGAAGGAAAGAGAGAGATAAGAAGGAAAGAAAGAAAAAATGTTTTTGGGTGACCATATTAAAACAAGAATTCTCACTCGAATCTGACCCAGTGAAAGGGAAATCAGTAAATCAGTTCTTTGGTATATCTTTCTTTCCTTTTCCTACCTTCCTTCCTTCCTTCCTTCCTTCCTTCCTTCCTTCCTTCCTTCCTTCCTCCCTTCCTTCCTTCTTGTCTGTCATGAGGCTTGAACTCAGGGCCTGAGCACTAGCCTTGAGCTTTTTTGCTCAAAGCTAGAACTCTACCACTTTTAACCACAGCTCTACTTTGGTTTTTTGGTGGTTAATTGGAGATAAGAGTCTCAGACTTTTCGGCCCAGACTAGCTTCACAGTGCTATCCTCAGATCTCAGCCTCTGAATAGCTAGGATTACAGGTTGGGTGACTTTTCTTAAGGGCACAAATTCCATTCATGACCTAACTGCCTCCTAAAGATATAAACATTCATACCAAAATACTTGCTATTGGAGAGCAACTGGAGAGGGGAGAAGAGCTAGGTGCAGAGGATTCAGAAAGACGGCACTGTCTTTCTTCTAGTCACATGAAAAGACACAGCCTGCACCTTGGCCTTCCAAGATGACAGGAGGAAGGATCTCAACAGCTTAAGCAGGTGAGGAAAACGGCCAGGAGACAGAAGACACAGCTCTGTGAGGATTTTAAAGTAAAAGGCCACAGGCAAATTCGTGGATCCCCAGAACTGAGAAGAAGTTGCAGAGGGTAGGGACAGAAGAAAGCCCTCTCTGTATTTTACCTTGAGCTTTCAGAGGCTTTCCCTGTGTATGCCCGACTTTGGCCTTGATGCAATGGGGTGGAGTGTCTCGCCAAGCACAGCGGCACTGGGATGTCTGTGTGATGATTTATAGGAGAAAACTCAGCCCTCCTGAGGTCAGAGTCCTTGCGAGTAACAAAACATTTTGTCCCGCTGTGCAAACCCTGCATTTGACGTGTTCTCAAGCTGTCAGTGCCTCATCAAAGGGAGGGGAGAGACAGAGAGCACAGGAGGAGAAACAGCTGGAATCAGTTACACTTAAGATACATATAGTTTGGAAAGAAATGATCTGTCAAGAGTATGTTTTGTTTCTTGCTTATTACAGCGTGTTTGAAAGCATTGGAATTGTTTTGTTGGGGCCAGAATCCTCTAAGGATTAAGACTTTTCACTGGGGGCATGTATCTGTTCACCAACACTGCTTTCCTGGGTGGCTGGATCCCTGCAAGCTGAATCGAAGACAATAAATGGCTAAATTCACACCTGATTTTGATGAAACCCTGCAGCTCTTTCAGAGGTTGTGGATCTGGCAGCAGGTTCAGGCCGTCTGCTTTCGTAGAGTGATCAGTTTCTCATCCCATCCCAGTCCTGCCCTCAGCTGGTATAGCCTGCTGTTAACTCCTATGCAAACCACTGCAAAATCCCTCCCTTACTTGTTTTCTCCATTTTTGACCCTGGACTCCTCTCTAGCATCTAAGTTCTGCACAGCAAAGGAAGGGTTTGACTGAACATATTGATCAGATCTTATTCCTCTCCGGTTTATAATTCCCCTTGTTAATAAATTCATCTTCCCAGATAAACCAAGCCAATAAGGGATGTTCTTAGATAAAGAGTTAAGAAAGATATGAAGCTAATTGAATGGACCTCTAGGATACTGAAACAAAAGCCATATAATGAATGATTGCTGTCCTTAAGGTGCTATGTTATCTCTCATCTCTTTTGCTGTTCCTTTGTTATCTCATATTGTCACAATATCTCACTTTGTTATCTGATATATTGGATACATTTGTATTTGGTTACTTGAAATTGGACAGGGAGGGGGGGAAAACCAAGAGGGGAGGTGGGAGGGAGGGTAATGGGGACCAAGACATGTGGAAGGGTATCAATGTACGTGAATTAATGCACCTCCTATCTGGCAAATATCATGTAACCCTTTTATTAAATACAATAAAAAATATTAAAAAAAAGAAAGGTATGGAATGGTCAAAAAGGAGGAATCAAAGATAAGATGGAATTTGAGAAGAGCTCTCTTGTGAAGATGACATCACAGGTTGCTGGAGGGAGGGAATGAGGAAGAAGAGAGGAGGAAAAAGAAGGGAAGGGGAAGGAAGGGAGAAAATGTAGTGAGAAGGAGTGAGCTGTCCTCAAGTTGGTGTTGAGCAATCATTCTGTCTTTGGGAGGAAGATGAAGGGAGCTAGCAGGGCTGAAAAGCACAGGGAAGGCTGGGAGGTTGGAGTACCCCGGAAATACTAGTGTTATGGCTTATGGGTCCATGTCCAAAGACCATCTCCTGGCAACATTCCCTCTTGATCTGGGAATGTGAGCTGTACCGCCCAGGTCTCCTGCTGATTACTCCCAGCCTGCTCACAGAATGGAGAATACCGGATCTGCTTTGCTCGGAGTATGCTGATTTTAATATTCAGCTCATGAAAACATCTGGGCACTATGGTGCAGATGAGTCAGCAAACAGAGTGAACCAATTCCCCTACTAACAATAGTCCACTCACTTCTCAGGCCTGGCCACACATTGGAATTGCCCAGTGTCCTGGTCCTGGATTCAAAGGTCTGACTTGGAGGAATGCTTGTGCATTTGAGATTGCAGTCAAATGTTCACAAGTTGCATCAACCTCCAGCAAAGATGAAGAATGATTGCTTTATATATAGCCTGTCTCTCCCACAACTATGACCCTTTCACTCCTTTTTGGAGACTGTGCTGTCTGTCAGTCTGTCAAGCTGGTTCACCTTTAGAGCTCTTCTCAAATACCATTTTATTTTTGCTTGTAGGGCACTGTTTCTGAGATTTTTTTCACTTAAAGGTAGTGTTCTAGCACTTTGAGCCTCAGCACCACTTCTGGTTTTCTGGTAGGCTGGAGATAAGTGTTTCACAGCCTTTCCTGCCCAGTCTGGCTTCAAACTTCGATTCTCGGATCTCAGCCTCCTGAGTAGCTAGAATTACTGCCATGAGCCACCAGCACCCTGTTTATATTATCTTTTATTGCTCCCTTGTCTACCCTTTAAAACAACACAACCCCACTCTCGATACAGACTTATTTCCTTCTCTATATTATCATCACTGGAAATATTTATTATCCTTGTTTATTCATTAATTTCCTTGTATCCCTTCCTCTTCTATGAATGTTGCAGGCAAGCAATCATATTGCTGGATCCAAGGTTGTAGACTACCTGGAAGTTAATGAAAGCTCAATGAGCATTCATTCCTTGAATGCACAAATGAATGTTGGATGAGGTGTCAATTTATTTTTCCTTTGCAACTCAACTCTTCTATCCTGGCACAGCTCTCTGTGGTGCGTTGAGCCCAAAGTTACTAACTCACAGCAAGAGGTTTTCTCCTAGAAGGCCAGGCCCAAGCACATAGGTGATTTGGACAAATCATGATTTTTGTAGCGTAACCAGGCTATAAGACACCATAACTCTCACTGGAATCTTCACCAATGATTATTTTGGTAGGCGTAGAAGTTGAAATGGGGAGAAGTGACTTTTGGTTGCAGTGGGGAAGTTTTTGTTTTTGATATGTAATTAGTCACAAATGGAGTTTTAAATTAACTAGAGGATTTATTTGCATTTAAATCCAGTGTTGTGGGGGGATCTCCTTTAGATAGGTGTGCTTACTGCCTCCACTCAAAGACCCACTGTGGGTCATCCAGCTGGTGTCTCTCAAAAATAAGGGCATCCCCTTCTTCTCCTTCTTTATCTTCCTGTTCTTAAGCCATAGGAGGCGGTTGTCAGACATTTATTTAGATTATATTTAATATTATTTGTTTCAAAAGGCTTTGGGATTGCTACATTTTTTTGTTTGTTTTTTTTTGTTGTTGTTGTTTTGTTTTGTTTTTGGTTGGCCACAAGAGTTGAACTCAGTGCTAGAGGTCTGTCCCTGAGCTCTTTTTCTCAAGGCTAGCACTCCACCACTTTGAGCCACAACTCTATTACCAGTTTTCTGGTGGTAAATTGGAGATGACTCTCATGAACTTACCTGCCCAGTCTGGCTTTTAACTGTGATCCTCAAATCTCAGCCTCCTGAGTAGCGAGGATTTCAGGCATGAATCACAGGCACCCAGCATTTTAGGACTGCTTTTGAGATAACTAATCTATGTCCAAATTTAGAGTTTAGATTAAGTTTCAAAATACAGAAGAAATTCCTCCATTTGGGGAGTCCTAGGACATACAGTGAATTTCTAAGGAAGTACCAAACTATCTTTTCCCAAGCTATCCTGGGAGAATGTCCTTAATAAAAATTTGCACAAAATCCTTTGATGCAAAACTTAAGATATCTAGCATCAAATACAAAATGATCACTCAGTTTATTTCTTCAATAAAAATGAAAAAAAACCAATAATGTAATTAGGTGTCTATAATCCTAGCTAGTCTGGAGTATCATGGTTCAGGCAAGTCTACAAGATGCCATCTTCAATTTACCAGGCCAAAAGCCAGGGTGGAAGTATAATCCAAGTGGTAGAGTAACAGTAATGAGCATTCAAGACCCTGATTTCAAGCCTCAGGATTGATTTTTTAAAAACCCAAATGAATGATTATTCTTCCTGAACACTCAATCTACGTGCCATCTTCTAAAAAAATTTCTTGAGTTCAAAAGTGGGTAGGTATGTTGATAGGCACATAATAAAAGGAAGAGATACTTCTTTTACAAGCTGCAGATGAATAGATAAAGCTTTCTTAGAAATAAAGCTCTGCTTTGGATCTTTATTTGTCCTAAAATGATGCGTGGATTGCATTCTACAATGTCTAGCTACCTGTCTGTTTCTTTGTATGAGGAAATTATCCATCCAGATTCCTGCCACATAAAACTGGGAAGCTGTACATTTGCTTCTGTCCTAGGATTTTTTTAGGATCTATCTTTCCCACTTTGTCCACCCTCAGCTCTTTATGTTTTCCATCTGGAATACTTTGGATCTACCAAGATCCACTGTAAATCAAGCCTGTTTAGGAGTCTCCAGAGCAAGGTAAGAGCATTGAGGTTGGTAGAAGGATATTCCTATATTGGAAAAGAAGCTCAGACTTAAGAAACTCAAAGTGACTGAAAGAGTGAGTTCTAGACTGAATCTCAAAAGGAAAAATGATGTGAGTAAAAGACAAGTGTAAGGGAGATAATTTTTTGGGGGGGGACAAGGATTTGAATGCAAAAGAGTGATAGGAAAATTAAGTTGGACTGGAAAATGGATTAAGTAGAATTATTCCAGACATTATTCCTGCTCCAGAATTTCATTCGTTTTCCATCTTGTATTTCTACTAATTACCTACCTCTACCTTACTTTTTTTTTTGGTCAATCCTGGGGCTAGAATTCAGGGTCTGGTCACTGTCCCTAAGTTTCTGTGGCTCTCGGCTAGAACTCTACCACTTGAGTCACAGCACCTCTTCCAGCTTCTTCTGTGTATATATGGTACTGAGGACTGGAACCCAGGGCTTCATGAATGCTAGACAAACATTCTACCACTAGCCACACTCCCAGCCCATGAACCTTTCACTGTCAATTTAGGTAATGTGGATTGACAATGATTCTGGGCTCACACTGCTTTTTAGCAAACAAGCCAACCACAGATATTTTTGATTTTCTAAGGTTCAAAGTCATTTTGCAGTTTTTTGATCTTCATGCAATTGCTAGAAATGCCAATACAGTATCCATTCATAAGAACTGGGAAATGAGCATTCTTATTTAGTTCCTGATTTAGAAGAACATGTGTGTATGGAGAATCACCAGGTCCAAAAATACTGTCTTTCAGTTCTTGCCTGAAAGACAATATGGTTTTTTGATTCTAAATAGTTTCTATAATGTATTATTCAAGTAGTTTCAGGAAAGAATGCTACATTTTTGTCAGACATTTTTTTAGATTTGATTAGGGTACATGTATATGTGTGAATTATTTTTCTTTATATTGCACTTTTTTGCAGTACTGGGATTTGAACTCAGAGCCCTGACCTTCCTAAGTGGGTACTCTTACCACTGAATTAGGCCTTCACATGAGCCCACATCACACACACACACACACACACACACACACACACACACACACACACACACACACACACACACATATCCTTTGGCTGGGTGTGGTAATACATGTTTATAATCCCAGCTACATGAGAGCTAGAAATAGGAAGACTGTTTGTTTCTGAAGCTGATTTAGGACAAAAGCCAGACCCTATCTAAAAAATGAACTCAAATAAAAAAATGTCTGGACGCATGTCTCAAGACATGTCCAATCCCTAGTACCCTCAAAACAAACAAACAAAATTTTCTTTGTCCTTAGATGTGGTTTAGCTCAATCACCTAATCCTCACTACAAGTCAGTGAAATGACAACATCCTGACCACGAGCCAGCTTCAGCTTGGTTAGAAAAGAAAACACCCAGCTCAAATCCTTGTAAAGGGGAGAAATGTACAGTAAGAAAAAGAAGTGGGTGGGGCAGCTGGCAGGTTATAGCTGCTGTAGAATTAGACATCCAGCATAAATCTAAAACAGTGGCATGGGAAAACAAAAGAGCAGCAACCTCCAGACCCCCAGAGAGGCAGAGATGATGGCTTTGAAATCACATTAGAATAATCATATTGTAAAAGGAATGAATTGTAATACTCCCAGGACAAGCTGGCTTCTGTTAGGGAAATCACTAATGATTAGAAATCAGAAGGCAGGGAGTGGTGGTACACACTTATAATCTCAGCCTTTGGAAGGCTTAAGCAGGAGGATTGTGAGTTCAAGGCCAACCTTGGCTATCTGGTTGTGGATGCATTCCAGTAGCCTAACACTTCCCCTTGCATGTACAACAGCCTGGTCTCCATCCCCAGCAGAAAAAACACCTGCATGAAAGATCAATGATTAGAGTTCACTACCACAAGCCAAGGAAATAGCCAGGCTACCAGAAGTTGGAAGGTTTGAGGGCTCAGAAGTATATCCCCTTCCCTAGAGTGCCTGCCACATCAGATTTCTGGCATTCAGTACTGCCAGAAAACAAATTCCTGTTGTTCCAAGTCACCTCGTTTGTGTGTCTCTGTTATGGCAGCCCCAGAAACGTAGAATACTGTCCATCTGTGTTGCAGGTGGCTGCCTCTGAGAAGCCATGAGCAGGGATGCAACACAATGGCAAGCCGATGGCTGAATAGCTGGTGTGGCCCACAGCTGTGAATACCAGGCTTACTGACCCGGGCCATGGTTCTTTCAACCAGCATAGCTGGCTCCTCAATATCCAGTGAACTCAGGCTAACAAAGGATCTTGCATGGTAAGATCCTTTATCTCTCTCTCTCTTTCTAGGCACTAAAATAAAAGCTTGCAGACCTCTAGAGATCATAGGTAAAGAATTGGATCTGTGTGATTTCTTCCACATACTAATGAATCACACAGACCCTACGCCAGCCCAGACTCCTGCCATGAGCCACTGAGGTAAGTCTGCTGAAGGAAGTCTCAGACAGTGGTAGGTCTATTTAAGGAAGTAGCTGAGACATGGCCCGCTGAACAGATCAGTGGCTATGTGTTATGCTGGCATAAAGTTATTTCCTTAACAAATACAATATTCCAAAGTCCTCTTGCAATGCCCATACTCAAAATTCCCAGTGCATGTTTAGGCTACTTATAACCAGGTTTCAACTGATTTGACTAATTGTTAAAGGTTTCCACAGCTTGTCTAAAGGGATTTATATGACAATATGCAAATAGGAGCTCTTTTAGCAGAATTTTAAGTAGAAAAGAGTTTTTAGAGTTGCCATACAGGATCAGAATGTGAAGTCTGAGCAAATGGCAGCAGGTTCACTTTTCTGTTGTTTTCTTTTGATTCCAATGAAGGAAGAGTAGGGGGAAGAGGAAAAGAAGGAGAAAGAGGAGGAGGAGGAGGAGAAGGAGGAGAAGCTGAGTACCTATGCTTACATCTGTAATGCTACCTACTCAAGAGGCTGAGATCTGGAGGATTGTGGTTAAAAGCCAACCTGGGCTTAAAGGCCCAAAGACTTCATCTCCAAAATGACCATAAAATAAAGACCTGGGCTAGGGACTCTGCTCAAATTGTAGAACACCAGCCAAGCAGGTGTGAGGCCTTGAGTTCAAACCCCATTACCATAAAAACAAATTTTATTGCTTGGTACCATTGGATGCTTATGTTACCCACTTTGGGAAGGGTAGGGGTCCCTCCAAAGGAGATCAATCTTCTCTTAATGGCTACCCTGGTGTTTTTATCCTCACTTCCTTTCCCCCTTGATCCACTGTGGCTTTTGAATTCCTTTTCATTTCCAGTAAGAGCCATTGTTCTTCCAAACGTTTCAAGATAACTGAAGGCAAAGGTTTAATACCCCCCCAGTCGGTCGATTGGCTGTCAATCACTGGAAAATGGTCCAAAGTAAATATATAAATCATGGCTCTGGGGGAATTGAGCATCCACAGAGAAAGAAGCTCATAAAAACATACTTGCCGATGTGGTGATCACCTTCTCCCACCAGCTCATAAAAAACCCATTTAACAT
This sequence comes from Megascapheus bottae, assembly GCF_031878675.1. Taxonomy (NCBI): domain Eukaryota; kingdom Metazoa; phylum Chordata; class Mammalia; order Rodentia; family Geomyidae; genus Megascapheus; species Megascapheus bottae. The sequence goes on along the minus strand of NC_143525.1, from coordinate 8,324,609 downwards.
GGAATATCTTCTTGTTCCACATGACTGACTTACAAATAAATTTTTGGCAGAAGTCAGCTTTTGCTTGTCTGAGAAGGGGCCAGGGCTAACATTTCCGAGGTCCCCAAAATGGCTGTTCTCTCAGATTCTGACAGCCAAGGGCAACATGTTCCTGAAGCATGGTACAAATGCAAGAATGCGTTTTCAGAGGTACATAGACAAACGATTTATATTTTGATAGATATGTACTGATTTTAATGTGTACCTAAAAATTATTGCTGGCAATTTAAGACACTTTTATGTTGAACATTATTACTTAGAATCAGGCTAGAGAAGTTCTTACATTTCTACCTCGAGTCTATTTAAGGCAAAAGTTTGGCTAAGTAATATGGACCGTGTGTATATACATGTAAGATCTGAATGTGGCACATAAATGGCTAAAGTTTGGGAATCACTGATGAAAGCTCTATATTGAGACTTGCAACACGGCCAGGCATGGTAGCTAAATCCTGTAATCGTAACAGCTGGGGATGCACAGATCAGGAGGTTGTGGCTTGAGGTAAGTCTTGGCATAAAAGATTTCAAGACTCTATCTCAACCAAAGGCTGTGGTTCATCTCTTATCCCAGCTACAAAGGAAGCACTGGTCATGGTCATCAGAGTCTGTCTGCCCTTGCAATGCAAGGAAAGCATGTAAGTAGGAGGATCGAATTACAGATCAGCCAGGGAGTGGGTAGTATGGCTCCATGTGGTAGAGAGCCTGCCTTGCAAGCATGCAGTCATTCCCTAATACTGAAAGAAGAAGAAGGAAAAAAAGCTAAGATCTGAGGATCATAGTTCAAATCCAGCTAGGCCAGGGAAGTCCATGAGATTCTTATCTCTACTTAGTCACAGAAAAAACCAGGGACAGAACCCAGGTCCAGAATTTGAGCCCCAGAACCAGCATAAAAAAATGAAGAAACAAACTAACAAAAGTTGCAGTGTAACATTGGTATCTCTGTGATAAGGACAGAAATATCTATGTTTAAGGTGATGGTTTAAGCTAGAATTTTCTAATCTCTTGCTTCCAGACTTGTTTCTATTCATTTATAGATATGTTCTACAAAACATAAATTTCAGCAACTAGTACACAGTTCTGGGAACTTCTCTAGGACAGTTTTGCCTGCCCATGAACCCTTCAACATCCTCGAAGCCTGAATTTGTGGAAATGCAGCCACACAGGGCTGTGCCGTGACTCCTGTGAAGTCTACAATCTAAACTCAGTCTGGCTGTGCCTGCCTGGAATAAACTTCATCTTCTCATTCTGGAAGGTTTCTACATCTGTTCTTCTTATGCCGAAATATAAAACAATTGTAATACTTTTCTCCACAAATTAAAATAATGTTTTGCCTTGTCTTGCTACAAAAAGCAACTTGTGGTCGGCACATAAAAATTAGACAACCAGTAAGTACAACCACATACACACACACATGCACACTTATTTAAATCATTCAGAATGAATTCTAAGGGAGCTTGCTGTTTTGTAACTGGCATTTTTTTTGCAAGACGTTGGGAAATCCATCCATAGAACAGATCAATGCCTCTGTGATCTGATGATGTCATGAACAACCAAAGCCATCTTCCCTGTTTCCAATGCCACCATGGTTTTGTTGTTGTTAATGCTTTGTCCTCAAAAGCTTCTCATCCCTATGTATTACTTCTGGACAAATTCCCAACTGCAAAACTTCTGAATCAGGCAAGTGGTGTGGGTTGTGTTCCCTGGGACAGAGGCAACCCCACAGAGGTGGTTTGAGTGCAGGAAGCTGGTCAGAACTGGAAGCTTGGCTCGCAACCCATCACTTGGTAGGTCCTTGGTGAAGGGGATGGAAGTAGAGAAGGCTCCACTCTGATGTCACCACCGAGGTGGCATTCGTCCCCAAATCTCACTGACAGCTCCAGAACCTCATGCTCTTTCAGAGAGGATCACACCTGGACCAACAGACAGTGGGTTTCATCCCGCTTCTGCACTGAGCACTCAGTGGATGTGGGGTGCTCCCCAATGTGGGGGGCCTGAGAGCTGTTCACTGCTATTAGGAACCCCAGGAGCTAGGGCCTGAGGAGATGAGGAAGCCTCCAGGACAGAGTTGAGCTGTGCACTGCAAAGCTATGGAACAGATTGAATTATACACATTCGACTTCATCAGCTACTCACCCAGGAAGGCTTTGTCGATTCTCATTAATTATCATTCATATATGTAGGAGAATTCCTGTTTTCCTACTCCCTTACAAAATCTGTTGAGTGGTAAGGTAGAGGAAATACTGAGGAGCTTGTGGCCAGGAATACTCACCTACCAGAAACACTGTCTCTAATGATAGATGCATGGCCATAACTTAGTGATATTTGTACATGTGTATATATATATACACAGATATGCACACATACATATTGCACCTGTATATTGCCTATGTGTATGTGAGCATACACATGCATCTGAATATATGCATGTAAGCATATGTGTATGTATCTATACATGCATATATACATGAATATTTGCATATATATGAGCATTATGTACATGCACATGACTGCATATGTATGGGTATGTGTCTATATACATGTATGTGCACATATGCGCATATATACACGAAGGTGCAGCATACATATATGTATGTGTACTTGTGTATATACGTGCATATTTGCATGTATATTTATGTCCATATTCACAAACACATATATGCATATATAAGTGTATGTGTATATATAGACATGTACTGTGTATGTATGCATGCATATGTATGTGCATATCTCTATATTTTATATGTATACATAATAATACATGTATAAGTGCTTGCATATATATTATATATGTATAAATGCTGTATATATATATATATATATAGTTTTAACCTCATCAAATGGCCCTTTATACTGCCTCCTAACAACTATTTCATTCGTTCCTTCTCCATCTTTCTCTTGGGTAAATATTTTTCCTTCCCCCTCTCAACATCTCACATCATGCATTGGATCCTATTGCATTAAGAAAATTAAAACAATCAGGAACACTTTCCACAACCTCCCCCAATGCACCTCCACATCTTCCAGAGTCTACAACCCACATCTCTCATTAAATCCACTGCTAATGTGCCTCTCAAGGCTTTACCCATCATTTCTTGACTCTTGCAGGTTGAACATTGATCCAGCAACTCTCTTCTCCCTTAAATCTTTGATTGCTTCTTTCTTAGAGAAAGAAAATTAGATGACTCTCATTAGAGGACAAAGACTTGGCTCACTAGGGAATGAAGACTTTCCATCAAGTTGTTACTGCATTTGTCAGCTCTTCTTCAAAGCCAAAAGCCTGTGAGAAGTTGTTTTGGCTTTCTGTCTCCAGTGACTGACTCTCCTCCAATTCTCTCTGTAGTTGCATGTAGCATGATTTCTCAGACCCAACATTCTCCTGGTGATTCTCGCTTCCTTGCCCATTTTCGGTGAATCTTCTGTTTGGGGCTCCTCTTCTCCCCAACTTATCAAGATGGAGGGCCCCAGGGCCTGTTCCCTGGGGTATACCCCCTTCTCATCCAGCCTTAGAATTCTCACAATTTAGAGACTTGAAGTGTCTTTGCATACTGAAACTTCTCACAATTACATTTCCCATCCAGGCCCCACACTAAAACTCCAGACTCTCATCCAATTTTCTGCTTGGCATCTCCTCCTTTACACTCAATATTCACTTCAAACTATAAATGTCCAATTCTGGACTCTGATCTTTTTTTTTTCTCTACCACCCTTCCCATCTCACTGCATAGAAACTCAACTTTCCTACTCACGGAGGCCAAAATACTTACACGGCTTCTTCACCCATGTCATAATTCACAGCCAATCTACCAGGAAATCCCACTGGCTGTAACTTCAAAGCATGGCCTGAATCCATCCATGTCTCACCATGGTCACCTCAGCATCCAGCATCTTCATCATCCCAAGTCCATCCTCACCAGAGCAATCCATTCCAACGGAAGGCACTCTCCTGCTCAAAACTCCCCTGTGGCTCCCTTTTTCCTCTCATGGCAAGAGCCAAACATAATCATTGCAGTTACCCATAAATCTCTTTTACCCAGAGAGCTTCTGGAGGCACCCACCACCTCTTTCATGGCTCTTCTTTAAATGTCAGAGACACAACAAGGCCCACAACCACTTCCCTACTTGAAATCACACCCGTGTCAGCCAGGTAAGGCATCCAAGCCTGTGGCCCAGCAGAACCCAGCACATTTGCAGCATCTCATGCTAAGCAACCTCATGTAGCCCCAACCTGAACTATTAGGAGAATGAGCATTTGGCAGGAACAGCCTTTAGCCAAGGAAAAACCCTGAGCTACCTTTAGGCTAGAGGAAAATTTTAGGGTGTATTCTGAGCAAGTCTTCAGAGAATACTGAGGGAAATGAACCCCAGTTGTTGTTTTCATTCATCCATTTTATTTGTTTCTTTGTTTATTGGCAGTGCTGGAGATAGAACCATGATTTCATATGGGGCTTTATATGAGTGACCCCTCCAGCCCTCATCTGTGTTTGAATGGCTCATTTATTGATCTTTCTCCCAACCTTCCCTCCTCCCCACTCCCTCAATCTTTCCCCCCTAGCTCATGTTCAACATCTTGTTTCAGGCTCTGCGTAGGACTCAAACGTATCCTCCCACGCCTTGCACTTTCATACCATCCATAACATCACATTTATTTATTATTAACAAATGGCTCTAGATAAGCCACGTGAATGAGTGAATCCATTGTCTGCAGTTTTCATTCTGCTGCCCTAGGAATGCTAGTGCAGGAAGGTAAGCTCTATTGGAGACATTGATGTGTGTCTGTCGTCCCTATTCCTCTATCCTCAGCACCCAGAATGTCACTTAGCACCTAGTAGGTGCTCAACAAATACCTGTCCAGTATTAAATGATCTTGCTTACTTTTGAGGAGCAAGGATGTCCTGTTCTTATAGAATTGTACCTGAAACTCAGCCTGCATCTCAGACCTCATTGGAGGAATCTTATGAGAATCCATCTCTCTGAGATTGTTTCATCCCCGGTGCAGTGTAGACAGTGACACTCACTGTCTCACTCAGACATCATTGCCTTCCATCTGAAGAAAGTGCCTAAGAGATGGCTAACTGAGAAATGCCAGAGCTCTCCTTTGGTCTGGACGGATTGCTCTGGTCAAGGAGCCACTGCGCAGAATCTCTGGCCTCCAGGATGTCTGACTCAGGCATCTCCTATGCCGGGCAGGAGGTCAGGAAGCCAGGCTTCTTTCAATCCTCCAGCATGATGCCAATTAGAAGGACATAAGCAGCAGGAAGAGCTACTGGAGAAAACCACACACTTGTTCCAAAACAAAGATCACTCCGCATGTCATAAAAGCTCAGAAATGCCTTCCAGATGTGGTACACTGGGGTCTGCACAGATGTTTCCGATGTCAAACCATAAATGTTGGAAACAGAAAACATTTGTGCCCCACAGATGTAGAGATTGAATTATACAACAAATGTGATAAATCTTTGAGTCATAAAAGGAGACCACAAACTGGCCACATTACTTTTTTATTAATCTGATTCTCCTCTCGTCCCCCTGGCGCCCCCCCCCTCCCCAGCCTTTTTCTTCCCTTCTACCAACATTAGAGTTCTACTGAGATACTTCCAAAGGAACTTTCTTGTTTGGATTCTGGTTTCTCAACTTGACCGAGCCATTCACAGAGGAACAAGTTAGATCTGTAGGAAAGTATGCATGCATGACCGCTCTGCATCCTTCTGGCGTGAGGTCCCTACCCAGTCTTCGACAGTTGGGAAGCAACAACAGCATGACTGATGAGAAGTTGCCCTGAGGTTTCTCCCTTCTGTCAATGTCTCTTCATAGAGGTGTTGAGTGGTACACAGCCATCATTGGATTGAACGTTCTCGGGTGCAGGGGGAATGGCTTCCAGCAGAAACTCAACACGCTCAGGATTCCATGTCGAAGCAACTCTTCCTCTGGCATCTGGAAAATCAAATCTTTCATCGTCTCCAACTATATACTGAAAATGCTTGTGCACCCACAAAGAAGGAAACGCATAAGAGCCCAGATGAAATCTGTGTGAATAGGGATCTGTACACCACCCCCACCCAGGCACACTTTCAAACACTGGGTGATGAAAGAGCTGAGGAAAGAGTACCTACTCTACATTCAGGAGGGTGAGGACTTGCGGTAAATACCAATGGTATATCACGACCTAACACATTTGCTCAGCACCCCCATTCTACTGCAATACACTTTCTCTGACGAATGAACATGCCCCAAAACACTGCACTTATTCTTGGATATCCGATTAGGGGAAACAGCTATCTAATCACATAAGACAATGTATCTGACTCAAATCAGTTTAGACTCTAAGTACAAAGGGGAAGGACGTATTTCTAAATCTCATCAGAAATCATATTTGTTTTCTCTTACATTACTTATGAAATAGGGAAAGGTAAACGAATAAAAGGACTTGTTATAATGCTCCATTGGATTTCAGGTCATGTGCAAATCTTTTTTTCAATGAATGTAATTTTGTTACTCTAAATTTGCCTAGAGATCTGCTATACTGTCTTACAAGCTCACTCTTTTAGAAAGCATGCTGACATTCTGTTTGTTTTATTTAAAAAAAAAAAACAAAAACAAACTTAAATTGGGTCAGGAGTTTGGCCTAGTGGTAGAGTGCTTGCCTAGCATGCACAAAGACTAGGGTTCAATTCCTCAGTACCACATACATAGAAAAAAGCTAGAAGTGGTTCTGTGGCTCAAGTGGTAGAGCTCAAGCCTTGAGAAAACCCAAGGACAGTGCTCAGGTCCTGAGCTCAAGCCAGGAATGGCAAAAAAAAATCTTAAATTTATCTCAGAAACTTTATTTGGGGAGAAAAATGTGTGTGTGTGTGTGTGTGTGTGTGTGTGTGTGTGTGTGTGTGTGTGTGTGCAACTCTTGCTTAACAGCTCTTTTACTCATGAGTGGTACTCAACCACCTGAACCTCAGCTCTACTCTTGCATATTTATTGGTTAATTGGAAATTCTGGTCTCACAGGCTTTTCATGCCTGAGCTAGCTTTAAACCAAAATCTTCAGATCTCAGCCTCTTGAGCAGCAAGAATTAAAGGTGTGACTCACTGGTACCTGGCTAAGAAAACTTTTTGATATCAACCAGTAAGGATATATTCGATGAATATTTTTGATAGTATATATTCAAAATAAGCTTTAATTATTTTTCTCTAATTTTACTGGTTCCAAAAGGAAATAACAAATATGTTCTAGGACAGAGTTAACCAATTTAACCTATACTAAGACTGTTAACTTGTAGAAAATAAAATTTTAAGATCTGAAAAACAAAAATTGCAGTTAGGAAACATGTAAAATTTATGTCCAGCCAGGCACCAGGGACTCATGCCTGTAATCCCAGCTATTCAGAAGGCTGCCATCTGAGGATTACAGTTTGAAGGCTTTCCAGGCAGGAAAGTCCATGAGATGTTTATTCCCAATTAACCACTCAAAACCTGGAAGTAGAACTACGGCTCAAAGTGGTAAAGTGCTAGCCTTGAGCAAAAAGAGCTCAGGGACAGTGTCCAGGTCCTGAGCTCAAGCCCTGTGACCACCAACAACAAAAATCCATTGCAAGATTTTTCCTTGTTAATTTAACTTCTGGCGTTTTTACTAAATAACAAAACACATAATAGCTCATGCACAGAAGTTTAAAGTCAAAAGCAGGAAATATCTTTTCTGTAGAATGTCCTAAAGCACTAGAAATAATCTGTTGCACTATGTAGTAGTAAATTATATGGAAGGAAAATGGAAATTAGGAAGGCAAACAGGATTTAGGGGGAAATGCAGAGACATGTATATAAAGGGTAGGAACAAAACACAAAGAGAAAGAGGAATAGATAATAAATAACAGTATCTGACAGGAGTGCCACCAGGCCCAATGTGAAACACATCACTGGGGTTTTCTTTTTTCTGCTCCATACTCTGATTTGAGGCATAAGGAAAGCATTTTGCAGATGAAGAAACTGGGAACAATAAATAGTACAGTCATGGGATAACATGCCTGTCGGAATATATGAAGTGACAAGGAAAAATATAGAAAGAGACAGCCCTTCTTGGAAAATATCCATACACTCATATGTCTTAGGATATTGTAGCTAAGAACTTTCTCTATAAGGCCCTGACAGGTGACAGGAAAGTGTGCCCATAAACTGTTTACTCCTACTGCAATGCCTAACACTTACTCGCTCTCATTCATGTGGCTGAAAACCCTACCCCAGTATGTTGTACATCAGTCTCTTAGTAAAAGTTTATTGAATAAATAAGAACACAATTATTTTGACCTCTTCATCAATGTCTTTCTTTTTTGTTTGTCTGGTGTTTTTTTTTTTCACTTTATCTTGAGACAGGGAACTTGAAGTTAGTTTCCAGTCAGTGATCCTCACTCCATAGCACCCCAAAGTGCTGAGGGATGACAAGAATGTACCAACATGCCTGGCCCACAAATCTCACCCACTATTCCAATTCGACCAATTCGTCGTGCAGTACCTCTCAACTTCCATTGCTTTCCTGGGTTTCCACTGCCATCAATGTCCTATTGAGAAGTAACCCAAGTAGAAAACAGGGAGTTGTAAATGATAAGGCCACAGGGCTCTATTCCTCTGATAGCCAGGAAAGCAAAAAAGATCATATTCCCTAACGAGGACAGGTTATGAGAACAGACTCACTGTGTGAACATTATAGACTGTACTTACAGATATTCAGATAGTTACAGTATCCCTGGACAGTAGAACACTGATGAGCCCATCATCACATATACACATCCATCCCTGTGCAGAACATGGCTATGCATTACTGTATTTGGAAATAATGGAATTGTTGACCTAGTCGTCATGTTTTTATTTATTTGATCATGGCTGGAAAAGGCCCACTCCAGACAGATTCAAATAAGAACAAAACACAAGCTAGATAGAAGCAGTTAAAGGGAGTGTAAAAGATTCTGAACATTCTCTTCCTGCCAGCACACCCCTTCTCCCAGCTCCAGCTCGCATACCTGAAGATGGAAATTTAGAACCTGAATACCCTTTAGAATAAAAGCTGAAATCAAAAGTATCTACTCAATCTCAAAAGGTTAGAAACAGGACAACAAATCAAACGCACTGAAAATGAAGACTATGAGCAGTTAAGACTAGGTTAGATGATAAGTAGGTCAAAAGTACAGTACAAAAATGACATTCTTATCATTTTAAGCCAATATATACAAAAATCTAGATAAAAGGGAGTAATTCCTACTAAAACCAAAAAAACCACCAAATGGTCATAAAATATTATAAATCTGAAAAGTTGTATATCTTTCATACAAATTAAACCCATAATCTAACCAGCACAGAACTATCCAAGCCAGATACCTTTAGCACTTAATATTTTCAAATGGAAAAAGATGAAAGAGAACCAGTTGAAATTTTATTGCTTATTTTATAAAACGAGCCTAACACTGCCATTGAGAACAGTATCAGAAAGTAAAAAAACAAAAATAGGCCAATATCTTTCACAAATGGATACACAGTCCTAACTGAAGTATTAGGAGAAATAAAAAATAGTAATGCATGAAGATGAATGGTAGCCAAGCACTGGTAGCTCATGACTGTCATCCTAGCTACTCAGGAGGCTGAGATCTGAGGATGACGGTTCAAAGCCAGCCCAGGAAAAGACATCTGGAGAGATGCTTATCTCCAATGAACCACTCAAAACCCAGAAGTGGTTCTGTGGCTCAAGTGGTAGAGCGCTAGTCTTGAGCACATGGAGGCTCAAGGACAGCACCTAAGCCCTGAGTTCAGGCTGACAAAAAGAAAATGAATGATGTGTTCTAATCAAGCTTAGTACAGCTCAGAAATGCAAGGTTGGCTTAACTGTCAAAACTCATTCCTGTCAATCACATGCTTATCACAATAAGAGGGAGTTATGTGGTAATCTCAACAGATGCAAAAACTCAGTAAAGTTCAATACTCTTTCATGGTATAAAACTTGAAACTTGAGCAAACTTGGACAGGAGGTGTGGTAGAGGACCAGCCATAAGCAAAAACAAAGAAACAAACAATCAAAAAGACAAGCAAGAGTGCAGTACAAAACTTGCAAGATTTTTAAACGATGTATTGCTGTACTTTGTTTTCTTTATTGATACAAGACATTGATCTTCTTGCTCCCCCATGAATAAATTTTGTTAGGAAACCATTGAGCAAAAGAAGTTAACTGGGGAAGAATCTACATGGCATGAAATTTATATAAACTTTAAACACAGAAAAAATAATGAATGTATGATCCATAAGTGAGGATATGTATTATCTTTGAGAAGAAGCTCTCAGGCTAGTGATTGGAAGGGAAAGTAGAGACTCTTGGGAGCTGATAATATTGTACTTTATGATATGGTGAAATGACATGGATATTTCAGCTTATGATAATTAAATCACGTTCACTGAAGATTTTTAGTTTTCTATATGTATGGTACAAACTAAAAGTTTATTACTGTCAGGCACTGGTAGCTAACACTGTAATCTTAGCCACTCAGGAAGCCGAGATCTGAGGATCACAGTTCAGAGCCAGGGAAGTCCACGAGACTCATCTCTAATAAAATACCCAAAAATCTGGAAGTGGAGGTGTGGCTCAAGTGGCTGAATGATACCCTAAACAAAAGAAGGTGGCTCAAGGACAGCATCCAGACCTTGAGTGAAAGTCCTAGGACTGACACAAAAAAAGAAAAAGAAAAGAAAAATAATTAATTACCAAGTATAGCAAATGCTGTGATAACTACTTAATAAATTAGTGTGTACCATATCTTGAGTAATGAGGTTTTCTAGGCATTCATATCTACTGTTCTATTAGTGAAACAATCTGTCAATCACACCTGTATCCTGTTCTGTGTCTCTAGGACCAACTTTAGTTGCGATGCCACCTGTGAACTACATTTCCCACACTTCCTTGCTACCATTAATTTTCATCACCCTCTATCCACTTGGGTTCTGACTCAAGACTTTTCTTGCATACTACCTTTTCCTTTCCATCAGCTGGAGGTAGACCATGAGGAGATCTAGGAGAGAGAGAGAGACCCTTAAGAGAAACCAGCCTGAATTGCCACTGGATGAGAGCTGTCCACATTTTACCAATGCCATGCTCTGGGCTTCTGTGATCCAAAAAAAACCTCCCCTATGTTTAAGTCATTGAATTTTGGGTTCTATTTATTTACAATGGCTTATCCTTCCAAAATCAATTTTCCTGACTTTTTGTGGGGAAGCAATTAGATTTTTTTCTTTTCTATTTTTCTTTCCCCTTTCATTTCTGCCTCCTTCCTTCCTCTTCCTGTCTCTCCTTACCTTTTTAAAATTATTCCTTTTGTTCTTTGCATTTTCATCTCTGTCAGCTTTGTCAGCCCTACTGTGCTGACAAACATATTGATTTAATTTCTTATTTTAATTATCTTATTTCTAGATATTCTAGTTAATATTTTCTAATTTTTTGAAATGACTTTGTCATTTTGTTAGTATTTATTATTCCCAGGTATTTCTAATCTGTGATTTTTCTTTTTCTCTTCTTTCTTTTCTTTTGTCTTCTTTTTGTGTGTGTGTCCATACTGGGTTTTAAATCCGGGGAGTTTCAGCTTGCTAGCCAGGTGCTCTGCCACTAGAGCCATGTCTCTAACTCTGCTTTTTTGCTAGCAAGCTTTTGTAGATGTAATTTTGTGGATGTTTCTTCATAGACTGATCTCAGTCCTTCAACAGCTAGGCACTGCCATGTGGCTTTGGCTTTTTGTCTTTAAACAGAGTAGAGAGCAGTTATTCTATTATCAGTACTTGCTAACTCGAATAGCTAAACACCCAGGATCCGATCCTGTTGGTTTTTTCTGTTGCTTCTTGTTCACAAGGCTCCAATTCCTACAGTGGACAGTTAATATTCCTCTAAACACTCTTATCCCCCTAGAAAACTCATTTGTAAATCTTCTGTAAAGCAGACATGGTTGAGAGAATTTTCTCTTGCTCTATTAGGTGCCTGGGGGCTCTGTTGTTTGTAGATAGGTTTAATTAGAGATAGTTGGCTAAATGTCCTTGACCACCAGGTATGTGAAATGGGCGTGGAAAAACCCTATCCAATGCCCAGCGTGGTGCTTGCCCCTTAGACATGTTTCTTTCTGTTATTTCCAGCACTGACCACACAAACGGAACAACCACCAAACCAAGACAAAACATTGTCCTACAGTTCCATGTGGCTGACAGAGCATAGAATTGAGAGCTTATACATAGTTTATCTGATCCTCTGTCATCCTTCCTTCATGAAAGAGACCTCATCTCCTCCACCATTTCCCCCTAACCCCATCCCCTTCGAGAAACTTCTTGTTTTTTTTGGTCCTTGTTGTTGTTGTTGTTTTCTACTTTCACCATTGTGACATTACAGAACAAACTCTTGTCAAATGTCTTCAAAACCAAAAATGTTGCAGGCTCTCCTTCCCTTGGACCCTTTAGATTGAGGAATTCTTAATCCCTTGCTATTTTATAATTTCATTCATGCTACTGGTTATCATTATTTCTTTAGAGATGGAGCCTTACTCTGTAGCCCAGACTGACCTGGAATTTACAACACTCCTGCCTTATTATCTCTAGAGCTGAGGTTACAGGAGTGAACCACCATGCTTAGCTCTGCTAGGCATAATTTTTTAACAAATATCTTCCCCAAATTTTCTACTTCCAGCAGAGTAATTAGTCCTAATAATATATCCTGCCCTTATACATAACCAGCTATAAGGAAAGAGAACAGATAATTTTTTAAAAGGAAGATTGAAATTTAAATTATTAAGCTATGATTCAGAGCATAGATGTCTGAGAGTAGGGAAAGAAAGAATTTGAAGAGAAAGGAAAAAGAATTAAAATATTCTCATGAGCAGTGCAAGCAGCTCAATAAAAGACCCTGTGAATGGAGAAAAGTAGGAATTTCTTACTTCCATAGAACAGTGGGAAAAAAATATGTTTTCCAAGTGCTGATGGCTCATGCCTGTAATCCTAGCTCCTTGGTAAGCTGAGGTCTGAGGATCACAGTTCAAAGCCAGACAGGACAGATAAATCATGAGATTTATTCTCACTTAACCACAAAAAACCCCACAGAACTGTGGGTGTGGTTCAAGTGATAGAGCTCCAACCTCGAGTGGAAAAGCCAAACAGAGCATGAAGCCCTAAGTTCAAATCCCAGTATTCACACACACATACGAGAGAGAGAGAGAGAGAGAGAGAGAGAGAGAGAGAGAGAGAGAGAGAGAGAGAGAGAGAGAGAGAGAGAGAGAGAGAGAGAGAAGAGGTTAAAACACATGTGTGATTATAAAAGTCAGAAAATGAATGCAGGAGTACTTTCAAACTTATAAGAATAAGAATAATAGAATACATGGTAAACAAAATCAGCTAAAATAAAAGGAAAAATAAAGCAGAATCAAAAAGCAAAATAGTCAGTAAACATGAAGGTAGCTTAATATAATAAAATATTGCATGCCAAACTAAATGTTAGCAAGATGAATTATTGCACTGAACAGCCAGGACTGTTGTCTGGAGTTAAAAAACAAAACCCAGATTCACTTTTATAAGTTTATAAAGAACGCTCTTAAACACGGAAAGGAAATGTTGAAAGTGAAGATATGAACAAAGAGATGTTGGGCAAAAGCAAACAAGAAGAAAGCAGGCATAACAGTATTAATCTCATCCAGGGCAGAACGCAAGGTTAACAGCCCCAAAGACAATAACGAGGAACACTGTGTAATAATAAAAGACAATTTATGAAGAAGAAACAATGGTCATAAACTTGCATGTCCTATGAAAATACTGCACCTAAGTGTATAATATTAATTATTAGAGAGCCAAACAAACTTTTGTTTTAAAGAAAACAATTATGAAAAATGTTGATGTATTTCAAAATCAGATGGTCTGACATGCCTAAAGAAAAGCTATAAAAACACTGAACAATGCATAGACATAGATAGATAGATAGATAGATAGATAGATAGATAGATAGATAGAGCTGGGGTCTCTTTACAGAAATCAATTACATAGTTGTTCACAAAGAAAGCTTCACAAATTTAAAAACATAAGAGGGTTGTTAGGATCCAATAAAATTAGAGGTAAGAATACTATTGATAAATATGTTTGCTTCTTATCAAATTATGAACTAAACTCCTATATGACACCTGTGTCCACAAAATAGGAAGTCAAGGGAGGCTATAGTGGCATAGCCCTGTTATTGAGGTACTTGGGAGACACAGATTAAAAGATTAAAGTCTGAGACAGTCCTGGGGCAAAAACATGAGACCTTACCTGAAAAATAACTCATGTGATTCAAGTCATAGAGCACCTGTCTGGCAGGTTTAAACACCATAGAAAGAAAGAAAAGGGGGTAAGGGGGGAGAATGGGAGAAATCAATATTGAAAATATAAGCTAGTAAGGGGAAATTAAAAAAAAACATTCCATAGCAAACTATGCAGGGCAATAGAAATTATACTGAAAATGTAATAACTATATTTTATAATTGCAGATAAAAACTAAGCTTCTAGCAAATCTGATTAGGAAGGGAAAAAAACCAAAACTGAAGACAGTGAAAGTGGATTAGATATTTGGACCTCTGGGACAAGTCAGAGCATACTGCATGCACATCACATCTAGGAGGTTTTCTAGCCCTGACAAAAATGACACAACACCAGAAATTGACAACATTAAAATGCTTTTCTCCAAAGTCCAAGAAGTGCAGCCCAAAGATAGAGCAGCACAGTTCTGAGCGAAAAAGCCCAATCCAGCAATGAGTTCAAACATCAGGTGTGTGGAGGGAGGGAGAGGGGAAGCCTATAGAAACTGGAAGAAGTTGAGAAGGTTCTTAAGACTTTACTAGAAAATTTTAACTGGAAAAGAAAACAAGGAAGGAGGAAGGAATAAAGGAAGGGAGGGAAGGAAAGAGGGAGGGAGGGACTCCCATTCAATCTGTTCTTCAAACTAGAGGTCAGGCGACTTGAACAGAAACTAATACAATCTCCCTCCCTCTTTCTCTCTCTCTCACTTCCAGCACTCTCCTTTTCTCTCTTCTCCTCTCTCTCACCTACAGACGCACACATACACTCTCATTTTCACTCTCCTATTTCTTTTCCACCTCCATCTCCTCCTCCATCTCTCTCTCACACACATAAACATTCTCTATTTTTCTCTCTCCTCCCTTTCACTCTCATTTTCTCTATTCCTCTACCCTCTCTGTCTCTCTCTTCTCTCCTGTTCCCCCTTCCTCCCCCTCCCACTCTTGGCTTTTTCTCTCTCATACTGTCACACACACATTTACATCCGGCTAGTGTGTAATCACAAGCAGTCACCAGTAGCAAGTATTTGGTTACTCGAAGGTCAGTTCACATTGTTACTGTAACAGACAGTAACAACGTGAGCTGCTTCAACAGAGGGAAGATTTGTCCCACAATTTTGGAGAATTCAGCACATGGATGATTGACCCCATTGAAAGGAGCCTGTAAGTGTGTGGGGGGGGGTCCTGGGGGGGCTGGGAGTACATGATGAGGAAAGTGAGTCATCTCAAGGTAAAGATGGGTGCAGGCTGGGCCCCCCAATACCCTCGTCAAGACATAGGCCCAATGTGCTAACTCTCTTCCAATGAGGGCTGCACCCTGTCATGTTTCCTTCATCTCCCACCAGTGCCATAGGCTGGAGACATAGGCCCTCCGTTCCTGGGACCATCTCAGATGCAGACTGTAACTTCTAGTATCTTCCCTGTACGTGGCACATTGCAATTTCCTCTGCTTTATAGAAATCGTATCTAACCAGCTGGGCGGCAGAGAAATAGAATCATCAGGGACGGATAATGGTAAGGAGGAACAGTTAACCAAGACACAGGATGAGAGCAGGATAAAGGACTGTCCTTATGGATTAGAGAGTCAAAGTGGTTTCTATGAGGTGATGTTTGGTGGTGAGACAGGCACTGAGGGAAAGAAGGAAATGGCAAAGGGGAACAGTAAAGCATCCACCTACACTGTCTGACAGAGAACAGCAGCCTATGACTTAATTTCAATCACTGTAACTTTTAATTATGCTCCAAGCAGTGGAAGAGAAGCATTCCCCTAGGGATCAAGTGATCAGGTTTGCCTGGTTAATTTTAGAAAGTTAAAATGTTAGGCTACAAGAATAGGAACTATATTGCATAGAACATTCTTGAGTAGACCCTTTTTTAGGTAAATAAAATTACTTGGCTCTCATTGAATGTATTACACATAGTTTCCTTAGATTTTTCTAGTATTAAACCCCTCGGAAATAAATATAACTAGCTTGGAAAAATAAAATATGGCTTTCTTGCTATGTAGTGACCCCTCTGATATTGTTGATTTCTTCATGTCTAGAAACTTCTATAAACAATATTTTGGGGCAATTTAAATGACAAAAAAGAAGCCTCCATCTCTAGCAGCCTCAGGTTTCAGCTTTGTTTTAGAAAACTCACTACAACCTAGACCAAAGTGTTATATATGCTTCTGGGTACAGGTAGTGCACCTCTGTAATCTACTCAGAAGGCAGATCTGAGGATAGTGGTTTGAGGTTAGCCTAATCAGAAAAGTCCAGGAGACTCTTATTTCCAATTAACCACAAAAATTCTAAAGTAGAGCTGTGGTTCAAGTGGTAGAGCACTAGCCTTTAGCAAAGTAAATAAATAAATAAAAGCTCAGGAATGGTGCTCAGGCCTTGAGTTCACAAGTTTCTCTCTCTCATACACACACACGTACACACATAATGGATGAAAGCTTGGAATCCTAATTACTCAGGAAGCTCACTTCTAAGGCTCTAGTTTCAAAGCTAGCCTAGGCAATGAAGTCCATAATATTCTTCTCTCCAATTAATCACCAAAAAGTTAGAAGTTGAGGTGTGGCTTAAGTGGTAGTATACCAACCTTAGATAAAAATAGCTAAGGGACAGCATTCAGGCCCAAAGTTCTACTCCTAGGACTGGCATGTGACTCACATATGCACACACACACACACACACACACACACACACAATTGGGACTTGTTCTTTCCTAACTAAATCAATATTTGTCAACAGATATAGAAGTAAAATCTAAATTTTAACATTTTAATTGTAGTATTTGGAGGGTGTTAAAATTTTAGTATTGTGGGAGTTTGGCCTAGCGGTAGAGTGCTTGCCTAGCACACACGAAGATCAGGGTTCGATTCCTCAGTACCACATGCAAAACCAGAAGTGGTGCTGAGGCTCAAATTGTGGAGCTCTGGCCTTGAGAAAGTCCAAGGACAGTGCTCAAGCCCTGAGATCAAGCCCAGGACTGGCAAAAAAAAATTTACTATTGTAAGTAGTGCTATGGCTCAAGGGATAGAGCACTAGCCTTGAGCTGAGAAGCTGAAGGATGAAAAATTACATATTGTATCAAATGTATCAAATGGAAACAGGCTTTTATTTCACAGAGCTGATATTTTGATATGCAGATAATTCTACAACCAAATGTTTTCTTTTTTACAGGATATCACAGAAAATGATCCTTCATGAAGGTTATTTAAATTCCAAGAGAGGAACCATAATAAAACATTAGGGTTTTGTTAAGAAAAGGTTGTGTTTAAACTCGTTAATACAAGGTCACTTAAAGGACTTTTACCTAGAAAAAAAAAAATACCCAAGCATGCTGTGTGGAGGGAGCTTATCAGTTTTTCCACTTTAGAAACAGGTCATTTACTAGATTTAAATTTAGAACTTTATTTTCTATTAATGTAGTATCAGTAGCAAAGTTATTCCAAAAATAGTTTGAGGAACACAATGTCAAAGACTCCAGAGTCAATAAGAAAAGGCTGTTTTAAAAAAATGTCAAGTAAGTCTGCTCTTTGGAGGTGACAAAAATGTTCCAAAAGTTATTTGGGTAGTTGTTGTATAATTCAGGAAACACATTTAAAAAAAAAATGATTGGAAGTCGGGCATTGGTGGCTCATGTCTCTAATCCTAGCCACTCAGGAGGCTGAGAACTGAGGATCATGGTTGAAAGCCAGCCCAGGTACAAAAGTCTGTGGGACTCATCTTCAATTAACCACCACAAAATTGGAAGTGGCCCTCTGGCTCAAGTAGTAGAGCAATAGCCTTGAGCTGAAGAGCTCAAGGACAGCACCCAAGCCCAGAGTTCAAGTCCCACAACTGACAAAAATATATATATATACATATATATCATTTGAATTATATACTTTAAATGCTTTAAGTTAGTAAATTGTTTGATATGTGGTACCCACAAAAAATTATAAACATACACACATACATACATCCAAATAGATACATACATACATGCATGTATACACACACACACACACACACACACACACACACACACACACACACCCCTTCCAACTGGTTTATTTTGCTTTAAAATATTCAGTTGATAAAATGGAATATCATCAGTGTACATAATGTAATCGGACATGATGTGTTCATTGTGTAATGACTGGTCCCATTGTACTAATTAGCATATGGTCACTACCCACAGTTAGCATTTGTGTGGGAAAAGTAGGAGAACATATAATTTTGGTTTTTGAAAGGTAAGTGAATTATCCAGTACTGGCCGCTCTTGCTCTCAAGTGTATGTTCTGTCTTAAGAACTTCTCACTACTGCAAAGCTTGAGCCCTTTGACCAGCATCTTCCCTGTTTTTGTTTTACATGATCAGAAGCAAATAAGAGACTTGGAGGTTCATACAACCAAGAAGCTTTCCAGCATGTGCTTTTTCCAGTCATCCTTTGGGTGGAAATAGTGGGTATTTGGATCCATTCGTTGGGGTCCAGGAGCTGAGTCCATCTGTCAGCTCCTTCTCTCTGTACCTTCACCTGCATCTTTGCTCTGAGCGTCCACGCTCCTTCCCATGGACTTCTTCCATTTCACAATGTGGTCCTGACCTCGCCTGTCTCTCGCAGTACTGAGTTGAATTATTATCCTACTGTTAGGATTATTGTAAGTTCTTGATTATATACATAGAAATGTCTGACCTTAAAACCTTATAAAGTTGCTTTGTTTTTTTTTTTGTCAGTCATTGGGCTTGAACTCTGGGCCTGGGCATTGTTCCTGAGCTCTTCAGCTCAAGTCTACCACCCCACTCCTCGAACCACAGTCCCACTTCCCATTTTCTAGTGGTTGATTGGGGAAAAGAGTCTCATGGACTGGCTTTGAACTGCAATCCTAAAATCACAGCCTCCTGAGTAGCTAGGATTACAGGCATGAGCCACTGTACCCAGCTGAGGTTGGTTATATTTTAAGGAAACACTATGTTACCATTTTGTTCTGAACAACAGTAGGCTTCCATGTATGTGTATATGATAAAGCACTATATTAAACATCTCAAACTTTGATCTTTTTATTTTAATCCATTGACCAGTTATGCTAGCTGAGGCATTCTATGAGAAAGACAGAAGCAGGCAGGTCATTTCCTCCATTTCAAAGATCCTCAGAAGCTGGGTGCGGTGGCTCATGCCTGTAATCCTAGCTACTTAGGAGGCTGAGATCTGAGGATCACTGTTCAAAGCCAGCCCGGGCACTAAAGTCTATGAGAATCTTATCTCAGTTAACCACCAGAAAACTGGAAGTGGTGCTATGGCTCAAGGGGTAGGGCGGTAGCCTTGGGCTGAAGAAATCAGGGACAGCACCCAGGCCCAGAGTTCGTGTCATGACTGACCCCCCAAAAAAACAAAAAACAAAAACAAAAACTAAAGATCCTCGGAATTTATCTGGGGTCTCCTACTTGTGAAGAAGTGTGAATACGGGAGATTTGCACCAAGTTCACTTCCCATAACCCTCACACTTGGTAGACACAGCTCCTCCTTAACCAGATCCCTTCTTTACAAATCCAGGGTTCACACGGAGAGCAAGCACAATTCCAACTGGAGAGAGAACGCTTCTGAGGTCAAAGAGACTCCATGTCCTAGACATCTATGGTAGGGAGCTTGTTTCATAAATTTTGGCCATGTGAATGAAGTCACCCAGCTTCCTGGAAAATGTAACTCACCCTTCCCCCTCCCTCCCTTCCATTTTATAAGACTTGGTAGATTTTGTTGGAAGAGGACTCTGAGATGTACTCCTCCTTTCTTCCCCCCTCCTCCTTCTAGAACAAACTGGCTCTGGGGAAACACTCCCCAAAGGACCTCTGTTTCATTAAGGCCCTTTGCTCAGGCATGACCTCATCCCTTTCAGTGAAGTAGCAAATGATTTGTAAGGAGTAACTTACATCAGTCCTTATAAATAACCACCAGCGGCTGCATCTGACTTCCTTGAAAAGTTGACTCACATGCTGGATGTGCGCTGGGTACTGGCCCTGCAACTCCACCATCCTCGAATGCCAGATGCCACACCAGCCAAATGACAGAGCGTAGCTCACTTCACAAGGGCACAACTTCTAGGTAGTGTTACTCTACCATGATTAGAACTGACAGAAAGAAGGTGAGCTGAGCTGCTGGGGTCATTCAATCCATAATATATGGCCATTATGACTATTGCTTTGATAAAGTGAACAAGAATCTCTCTACTAATACCACAGACCCAAGTTACAAATCAACAAGGAACCAAGCTCAGGCAGACCAACCTGGATATGGCTTAGGGCAGTCAACGTGGATGGTTGTTGTTTTAAGACACTGACTATTGGAGTGGTATACATTACACAGCAAGAGCTAACTGATACATTTCACATGTCTCTTCTATCTGTAATCAGCTCTTGTCCCTCTCTCTCCTACCTATTTTCTTCTGTGTATATTTTATGTTTAAGGATTTTTAAGGTATGAATTTGTTGTGTAGGGGGAACGTAAGAAAAAGCATTTTTTTTTTTACTTCTGCAAAATTCCCAGAAGATAGAAATCACCTGGCTACTGTCCAGGCCAGTTCTCTATCTTTAGTGTGGTGCTCCCCAGATGAGTTCCTCAGCTTTCTTTCAATGGGCCCAGACCTAAGTCCCCCTGAGACTTGTTAACAGGACTGAAATCCAGTGAAAGCAGTGGCTAGAGAGGCTCTCTGTGGGTATGGCATGGGCATGAGAAAAGATGCGACAGGATAGAGAACAGGAAAAGGCTGGGTCCAGAGTCTTGCCTGGGAGGGGTGGAACATTGAACTCATTGAGAAGCCACTGTCAATGAATCAACCCAAGACCTTTCTTTGAAGGTGTGTGTGTGTGTGTGTGTGTGTGTGTGTGTGTGTGTGTGTGCACGCGCGTGCGCGCGCACACGTGTATCTTTAGAGGATTAATTTGATGTCATAGAAAATTGTTAACATTGGCCTTGTTTTGGGGTTATTGGAGCCATAACAAAGAGAGGAAAAAAATCTGTAAAGACTCAATTCAACTTTGTAAAGAAACACATATTACAGGCATTTGTGTAAGCTAGTCACCATTCATTTGTAAAAGCCTCTCAGTATCATAACAACTATCCATATTATTAAATATGTTGGTGCTGCCAAATTAACTCTGCTGTAAATTTTAATTAATGGCGACCCAGAACTGTTGGCGTGGGCTCACTCATCCGCCGTTGGCTGTCTCTGAAGCATCATCATCAGCTTGCAACTCTGAGAAACTTCAGAGCCCGCTGACCGGGACAAGAAGAGGTAAATTTAAATTCTGAAGAACCGTTAATCACTTTCCCTGAGTGGCACTGCAGGATAGATCACGTGTATTGCCCATGTTTCAATATCAAAGCTGTACACGTTTTTTTGAAAGGCTACAATATACTTCTTATTTCCAACATTTCTCCCAAGTACTTATTTTCCACCATTGTACACAAATATACCAACCAGATGGCTTCCATTCCTCTTATTTACATGATTGTTTTCCCAGCCAAACAGTATTAATCCACCATTATAAACGGATCCATGTAAACTTCTTGCTGCCCAGGCCTACAGCAGCCTTTTCTCTTCTTTCTTGCCCCTACATGGCCGATCCTCCATCCATCTATCCAGTCTCTTCATCCTTGGACCCTTTCATCCGTCTCCAGGGTCTTCTCTCCTTTCTATTGAAACTTCTGTGGGTGGCCTTTGCATTCCAGAGTTGGCACCATCTCTAGCTCAGTACATCTTCTGGTTTCAGTATGGGCTGTGAAAAAGATTATTTGTTGAAGTACAATCACACATGTGTATAGATGACCTGACCCAGCAGATAGAAGATCCTGGAATTTACAATGTCTCTGGGCACTTCTCTTAGGCACTTACTGTCCCTACTAGGGTGACATTTCATCAGTGAATTCTTCCATGCATGTTGATGGAGAGGCTAAAACATACCTCATATTTTGCTAGAGCTAAAGAGAATGTCAGGGGAAAAAAGCATAGGCTCTGAACTAGAGAACTATATATTTATTTACTTGGGAAAGAGGTAAAGAAGAGATTAGCCTATAGAGGACAGTAGAGTTGAGAAGCACAATAGGAAGAGGAAGAAAGACCCTAAGGGTCTCTAAAAGATCTCCCTGTGAGGGATGGGAGTTGGGCCTAGTGGTAGAGTGCTTGCCTACCATGCACAAAGACTGGGGTTCAATTCCTCGGTACCATATACATAGAAAAAAGCTGGAAGTGGTGCTTTGGCTCAAGCAATAGAGTGCTGGCCTTGAGAAAGCTAAAGGACAGTGCTCAGGACCTGAGTTCAAACTCCAGGATTAGCACCAAAAAAAAAAGTAAAGAAAAAAAGAGATCTCCCTGTGAACTGGACAGGGGTTTGATTTGATCATGGTAGGATATATACCAACACTACTAGAGTCTAGCAGAGCAGTTCTTTGGCATGTTAAATGGTGGATCTTACCAAGATGTTTGAGATATTTTCTATACACTCAATATTAG
Source organism: Megascapheus bottae (assembly GCF_031878675.1). NCBI lineage: Eukaryota > Metazoa > Chordata > Mammalia > Rodentia > Geomyidae > Megascapheus > Megascapheus bottae. Next base: position 8,301,786 of record NC_143525.1, on the reverse strand, counting down.
TGCATTAAGACATTGAGAAATTGACTTCAATCCTGCTTCTGCTAAAGACTTCTGCCTCCAAGCCCATTTATCCAAACAGTGTCTCCAAGCATTGAAGACTGATGGAAATTGTGTTCCGTTTTTACAGCTGAGATTGAAGCAACTGGATTTGGGTTACTACTAATACCTTCAGACCACAAAGATTTGGCTTTAGAATGACAAAATAATCAACTGATTTATCTTATTTTCTGTGGATGCATAGAGAAGCTAAGAAATGGGCTCTAAGTCTAGAAGCCTGGGCTCCAAAACTGCATCTCCAGTGTCCCAAGGTCAAAGCTTATATGTGAAACAATCTTGGGTTTAGAAATCAGAAGTGTTTTCCAGGAAGATTCCATACATGAATCTTCCTCTGGTGAAATTCTTATTAAATCTCTGTCATGGAAAAACATCTTAATGAAAAACCACAGGGATTTCAGCTCTATACAACAAAAGATTTTCGTGTAAATAATATTGCTTCTCATTCAGACAAACACACATAAAGGTAGAGCCAAGTGTCACTTTCTGGCATGAGGATTACAGAATGAAAGAGACAGTTTCAAAAATATGTCAGTGAAGGAAATGAAACAGAAAGAAAGGGAGGGAAGGGAAAGGAAGGGAAGGGAAGGGAAGATAATAGAAGGCGTAGAAAGGATTAAACAAAATAGTACTTGATCAAGGTGATGGTAACTTGATGATACCTGTCATAGTTCATTTTTCTATGGCCTTAGTCAAATACTCAAGGTAGAATGATTTGTAAAGAAAACACATTTATTTTGGTTCATAGTTCTGGAAACTGAGAGTGTCATCTAACACCATGTGGTATAGGCCTCTTGCAGCTTCAACTTACAGCAGAAAGCAGAATGGCTTTGCTTAGTTAATTAATTAATTAGAAGACCACCATCCTTCCATAACTAATCCAGTCCCACAAGAAGAATGATTCCTTCACAAGCAAAAGATAATCAGTCTGCTTAGGAGGGTTGATTCCCCATGATCTAAATACCTCCCACTAGGCTCCACCTCTTACTATGGCTGGAACTAAGCATCAGCAGGAAGTTTGAGGACAATTCCTCATGGCACCTGAGTGCCAGAAGGGAAACTGATTCTTAGTAGCTCATCCAAAAACCAGTTGAGAAAGTCATTGAGAATTCTGGACACCCTAACAATAATAAGTCTTCCTTCATCTGGCTACCACTTACTTGTCTGCCCACATCTCCTAGAAATCCCCAGCTGATTCTATCCTCCCTCCTGTCTAGAATCCTTTCCTGTCCATCTTTGATCTGCTTATAGATTCGAGGCTCAGCTGGCCCCACCTTCCACAGTAACCTGGTCTCCCCCGCACTGCCTGTCTAAAGCTCCTTTGTTATCAAACTGAAGTCTAACCTCCTCCAGAAGCTATCAAGTGTCCACATTGGTTAAATACATTCAAGGGAATCCTGCCATGCTGCCATTTAGCACTGGTCATTTTGTATCCATGCCCAGCTCTCTGCTTAGCTGTTGAACCACTTCAAGGCAGAGAGACCATAGAACATTTTTTCCAAGTGTCTCATGAGCTTATGGAACCCAGTATTCATCTTTCAGTTTACCCAAGTGCCAGTCCCTTCATAAATCCCCTTAAGGCATCATCTATTAGGTAATCTCTAAACAGGGAAATAAAACTTGAGCAGCCTTTTAGTTTGCTGAGTTTTTCTAATCCTGCAAACAGCTTATTGCAACACAAATAACTGAGCTGGATCCTTTGTTAAAACCTTGATTCAAATCTACTGAATTACATTTGGCTCTTCATTTAGAACTAACAAAAAAAATAGGCAAATTGCAAAGCCTTTTTTTCCTTGGTAAGTAGTATCCATCCAATGAAAAGAAAAGACAGTATTTATTAAGGGCTGTGCTCTCCCCAAGTGTTGTGTGTGTGTGTGTGTGTGTGTGTGTGTGTGTGTGTGTTTGTGTTCAGGTCCTGGGAATTGAACTTAGGGCCTGAGTGTTGTCCCTGAGCTTTTTCACTCAAGACCAATCTCCACCATTTGAGCCATAACTCCATTTTGTTTTGTATTTTAGGGAATAATTCATTGGAGATAATAGTATCATAGATTTTCTTGCCCAGTCTGACTTCTAACCACAATCCTCAGATGTCAGCATTCTGAATAGCTGGGATTATAGGCATCAGCCACCAACATCAGGCCCAAATAATCTATTTTGTATGGCAATAATGTCTTATTTAAATTTTTTTCAAAATAGTTTGCAGTTTAAATGTCATTTCTTTGGGGGTGGGGAGATGTGGGCCTTAAAAATAATGGTACTATTATTAAATTAGTATTTGATGGAGAAGCAGAATTCCTAACCCATTGTTTTTCAGCAGAGAGAGAGGAAAGGAGCAAGGAGAAATTGTAGAAGAGGTCTGTGACAATAGCAACTTACCACATTGCAGGACACTGAGACACCCGAACAGAACTGAGCATTTAAAGGTCAACTACAAAACCCTTGGGAATTGGAGCAGACATGGAGAGAATGTGCCCAGCTTCCCAGCAAGAGGCTGGAAAGAGAAAGACTTGATAAAATAAAGGGGGGGGGGAGTCAAGTGGGAAGAGAAACATTATGTCAATATTTAGACTACCACAGAGAGACAGTTGAAACCTGGAAGAGACTGGTAGATTTGTGGTCCAGAAAGAAAGCAGTGAGCCACCCAGGGCCCAGAATGAAAGAAAGCAAGTTGGTTGGTCTACAGCCCACTTAAAAGTTGGACGGATTTAAATGCACACATTAGTCTATATTAAATGAGTTCAAGTAACGATGCAATGGACTTGGTTTGTGCCTCCAATCTACAGCCCACTTAAAAGTTGGACGGATTTAAATGCACACATTAGTCTATATTAAATGAGTTCAAGTAACGATGCAATGGACTTGGTTTGTGCCTCCAAGCACTGTGATCTTTTTCCTTCTGATTAGCAAACTTTGCTACCTTTCCAGAAGAAATTTCTAGATCCTAGAACTTGAAAAACCAGCAACAACAACTAGGGTCTTCAAGTTAGTATCCATTCAAGGCATAAAGAGCTGCAGCTGTGTGTGTACAATAGTATTAATGCACTAAATATTGTTCTGGCATCCGAAATTATGGCTTTAGCACCGTAGGGTCTAGGCATGTCCCGATAGCCCCCACTGGGCAATCTCAGCCTGGCTGGCCCTTGTCTGAGCAGAGCTGAGCCCCAGAGCAAATCAGGGAGGCCTTGGCAACTTCAGCTGGCCACCCCGGGCAGAGTTGTCATGGAATGAATTTGTGATGAAATCACTATAAATCTCTGTTTAAAAAAATTTTTTTGTTAAATCCTTGTTAAGTTTTTTGTTTTGTTTTGTTTTGTTTAAATGTTGTTTAAACATCTTTGGTTCTGGATGGGAGGCCAGCTCTTCGAGATCAGTTCTGAGGAACTTCTGACTGAAGCTCGCCGTGTGTCCGATGAAGGATTAGAATCTTGATAAAGAAAACATTCAACAGAAAGTAAGTGTTTAGTGCACAAAGGAAGAAAAAAAGAATTGGACAGCTGTGGCTTTGTTTTACTTATTATCTACCTGTCCAGACTTGGAGATTTTTTTTCACTTTGTTTTGGTTGGAAGATGCCTCTGGGTTTCATTGGAAAAACATTGTCACTGAGTTCTTTTCCTTTGCCTCAAGGATAAGGATCCATCTCCTTTGCTGTCATGTGTCCTATTTGTGGACCCGAGAGAAGGAAATGCGCACACCAACTCAGGAATACACTAGAGCATAGTGAAATGCTGACTTGGTGGTAAATCTGGAACATGCACCCATGGCTAAGGCAGAAGAAACATATAGAGGCACCAAAAAAATAAAATCAGCTGCTACCCCTAACTCACACCTATAATCCCAGCTCCTCAAGAGGCTGAGATTTGAAGATCTCCACTTGAAGCCAGCCTGGACATGCAAATCTGAGAGACTTTTATCTCCTATTAAAGGGGGGTAAGGGATCCAGAAGGGAAGGTGTGGCTCAAGTGGTAAAGCACCAGCCTTGAGTGGAAAAGGCTAAGCAAGTGCACAAGGCCCTGAGTTTACATCCCAGTACACACACACACACACACACACACACACACACACACACACACACATATATGCGCACGCGCATGCGCACGCGCATGCACGCGCATGAGCACACGAATAAAATCAAGCCATGCAAAAATGTATTATTTTTAAGTATCTGTAAAAATAAGTTACCACTCAACATGCCAGACATGTCCGTTTGTTCAACGTGGCTTGATGGGAGGTCACCTCTTTTATCATTCTCTCCCAGCCCAACCCCTCCTTAACTTCAGAGGATTTATGCCTTTGATAGCATGACTATTCTCTCTGTCTGTCTTAAGAAGTTTTTAGAGCCAACAGGACTTAGTTATTCAAACATCGAGATTCAGTCTAGACCCCTGCCTCATATCCAACAGATGTACTCCATGCTAAAGGAGAGAAGTTAAAGCTTGAGAACCAGATAAATAATGTTCTAGGAAGTCAGTGATAACTGGGAGATAGGGATTCCATACATATCTTTGTTCATAGAAGTGCTTTCCAAACATTTGCACACATGGACAACAGCAGTGACAACACAGACAATGGCAAAGACCCCGAGGGGGCCACGAACAGGATGGAGATTCATCCACCCATGTCCTGCTAGAGACCTGTCACTCATCTGTGTCTTGCCACTTGCCACTTACCCAGAGAACACTGGGAGTTCTACAGCATGGTACACTTTCCTATATTTAATTTTTTTAGTATTTCCTTATTAAAGAAATAAATCCAGGCACCAGTGGCTCATACCTATAATTCTAGCTCCTCAGGAAGCTGAGATCTAAGGATCAAGGTTCAAAGCCAGTCCAGGCTCCAAAAGTTCACAAGACTCTTATCTCCAATTAACCACCAGAAAACCTGAAGTGATGTTGTACCTCAGGGGGTAAAGCAGTAGCCTTGAGGTGAAGAGCTCAAGAAGAGTGTCCAAACCGAGTTGAACCCCTACAACTGACAGAAGAAAAAAAAGCAGAGGAAATAAAGTGCATCTTTGTATATGAAAACCCATTACTACACAAGAAGAGCTGTGCTGAATTGCAGGAAAAATATACCAAAGGAAATAGACTGCCCCTCAACAAATCTAAAATTATACTTGCTTAATTGTTTGGATAATTTCTCACAACCACCCAGTTTGCTATACATACTATTTGTACATTTATATACATATATGTTATATAGACATAATATACAATATGCATATGTGCATATGCATAGTGCATCTACCATATATTATATCATATTATATATATTTATAAAATATGTATATGGTAGATACAATAGATAGATAGATAGATAGATAGATAGATAGATAGATAGACAGATAGATTTTTCTCGGTGGTGAAAGAGAAGAAAAACTTAATGTTTCTACTTGTAACTTTCTGAAAAACACTTCCATTTCATGTCTGTTTTGGTTGCTATATAGTTGATTGCAACTCAGTACCAAGTCCAGCAGAGATGACTGTGAAAGCATTGCTTCATGGTCTTTCTGCCACACAGCTGGCCCTCCATCTCCACCAGCCTCATTAACTCTGTTGAAGTAAATTTGTCTTTGCAGTTCCATTCTAGCCATTGATTGGTTATCTGTCTCTGTCTTTCTCTGTTGCTGTCTCTCTCTGACTGTCTCTCTCTCTATCTCTCTATGTGTGTCTCTCTCTATCTCTCTGACTCTTTCTCTGTCTCTATCTGTCCCTGTCTCTTTGTGTCTGTCTCTCTGTGTCTTTCTCTGTGTGTTTCTCTCTGTTTCTCTGTCTCTGTCTCTGTCTTTGTCTCTCTTTATCTGTCCCTGTCTCTCTGTCTGTCTGCCTCTGTCTCTGTCTGTCTCTGTCTCTCTGTGTCTGTCTCTGTCTCTCTCTCAATCCCACCCCCACGTCCAGCTCTGCATCTCTGCTTTTTTGTTCTGTGTGGGCTTGCTTGAGATGAACAAACAGGACAAACCTAAAAGCTTGAATTATTCCATTGAACATGGAGGCCCATCAACTAGAAACAACTTCCTCACACTGCCACAAGACTGAAAATGTACTTCTGGAGTTGTTAAGCTGCAGAATCATGTGGGGTTTATTTGTTACAGCAGCTAGCATTACCTTACTAATCACAGCTCTTCTCAGTCATGGGTTGTGAAGCACGGACTCACTCCAGTGCATGGCTGTCCAGGCCTCTCACATAGCACTCCAGCCATTCCACACTAGATCTTCTCAGGTTTCTCCCAGATGTCCTTTACCCAACAGTCCACCACCCAAAAGCACCACCAAGCATGATTGCCTCTCTTTTACCTGGGCCAAAACAGAGCTCGCAGTCTCCTGGCTCCAAGGACTGACAGCTTTATCCCAGGCCCATTCAAATGAATGGAATCTCCCATCTGCTTTACTGGCTGACACCATAAAATGTCCTGACCTCAAATGAATTTTATGTATTTCTACAAACATAACATTTCTTGCCATTGTTTAATTTGAGATGTCTTAGGGATTTATTAATAGTTTCATAAAGATATTTTCTGTTTTATCTGACTGAAGTATTTGCCTAGGATAAAAAATATTCTTTTTTCCATGCATTTTTTTTAATTCTCTATGTGCTCTTACTGTTCATAAGACATTAACCCCACATTTGACTCAAGTCCCAGGTATAACACTTATTCCTAGGAACTTGAAAAGACTAGGTCAGACTCCAGAAGAAAAAGAAGCAAACACAGAATAATTCTTAGGATTTTTAGTTTTTTGTAGGATCATGGCAGGGAAGGAAGGAAGGAAGGTAGGAAGGAAGGAAGGAAGGAAGGAAGGAAGGAAGGAAGGAAGGAAGGAAGGGAAGGAGGAAGGAGAAGAAAGGAAACAAACAGGAAGAAAGAAAAAAGGAAGAGAAAAAAAAATGAAAGGAAGAAAATGAAGGGAGGAAACAAAAAAGGAAAGAAGGAAAAAGAAAAGAGAAATAGAGAAAAAGAAGGAAAGAGAAAAGAAGGAAGGAAGGAAATAAAAAAGAATGGAAGGAAGGAAAAAGAAAAAAGAAAGAAAAAGACAAAAGGAAGAAGGAAAGAGAGAAAGGAAAGAAAGAAGCAAAGAAGGAAGGAAGGAAGGAAAGAAGGAAGGAAGGAAGCAAGGAAGGAAAAGTATGACAAAATCAAAAAGAGTTATCAGAACTGGCTAAATTCTCTATTCTCTATTCTATTCTGGCCAGAATCACTAGAGAACTTGTTAGAAATGCCGAATCTCTGGCCACATGCCAGACCTTATGGATGCAAACGTGCATTTGAGTGAGAGCTGCAGGTGGCATATATGTCCAGTCAAGAGTGATACATCCTGATCATTATAAAGAGCTCCATTCAAACTGGTGATATAACTGGTTAGGCATCACAAACCCAACTGGTTCTTTAATCAAGTTAGGCTCCTCCATATATGTATTGATTCTAATAACATTTAACTCTTTTCTGCATACTTACAACATAAGGAACTTCTTGTAGGTAAATGAGGTCCTGCATTCTGTGCCTTGAAAATAATTCCACTTTAAAATGTGTAACGAAGCTAAGGATGGTAGCTCACGGGTGTAATCATAGCCACTTAGAAGGTTAAGATCTGAGAATCAAAGTTGAAAACAAGCCCAGGCAGTAAAAGTCCCTGAGACTCTTACCTCCAACTAGCCACCAAAAAGCTGGAAACAGAAGCTCTCCGAAAAATATCTAAAGCAGCAGGCATGGCTCAAAAAGTTGAGCACCTGCCTAGCAAGTTCACAGGCCTGGCTTCAAATCCCAGTACTATAAAAAAAAATGTAGATAGGCTGAAAAATGTCAGAGAAATCACTGACATACCACATTCCTGCTGCCTATATAAACTTTCTGGAAATGTGGGCCAGAGAAGCAGGGATGAGAACAAATAAAAATATCAGGATATATGTCTCTCTAGTATTCATTGATAATGTAATTTTTTTTGCCAGTGCTCAGTGCCTGAGCACTGTCCTTGGACTTTCTCAAGGCTAGAGCTCTACCACTTGAGCCTCAGCACCACTTCTGGTTTTTCTCTATGTATGTGGTACCGAGGAATCGAACCCGGGTCTTGATGCATGCTAGGCAAGAAAAAAGAATTCAAGCTGGGTACCTACCATCCAGCATCCTTTCTTGCTTTCTCTTTTCTTCTTGGAAGGGAGAAGCTGACATCCAGGATTACCCTGAAGGTCACCTTGTGATCAGAAAGACCATTATCCTGGAATCTCCAAATGTCCCCGTGGAGCACGGGCCATCCTCACTGATCACTTTGCCAGTTCCTCATTACTACTTCCCTCTTGGAAACATTCCAACCAAAAATGACAAGGAGCCAGCTGTGATGACTGGAGGCAGGAGGGGAAGCAGGGGCATCTGAGGTACACTGAGTATGCATGGAGCCTTCACTTAAGTGTTCTGCACAAAAAGGCTGAGGGTCCGTTTGGTTCCACTGCCCAGGTGCTCCTGTTTGATTAGAAGTTTCCTTGAGATTTTCCTTATCACTAGGAAGAAGTGCTCAACTGTCTGCTGATGCTAAAGGTCCTCCAGGAGACGTGGCCATGGGAGGTGCTAGGGAGGAGGCAGGAATCATGGGTGACTCCTAAGGTCTGACTAGGAGAGCCGGTCTGGTTTCATAAATGTCCTAATACAAGTCGGATACTGAGACGGGAATCCGATGTGTGATAGGTTACTGATTTAGCTCAGGTATCCATGCAACTATGCCCTGTCATTGGTGTTCTGTTGTCATCCTCTTGCACTAAAACTGCTCTGATCCTGATGCAAACCTTTCATGATGCCTGTGAATGTCCCTGATTCACGTGAGCTCCTTCTGGATAGGAGATACAGAGTCACTTCTCCCTCTCTCCTTCTCTCCGTCTCCCACTCCCCCCTCCCTCCCTCCCTCCCTCCTCCTCCTCTTCCTCCTTCACCACCTTCTTTTTTATCTTCTCCTTTCTTCTTCCTCTTCCTCTCCTTCTCCCTCCTCCCTCCTCCTCCTCCCTCTTCCCTCCTCCTCCTCCTCCTTCTTCATCTTCTTCCCTCCTCCTCCTCCTCCTCCTCCTCCTCTTCCTTCACTCTCCTCTCCTTCCTCTCTCTCTGGGCCTCTTTGTAGCTGCCTGTTGGAATGTCTCTCTCTCTCTTTTTTTCTGTCTCTCACTCTCCCCACTATGTTCTTGTTCAGGCCACTGTAAACCCATGATTGGGTCCAATAACTCCAGAGTCAAAGTTCTTAATCCAAAAGGCAAGGCAAGGTGAAGGAAAAGCATCTCACTGACTACCTCTACAGATTTCTTCACATAGCCACAGTTGGTGCTTTCCACCCAACATGGCACACACAGCGGGAAAGATAAAGTCACGCCTCACAGGTCATCCTCCAGAGTGCTCAAGCTCTCTTTTTGAAGGGACTGAAAGATAATTTCTTAATTTTCAGGTCCACGCCACACCCACACCCCCTCCACCCCCTATCCCTGACTCTTTGCAAAGGTAAGTCTGATGAAAACTACAGTATCAAGCCAACCCCCACGGAGGACGTCAGGCAAGGTCTCCAGGCCACTGCTATCCCGAGAGACCTGAGATTCCAGGGTGGTGGCAGCTAGCCAGGCCCACAGAGTGGCCTGAGCTAGGATCACAAGCATCTGATCCCATGCCCTCCTCTCCTTTATGGATATTTTATTGTGAATTAGAAGAAGTCATGGAAGCCACTGGGTACCGGTGGCTCACACCTGGAATCCAAGTAACTCAAGAGGCTGAGAACTAAGGATTACAGTTCAAAGCCAGCCCAGGCAGAAAAGTCCCTGTGAGACTCTTCTCTCCAATTAACCACTCAAACATCTGAAGTGGTGCTGTGGCTCAAAGTAGAAGGTTTCTAGCATTGAGCAAAAGAGCTCAAGGACAGTGCCCCGGCCCTGAGTTCAAGCCCCAGGAATGGCAAGTACAATAGAAGCATAGAGTAGAAAGAGAAGAGAGACATTGGTGGCTAGAAGATCTGAGTTGCGGTGAGGAACAGAGGGCGTTGGTGAAGGATGTGAGTATAAATGACTCTGTTGGAGATGTACATAGTGGCTCACACCTGCAATCCTAGCTTCTCAGGAGGCTGAGATCAGAGGGTCAAGGTTCAAAGCCACCCTGGGCACAAAAGGACCTAAGACTCTTATCTCCAATTAACCTCTAAAAAATGGCAAGTGGGGCTGTGGTTCAAGGATAGGGTGGTAACCTTGAGCTGAAGAGCTCAGGGACAGTGCCCAGGCCCAGAGATCAAACCCCATGCCCCCTTCCAAAAAAATAAAGACTCCTTGGTGGAGAGGCTATAAAGAAGAGAGGATATGGCACAGGAAGATTTTGAAGCTAAGTACCTTCCCTTCCCTCTCCCTCCCCCCTCTTCCCCCCCGCCCCCCCGGCCTCATTACAGCTAAAACCACTCGCCAATGTTCACGCATGGTTTACTTTATGCTTTCTCAGAATACCGCTGTATGAAATGTTGGATGACCATCACTTCCCATTTCCTGAGGTCACCAGACCCCCTAATTGAGGAGGCACCACCCCCAACGGCCACTCTTCTCTCACATGTCCTTTCTTTTTCAGTCTTGACATACAGAAGGTGAAGAAGGGTTTCCGATATTTACAAAATGTCAGTAGCAATATCTGAATCACACGAATGAGGACATGGAAATTATCCAGCCTTGGTGACTATCTTGGAGTCAATTGGAGACTATCTTGGAAGAATCTGTATGGCTTTGCAGGCCCTGTGTATAAACATTTGTCCAACAAATCACTAAGCACAATTTTCCAACCCTTCCATCCAAGAAAAGGCTGATGGGAGGCTGGAGTCTACAAGATACAGAGCTCTGGGGAGAAGGGCTTTTACCAAGCCATGTAATCTCAAAGCCAGGCCCAAGAGTTTTAGGGTGTGTGTGTGTGGGTGGGTGTGTGGGGTTTTGTTTGTAACAGTCCTGGGGATGACTCAGGACCTAGAACTGTCCTTGGGCTTTCTCAAGGCTAGCATTCTACCTCTTGAGCCACAGCATCACTTCTGGCTTTTTCTGTGTGTATGGTAGTGTGATGACCCAGGCTTGGCATGTTAGCAAGTTCTGGCATTGCCCTAGGTTTGGTTTTTTTGGGGGGGGGGTATTAAAGAATTTATTAACATTGATTTTTACATCATATCTTAAATGACGTGTTTAACAATTGAGTATTCAGGAAGGGAATCTCTATATACAATCACTGGCACTTAGATTTTAGAGAGTTTTGACTCTTCCAGGAGAGTCAAAATACAGGTATGCACAGCAGTTTTTCCAGGTGATGGATGAACTGACAAACCAGTTAGGTGAGGTGATCCAAGCCCAAGATTAACAAAGAGAGTTCTTAATACCTCCAGAGGAAGATTAGGAGATACAGTCAAGAAGGAATGCAGGGCCATAACCTGCAGCAAGCAGCAAGTGAACATGTCTCATGGCAGCTGAAGACATGGAGTTGACACAGGGCCTCGGGAAACCAGAGAGAAGGAAAGAGATCCCCTACTGCTAGGGTTTGCGTTTATTTTGAGTGTGTCTCCCATCCCTCATCAAAAGGTTACAGGGTAGAAATTTTATCCCCATGGTGACGTCGTTAAGAGGGTGGGAATTTAATCCAATTATGGTGTGAAGAGGTGAGATTTTGAGGAGTAGATAGGGCCATCAGGGTGGAGTTCTGTAAAGGAATCCTTGTAGCTTTTCCAGAAGAAAGAGAGGAAGAAGCAGATGCTGGGGACTCACACCTTATATCTCTAGCTGCCTAGGAGGTTGAGATTGTTGAGATCACAGTTTCAGGCCAACCCAAGCAGACAAAAGAGAAATGAGATCCCCTAGTGAAAGATGATCAGGGCCCTGGTGAGCACTCCGTTGTTACCAGAGCTACCAAGATCACATAGATCTCATACACCTACACTGGAAAGGGAGTGAGGCCCTATCACAAGAACAGCCAGCATACATACATCAGGGCTAGAGGCCTGGCTCTGTGGTGAGAGCGCCTGCTTGTGCTGGGTACTGGCGGCTCATAACTCTAATCTTAGCCACTCAGGAGGCTGAGATCTGAGGATTGCAGTTTGAAGCCAATCCAGATGAGAAAGTCCTTGGGATTATCTCTAATTAATTACCAGAAAACCAGAAGTGGTGCTGTGACTCAAGCTGGTAAAAGAGCTCATGGATAGTGCCTGTGCCCTGAGTTCAAGCCCCACAGCCACAGCAACAACAAATTGAGTGACTGCTTAGCAAATGCAAGGCCTTAGGTTCCAAACCTAGATATCATAGGAAGCAGAGGGAAAGGAAGGAGGAAGAAGAGGAAGAAGGGGAGAGATATACTGTATTTCACCATGTGATGCCCTGAACAGCTCTAGAGCTCTTCTAGCCAGCTGGGGATCGCTATATGCAGCCCCATAAACTTCTTTCCTTTATAAAATAGCTTGCTTCCGGTGAGATACATGCTCATGCATATGCAGCCATGCTGAAGGTAAGTCCCTGCCCAGTCCCTGCCAAGAACTTTCCTTTCCAGTGAAATGTATTCTTGGAAGTAACATCCTATACCTCTCTCCTCTCTTTATCTCCCCATCCATCAGTATTCTCTCTATTGTCCTTGGAAGGCCTATGTATATGAATAGAGTTGTGCACCACAGACCAGTCCTGGCCAATGACAGACAGATGTGTGGAGTGGCCTCAGGAGACCTCTCTGATCTCTGACTAGACATTGGAGCCATCTTAGATGGTGAAGTACCCTCCACTGTGGTCTCACAGTGATGTAACACACACACATATACACACACACACACACACACACACACACACACACTCACACACACATACCTTTTAGAAGCACATAACTCTCAGAATGAATTCCCATCATCAATACTCAGAAACTATTTGAGTGCCCTTTCTTTATTCACTAGTTACCAAGAGGGCACATTTCAGAATGTTGGGAGAAGGACTTGTGCAATGTCTGTGGACAGAAAAAAATCTGAAGGTCCCAGAAGGAGGGAGATAACTGCTCAGAATTGTGATCACCTCACCCAAGCACCTCTCCCATGTCCTCTTCTCTGCAAGAATGTTTGGTTCACATCCAAGGCACACACGACTTCCTCCAAGGCAATACAGTCCATGTGGGCTCTGTTCCAGTCCCTCTGTCCACTCTGACCACCAGCCAACCTGTGCGGCAGCAGGAATTCAGATCAGATCAGTGAAAGATCACTAGAGGATCAAGCTGGCCTTGAATAAATGAACTTGTTCCTTGCTATGGGTCAGATGGTATCCTCAAGGAAGACATGTTTCTACGTCAGCCCCCAGCGCTGAAAGATGGGATCTTGCTTGGTGGTAAGATTTTTAACAAACTAATTGAGTTAAAGATGAGGTAGTAAGAGGAATGATTTACTTCCACTGACTGGTGTCCATGTAAGGCCGTGGGGGCAGGAGGTTTACCCCTCTGGACACAAAGAAACTCAAGAAGATGGAGAGCATAGACGAGGAGCACAGTGAGGTACCCACTGTGCTAAGGAACCAGGAAATCACTGTGAGAAGCAGCAGACCCTTCCATGGGGAGTGTGGCTCTGCCCACACTTGGCATTCCCAGGATTCCCCTCCATAACTGGGGTGGGGGAGGGAAGGTCAATTAGTTCCCATTGTATTAAGCTTGCAGATTTTTCATTACAGCAACCCTGGGAAACTAACACAACCTTCAAGGTCAGATGCAAATTAGCAAGAAGGTTACTAGCTAGAGGAATAAGGAAGGGGAAAAAAAATTAGCAAGAACAGCCATAACCACAGAGGGCAAGAGCCAGGGCACAGTGTGTCAAATTTCTCCTCATGTCCTTTGACACCCCTGGGGGGTGTTTGTATTCTTCTTAATAGTTTGGAGGGGAGAAAAAGCCTTTCCTTTTCCCCAGAAACCTTGTATCAATTTACCCAAGAATCTTAAGCACAACCATTGTGCCTCCTTAGATTCAACACTGAGCCTTCTATAATTACGTGTTCACTACACATTTTTTAATATTACGTTTCTATGTATGTTTTTTTCATAACCTTTGACCAGATTTTCCTTAGAATGTTTTTGGATATATGAATAAATGTATGTGTGCATGCATGCATGCATATGTGCATGTTTTATTTTTATTGTTGTAGTATTGTACAGGAATTTGAACTGAGGGGCTTGCCAGGCAAGATTTCCCCTATTTAAGCCATATTCCAAGCCCTTTGGGGATTTGGCTATTTTTCAGCTATGTTCTACCATTTTGGCCCAGGATAGTCTCCAGGCCGTGAACTTCTTATCAATGATCTCCAGAGTGCAGAGCTGGGATCACAGGCAGAAAGCACCATAGTCAGCCTGTTACCTTGTAAAAGTTATTTAAAGCTTAACAATAATCAATTAAGATGAGATAGTCAATTAAGATGAGATAATCAAATAAATAAAATCCTATGTGCTGTATAGCTACAAGAGAAAAATTGGAAATGTCACTGCTGAATGACTAGTTTAGAGAGCCCTGGGGGGCAGGGAGGTGAGGGCTGGTGGAAGCCTGTAGTATGAGAATCTAAGAGATTTTCAAATTTCCTTAATCTGTCTTCAAAAATCTGCACAAAAATTCTATACCAGTCATACAAACTATTCTGAGGCTTCTTTCTCTTCTGGTCTGTTCTACTGGCTATTCCCTTTTCTTCGTGTAGAAAAGTTAATGAGATACAAATGACTAAAAGAACCTTTGAAGTGAAGCATACTAATGCAAGAAGTGATCAGTGGGTTGAAAGATATCAGCAAGAGCAGGAAAATGAGTTTCTATTGCTCTGTGTCAAAGATATTTCCAAGGTTTCATCTTGGGGTAGCCCTGTTTCATTCTTACACTCTACCTACAAGAAAATGATCCCTAAGCCTGCATGGTAGCTAACACCTGTAGTCCTAGTTACTCAGGAGGCTGAGATCTGAAGATGGTGGTTCAAAGCCAGCCAGGGTACTAAAGAACATGAGACTCTTATCTCCAATTAATCACTAGGAAATGAGAAGTGGGGCTGTGGCACAAGGGGTTGAGCTGAAGAGCTTAGGGACAGCACCCAGGCCCAGAGTTCAAGCCCCATGACCCACAAAAGAAGAAAAGAAAAGAAAATGTTCTCCAATAGAACAGTTCTTTGAGTCACAATGCAGAGCTAAGGTGATGGACTCCACAAGTTAGTAAACTAAAACACTGAGAAGTTACAGAATGCCCTCCAGGAAATGAGGCAACAGGGAAGTTAATAAAATAATGCAAGCCAGGTACTGGTGGCTCTTATCTATAATTTGGCTACTCAGACCAGGGTTCAAAGCCAGCTGGGAGAGAAAAGTCCATGAAATTCTCTCTCTAATTAATCAGCTACATGCCAGACTGGAGGCATGACTCAACTGTTAGACTACCAGTTATGAACATGAATGATAAGCAAGGGTGTGAGGCTCTGAGTTCAAGCCCTGGGTACAGAGCAAAAGAAAAAGAAAGAAGGAAAGAAAAGAAGAAGGAAAGAAAAGACAGGCAGGCAGACAGGGAGAGAAGAAGGGAGGGAAAAAAGGGAGGAAAGGAATGGGAGGGAGACGAGGGGCAGGGAGGAGAGGAGCAAAAGAAGAAAAAGAGAATAGGAGAAGAGAGGAGAGGAGTGGAAGGGAGGGGAGCAGAGGAGGGAGGGGAGGAGAGGAGAGAAGAGACTGCAACGTGCAGTACAATACTTTAGTACTCTGTCCTCAGTGAGATTAGAACTTTGCTTTCAATAAGATATTTTAAACTGTACTGAATAATAAGTGTGATCAGCGACACAAGAAACAATCAGATTAAGTGTTAAGGATGTTGAAAGACATCATCATAGGATGCAGAAAGCAGTGGTGCCTGTACATTATGAAGTTCGGTGGCTTTTTTTGCATAGATAAAGAGAACACACTTCTGCTGCGGGAGCTCCAAGGCAAAGACAAGCACATCTGTGTACCTAGGGAGATGGTCTCCAGGAGCGTCCCTGATGGTGGATGCTACAATTGACTGATGGTAAAGTTCTTGACAGAAAATGGCATAGCATTCACATATTTCTCTGTCTCTAGATGGTGTCTAATATCTAATGCGATGTACATATTTGCTATCTGTATTATCTCAGGTATAAGGACTACAAAAATGTCTGTACTACCCCTTCAGTACAAAAGTAATAGTTTTATGTTTCCAGGCTGCTATTGGTTGAATGCAGACAGAGAGAGAGAGAGAGAGGGGGGGGAGGGGGGGAAGGAGGGGGAGGGAGGGAAGGAGGGGGAGGGAGGGAGGGGGGAGGGAGAGACGGAGAGACGGAGATAGAGAGACACAGAGAGACACAGAGAGAAAGAACAACAACAAAAAAAACCCCAGAAACCACTGATCCTGGGAGCAAACTGTAATTCCTGAGTCCGCGAAACAGAGATGCTGAAGAGGTGCAATCATGACTTGTAGAACTTAATACAGGACTGCTGGGGTGCTGACCCCCCATGAGGGGGTAATATCACCACCACAGGCCTGTCTCAGCAAGGCCAGCCCATAGGATGTATGGAGTGAACGATGGAGTGATGGGGCTAGTTAATGACAGGCTTATTATCACAACAGCCATGGCAGTGATAAGCAGCCATAGAAGAATGAGGAAACAAGAAATGTACGATTTCTGGTGCTTCCATTATGCACACTTTGCCTTTACATATAAGATATGCTACTCTGTGTATATATCATAAGAACTGGGTTTTTGTTTGTTTTGTTTTGTTTTGTTTTTTGCTGGCTGCTGCTAGCTCTCCCCTGGAATCCTACCTATTTAGGAGGCTGAGATCTGAGGATCATGGTTCAAACTCAGCAGGAATGTCTGTGAGATTCTTATCTCCAAGTAAATACCAAAAAGGCCACAGGTGGATGTATGGCACAAGTGGTACAGCACCATCTTGAATGAGGAAGCCATGCAAGAACTTAAAGCCACAAGTTCAAGCCCCCACACTAACACACACACACACACACACACACACACACACACACACAAAGTGTTTTGCTTGCAAAATTATCAACTCTCAATGGGAGAAGAGACAAAGAAGTTAGAAACTAGATTTCATTGGTTATAACTTAACCTTATTGTCAAACTTGTCATCTCCCTTGGCAAAATCAAGGCAAGATATTGTCAAAAGAAGCTCTAGTTTTATGTTGTTTATCCCAGAGAAAGTATATTTGTATTCCCAGCTTTGCACTATACATTATAAAAACCATAAGTGCCAACCTCTCTGGAGCAATTCTTTTCATTCAGATTCCCTTCTCTTTTACTAATGTGGGGCTGAGGTTTGCATGAGAGCAATTGGTTCTACTCAAGCACACCAGCCACCACCCTACCACCTCCTGTGGGGAATCTGGCTTTGATTATTTGGAGACAAAAATAATCTCAGCTTGAAGAGAGATCCCAATCACAATTTTCTAAATAATAGACACCAAAATACCCAATATTCTAAATAAACTCAACCTCTTCTCCTTCTGCAAGAGGCAACAGACGGACGTCACTGTATTGCTGGTGCCAAGAACGCATTATGTATCCCAGATGCATGAGCTGACACACCAAGCAAACTATTTATGAAATTTCTCTGGAAGAGTCCAGAAAACAACATTTTCCCCCTCCCCCACCATCTCCAAGCCATCACTGTCACCATCTCCATGGAAGTACAGAGTGATGGGGACAACAAAGTCAAGTGCCATGGTGAGATTTGATGAGGCAAGATGTCCTATTACCTGTCATTGGTTTACTTTCCACTGCTGCAAGTTTTTTCTTGATTCCATAACATCGCTACCTCCTTTAAAGAGGGAGCCCCTGAAAGAGGCAGTAAGAGCAAGATTGAGAGAGAAGATGCAAGATCCCCTCTGCCTCCTCATAGCTACAAGAAGCTATTGTTCTGTGAGGGACCACACAGAGTAAATATGATGTGACACCTACCTCAGATTACTAACAAACACACACACACACACACACAAACACACACACACACACACACACACACACACACACACACACACTATGCTCATGAGAGACCCTCAATAACTCCTAGATGTCATGGTTTCAAGAGAAAGAGAAGCCTTAATTAATCACGTGGTGTTTTAAGAGCGCTTTATCAACTATACAAATAAATAGTTATGATTTGCACCAGGCTGAGTCTAATCTCCTTTCCTCCTCCAGCCAGCCCTTGTATAAAAAGATGAGTGGAGAGCTATAGTTTTATTACAATTTACCCTTCTTCCTTCTCCTCCAAGGCCAGTCATTGACTGGATTATCTTTTATAGGCAGTCATCCGATCCACAAACCTGTTCTTTCCCACCCGACGCTGTACTGACAGTTCAATTCTTCCATTAATGGAAGCCACAAGTTCGGCATCTGTAATATAAATTTCAAAATGACAGAAGAATTGGGTACATGTAACCAATTCTTCTATTAGTATGAAGAATTGGAACGAATTGAAGACTGAAAATTCAGAGTTGGAGAATGTTGTAGAAAGAATGCTTTTTTTAGGTTGTTTCTGTGGTCCTCTGAAAGATAAGCAACAGGAAACACGTCTCCATTAGCCTGTCATATGTATCCTGCACCCTCTTCTTTCAGCACAAGGAACTGGGCAGTGGGTGGCACTGAAGCTATGGTTTATAATTCAAGGCTGAAGACTTTTTGATTTCTGCTTTCAGCTGTGACACACGAACTGGCATCTCTTACTGAGAAGGGTCGATTCTTTTAGAACAATTAATTTTTAAGGAAAATTGTGGTAATCCATTTAAAAAGAATCAGAAAGATAATGAGGTATGGGAAAGTGACTCCAGGCGCTGGCTACTCTTGAAGCATCACTGGCCTGAAATGCCAGAAAACTATTTGGAACAGCTCAGATCTGATGTAACTTTCCATATATCAGTGTTCAATGATTAGTCACAAAATCTCAGGGATACAAGATGTAAGACCAAATGAAAAGGAAGCAAAGTGGTACTAGAAACAAACTCACAGATGGTAGAGAAAATATTAATGCAATATGCTCTGGCTTCTAAAATAATTAGCATTCGAATGTTCAGTGAAAAGCCAGGCACCAGAAGCTCATGGTTACAATCCTAGCTACTCAGAAGGCTGAGATCTGAGGACTGTGGTTCAAAGCCAGCCTGGGCACAAAAGTCCATGAGACTCTTACTTCCAATTACCCGCCAAAAAACTGGAAGTGGTGCTGTGGCTCAAGTGGTAAAGCACTAGCCTTGAGCTGCAGAACTCGGGGACAGCACCCAGGCCTGGATTTCAAACCCGAGGACTGGCAAAAAGAAAGAGCGGGGAGGGAGAAACGGAGGAAAGGAGGGAGGAAGGGAGGAAGGGAGGAAGGAAGGAAGGAAGGAAGGAAGGAAGGAAGGAAGAAAGAAAGGAAGGGAAGGAAAAGAAAATTTAAGCAAAAGTGATGAGATTGACATCTATAAAACACTAAACTCAAAGACTGCAGAACACACATTTTTTCCAGGTCCATCTGGAACATTATGAAATTAACCTTTATACTACAAATTATCCATAAAGTCTATTTCAGTTCATGCAAAGATTCTGAAAAGGGTGTATTTTTTGCAATCAGTGGAATAATTACCTTAGAAAACAATGTAGAAAGTAACTAAAGATCTTCAAATCCTTGGAAATCAGGGATGGTCATTCTAAATAACCAATGAAAAGACAAATAGGAAAAAATAGAGATCATAGACTATTTTAAATTCAGTGATGATAACATTATGGCAAGTCAAAACTTCAGGATTGTTACTGCGTTAGGCTTTAGAGGAAAACCATAGCCTCAAATACATATGCCAGGGGTTTGCATTATCATCCCAGGTTTACAGAAATAAGAAAGCAAATAGATACAAACTACTTCCTCAGCCAAGCCTCAACTCCTAAAGTTCCCACCACTTCCCAACATGGAAACAGCCGATGTAGACTCAAGCAATTCGACCCATTTCAGAATCAGACTCTAGCCCAGAGGCAACATAAACTAAATATAGTATGGTTCCACTCCATATAATCCCCAAAGGGGCCAAAGGAGTCAATGGGGATGAAAGTCAGGGTACTAGGTTATATTTCCTTTGGTAAAGAGATAGTAGTGATAAAAGCCCACAGACAGATGAGCTGATTCATGAGGGAAAATTCATGAGTTCCTGGTGATCTGAAACCCAAGGATCAATACATCTGAATCCATTTAGCTCTGGCCCTGAATTTTTTCCACTTACCTGAAATTTTAGCTTTGGCTGTACTTCCATTATTTGCATTATTTCCATTATTTCCATTATTTGCATTATTTCCATTATTTGCATAATTTCCATTATTTGCATGAGAATCCTGATTAAAATCTAACTGGAAGTCCCTACTTCATAAAAACAGAAACCTAAAGGAGATCATTTCCCTCCATTTATAATAGAGAGAACATGGTGAACAAAAGAACGCTAGACCAGGGAGATTTATTTTAAATTCAACTGTTAAAGTTTATATTGCCCTGGCTTTCCTTCCCTTATCTATGAAAGCTGGATTCAGGCTGTGTTTCTGCATTTGAATCCAGTGTGTGAAGAAGCTGGGATAAAATGCAGTTCCAGTGAGTTCGTTTGTTCTCAGTTCCTACCTTCAAACATGCATGCCTTCTGGCACAGTTCAGAGTTCACTGAATCCATGTTGTTTTCAGAGTCAAGACTCCAGCTCACATGAATGTCCAAGATTCTCTTACCCAACAAAATCAGGGAGGGAGGGAGGGAGGGAGGGGGGGGAGGGAGGGAGGGAGGGAGGGAGAGAGAGAGCCTGAAATGAAATCCCAACCTTCAACACTTTGGAATGGACCATCGCTGGAAGCAGGGTATTGGCAATGTAATTAGTTCCAGTGATATCACACTGGAACAAGGTGAGCTGCAGTCCAGTAAGATGAGAGTCATTAAAGGACCTAGAAACAAAGCCCTGTGTGGGGGGACAGAGGCAAGAATGGGAGGGATGGATGTGTCTACAAGCTAAGGATTACCAAACTTCTGTCAACAGTGAGAAGTTAAGAGAAAGCCACAGGATCAGATTCTCCCTTGAATCCTGGGAGAGAGTATGGCAGCATTACCTTCCTCGAAGTCGTTATTGCTTTAAGGCACTAAGCATATGGCACTTACTTTGCCCTAGGGAGTAAAGATGCCTCTCTGTTGCTCAGGGTTTCAATCACAGGGAAGTGCTGCCCGATGTGGTAGCACATAGTTTTAATTCCAGCATGAAACAGAATCAAGATCACAAGTTTGAGACCAGTCTGCTCTATAGTCAGTTCAATGCCAACCAAAACTGTGTAACAAGATACTTGCTCAAAATAACAAGGAAGTAGGGAATGTGGCTCAGTAGCAGAGGGCTTGTCTACCAAGTGCAAGATCCTAAATCTGAGCAAGATCCCAGCACTGAGAAACAAGCAAAGAAACAAAAGAATGGGTGGTAATCTTAGCCTCCTAAAATTTCACCAAGGAATACATATTTTCACAGCCCTTTCCATGCTATCTAACTTATTCCTGCTTTTCCAATCAGGTCCTTTGTCCACTGACATGAAATAACAAGCAATAGACACTAAGACCAATTGTTGGAGGCCCCAAAGAGAATCTCAGGGGACTGATGGGCCTTTCTGTATTGAATTAGTAAGTGAGTTCAAGTATCCATGGGAGAACAAGAGGGTCTTACAAAGAGAAAAAAGAAAGTAATGTTACAGGGTAGGAAGACCTCAAAAGCCTCACTCACCTCCTTTTATTAGCCAGGTCTACTTTAAAAGTTGAAAGTCCTGAGTGGCCAGAGAAGAGCATCTTGTCAGATAAACACACACACACACACACACACACACACACACACACACACGCACGTACACACTGATTTTGCCAGAGGAATTTGGAGATTCTGGCCCAAATTTTATAGCAGATGATCTTGGAAAACTTACTTCACTTTCAAGTAAAAGAAAGGAGCGGCAACTCTTGTTCCTCTGGAATTTACAAAGTTACCAGGGTACAGGTAGAAGAGCCACAGTATAACTAAGCTCCTCTATGAAGCTCTAGCTGAGGCTTAGATGCTAAAGAATGTGCAGATGGAGCCCTGCCTTGAGGTGACTTCCTGGCTGACTAGGGAAGGAGAGAGGTCCAAACCATAGGTAGTGATCGTGTGGAGTGCTCACCTGAAGCCAGGAAAGAATCTTAAGTAGTTTATCAATATTCATTCCCTGTATTCACCTCTATGGACTTCTGGGCTATTATTGTCCTTGTTTTATAATTATGACTAGAGAGATTAAGCTACCTATTCAAGTAGCACAGCCAGCAATAGTGGCAGTAAGTTGAACATTTGTTTTCTCCAAAGCCTGCGTGTTTGAACTCTAAGCTAACTCTTACAGAACATTGTTTCTGACTGATAGATTAACAGAGGTCAGGATAACTCTAGTTGTCCTTTGAGAGGGGCTGGGGACACAAGGAGTCAGTCTTAGCCATCTTCTCTCCAGAAACAATGAATGGCAAAGAGTCTTTCTCTGTGTCTTTCTTCTTTTTAATTCTGTGTGTCTTTCCCTGTTTCTATCCTGTGTGTGTGTGTATGGGGGGGGGTGTCAAGGAGGGAAAGAGAGGGAGGGAGGGAGGGAGGGAGGGAGGGGAGGGTCTTTCT
Organism: Megascapheus bottae; assembly: GCF_031878675.1. Taxonomy (NCBI): domain Eukaryota; kingdom Metazoa; phylum Chordata; class Mammalia; order Rodentia; family Geomyidae; genus Megascapheus; species Megascapheus bottae. The sequence continues at coordinate 8,279,114 of NC_143525.1, read as the reverse complement.
GGCAGGAATCAACATACTTACATGGCATTTGGGTCTACCTTACAGGAATTTAACAAGTCATGGTCAATTGTCAAAATCTGTTCTCCCTCCAAGACTATGAATCTGAAAAGTCATTGTATCTTGAAGGGGCTTGGAGTCTCACTTTTAAAATGATGACATGAGCACCTAAATAGGAACATTCTAGATTCAGCTCTCACCACAACCACTCTAGGGATGAACTGGAAGAACCAATCCCCTAGTTACCTACCAGCTGTCCATTTGCAATGTAGTCCAGAGGATCATCCATGTTGTCAATATTGACATCTTCTGGAAGTTTGTGGTTGGAAACTATTAACCTTAGAGGAAATGGTTGGCTATGGAACACATTTGAATTCATCATCACCTGTTTTAAAGGCTTAAATCCAGGGTTGTGACAAAGTCCAACTTGAACATTTTGAAGATTTAAAGAAAATCTTTAAAGGAAAGAGCAAAGCAAAGGATGCAATTCCCTCTGGGCGCCATCTAGTCTAAGACCAGCTCTGGCTTGAGGAAAGGAAGAGAACTAGGAGTCCCTTATTTTTTCCTATTGGGTTGAGGGCCTGGTGCCACTCGTGGGGTTGACATTCACTCCAGTTCTTTATTTAGTACAACGAAAACTCCATGAACATTCTGGCAGTCAGAGGCACAAGCTGGCTCCTGCAGACTAAGACTTCTGCTATTTAGGGACTCAACAAAACTGAAAAATGTGTATTACCAAATAACTATTTAGAGAAAATATTGAAGGGAGAAAAAAAAGATCGCACAAGGACTGTTTGTTTTAACACGGTCTGTTTACAATGCATTATTGCTGGACTGCAGAGTGTGTGCTCAGGGAAGAAAAATGCATTTGCATTTTTTAGGGTCAAAATAGCCATGCTCAGGCTGTACACAACAATCTCTCTTGTAGCTATTTTTCTTCTCTCTTATTTTCTGGCATTTGATGGATTCTACAAGTTCATCTAATTTGACCTTTGGCTAAACTGCCATGATTGCTATGAAAATATATTCTCTCTGCAAAAGGGGCCTCTTTCCCATAAGAAAAAAAAAGAAAAAAAACACAAACAAACAATGGTTCTCAGACTTTAACATGCACTGGAAACACCTGGAAAGTTGGCGAAAACTCACAGCTGAACAACAGTGGTTAACAGATGTAATCCTGAAAACTCACAGCTGAACAACAGTGGTTAACAGATGTAATCCTAGCTACTCAAGAAGCTGAGTAGAGCAACCAAGTGGATAGAGACCTGGAGGATTGGCAGGTAAGTCTTTGAGACTCCATTTTCAAACTAACCAACTAAAGGCTAACCAGGTGGCATAATTCCGGTGGTAGAGTACTAGCTATAAGCAAGAAAGCTAAACAAGAGCACAAGGCCTTGAGTTCAAGAATAAATACTGACTAGGGGCTAGTGACTTATGCCTATAATCCTGGCTATTCAGGAGGCTGAGATCAGAGGATCATGGTTTGAAGCCAGCCTTGGCAGGAAAGTCTATGAGACACTTATCTCTAATTAATCACAGAAAAAGCCAAAAGTGGCCCTATGGCTCAAATGGTAAAGTGCTAAAGGAGCTCAGGGAAAGAGCTCAGGCCTTGAGTCCAAGCCCCAGGACCAGCAATAAGTAGATAGACAGACAGACAGACAGACAGACAGATAAAATTACTACTGGCAAATTAGAATGAAAACTTCCAGTTTTATCTCTGGTTTCATAGGTATAGGGGGACCCTCAACTTTTATTTCCTATAACTACTCAGGTGATGATTCTATCATTGATCCAAGGATCACATTGTGAAATCCACAGTTCTGTGAATGTGGTAGTAAAAAACCTGGCTCAGAGAGGTAATGTTGAGAAGGAAAGCTGAAGGGTCCAGTGCCTCACTGCCCTGCCTTCTCACATCTTGAGTTGGTAAGCAAATGCCTCTGAACCTGTGCCATAGCTCCTTCACTTCTGGCAGGCCACAGCAACATGCAAGCAAGGTGGGGGTAGAGGTCATGTGCATTCAGTGCTCTTTGTCCAGAGACTCATGATTGGCAGAAACAGCAGCATCTCAGAGCATCACAGCACTGTGTTCATAGACCCTTCCCAGCACAGGCTCTACACCACAGCCCAGCTTCCATCTGTTTGACAGGCACATGTCCTGTCCACTTCCAGAAGTAACTCAATCACATTTCCATTCACCACACATTGTCCAGCAGTGGTGCCTAGTAATAGATCAAAAAAGACAAAAGAAAAAAATACGTTTTTCCCAAAATTAATTAGCTAAAGCCCTGACTGGTGACATGACTCAGGTGGTAGAGTACTAGCTGTAAGCAAGAAAGCCAAACAAGAGCACGAGGATTTAAGCCTCACATCTCAGCCTCCTGAATAGTCCAAGCTCCTGCACACACACCTACTCCATGCTGAGTTACCTAAAATAGGGCATGCATGTATTACTCAAAGTCACATGAATATTTGGGGCCAGCTGATTCCCAGTCTTTGGAAAGTGCAGGCTCAGATCCCTCCCATATCATAGTGGGAGAAGCTTAACCTACTCTGTTTCCTCTTCAGGATCACAAGCTCTGAGCTGTGACTTCCCCACTGGGAGAGAAAGTTTTCTTTTCTTCCAAGACGAGAGGCTTAAAAATTGTGGTATCAGATTCTGAGCCCAGAATCTTATGCCCATGAAAGGAAAATCCAGGTGATAACAAATTATTAGAGCAAGGAAAACAGAACCAAGTTAGAGACTAATAAGGGAGTCTGATTTCTCTGGCAACCAGTAGATCTCACATAGGGCTGAAGTTGGACCTCACCAATGATGTAAACCAATAAAGTACCATTTCTGCTAAAGAGGCTTAGGTTGTGTTATTTGCCATCACAAGGAAAGAGTCCTGGGTCATTTACCTGTTTTCCAGACTTTTATTGCAGAGTTCTACCACTCAATGGTTCTATTATTGTTCAGTGGTAAAAGGAAAAGAGCCCCCCAACCCCGTGCAACTGCCTAAAACTTACATTTAATAACTCTTGCCACCAAGCATACCATTGCTTTAGCTTATTGCTTTTCTCAATAATAAATCTAACAAAGAAAAACCAATCACACAACATACAGGCTTCTACAACTTTCCTGTTGTGGCTACAGGAATATACATGCTTGCCAAATTATGTTTCTGCTAATCTCCTTGGATTTCTCATACTCTGAAACACAATGCTGTACATCAATATGTCAAGATCAAAAACACCAAATACCTTCCTACTGGGACAAAACTGGAGGGTTCTGGGCAGAATGTGCTCATTCTTGACCCAGCCTATGTAATCAGGAGTACTTAGTTGGGTACTGGTGGCTTTTATCTGTCATCCTACTCAGAAGGCTGAGAGCAGAAAATCAAAGTTCAAAGCTAGCCTAGGCAGAAAAAGTGGATGAGGCTCTTTTTTCCAATTAAGCAGCAAAAACCCAGAAGTAGAGAGGTAAGCCTCACATTTAGAGAACTTGCCTTGTGTGAAAAAAACAAGCAAGAATGAGAAGTCCCCAAGTTTAATTCCCAGAACTAACAAGAAAGAAAAAAGAAAGAAAGGAAATGAAAGGAAAAGAAGGAAGGGAGGGAGTCAGTAAGGGAGGAAGAAGAAGGAAGGAAGGAAGGAACAGAGGGAGGAGGAAAATATTATATTTGGAGCATTTTTAGGGTCATTGTAATTTTATAGTTTTGTCCTTGACCCACAGACTTCATTGCCAAATCCTAATTCCTAAGAATACCCTGGTACATTCTGAGTTGAGAATATTCAAGCAATCACATCTCATGAGTCCTTGTCCCTGAATGTGTAAGATGCCAAACACATCTTGCTGAATCCCAACAGACATAATAAATATGGAATGAAGTTGATTTGCATCTAATCAGGAAATAAATATGTCCTCACTGCCCAGAAAAGAAACATGGAATTTCGAATTCACTAATACTTATATCTTTAAAAATGCAATTGAATAAGAAAGACAAGACTAAAATATTCCTGAGACAAACTTGGAAAATGTGATTTAAAAAATTACTTAATTTTTTGTTCTTGATGGCACTGGGGTTTGAACTCGGGGATTTGCATTTGATAGGCAGGTGCCACACTTCCAAATTTCTTTGCTGTAGTTATTTTTCAAATGAGCTCTTGTATTTATTCTTCCAACAATCTTGAACCACAGTCCTCCTGTTTCTACTTCCTGTATTGCTGGGATCATGGGCACACAACCAAAATCAGCCTTTTTATTATTATTTGAGATGAAGGTCTCACAGGAATCTAAGATTACAAGTATGAGTCACTGGCACCCGGACTAAAATATAAAGTCTAGAAAGCATACCACCGAATTAAATGTTTTTTAGATAATCTAAACATGTTTCCACTGTGCCTCCTCACAATTGTGCTTCAGAACCATTTGCCTTCCCAGCCAGCACACTACCATACTACTTGCAGCAAGCACAGTTGATGGCTCACACCATTCCCATTTCCAGAGCCCCATTTTGCTTGGAAAAAGTAATAAGCTCCAGTCTGATCTATGCATGATATGACCGTGCCACTCACAATATGATTACTGCCTTCTTTCCCAGTTCCCTGGCTAGTGGAATGTCAGGATGATCAGTTCTGACCAAGGACACTGAGACAATTTTTGTGCATCTTAATTCATGGAGAGTGTCCAGAAAACAAAACAAAACAAAAATGCACTCAAATCCTTGCTTGTGTCTTTGTTCCTCATGAATAGAGAAGTTGTCAGGAGGTAGACCAGTTATCTGTGAATCCGGAGCAGCCAAAAACAAGCAAAAACATGAAAAGAATTGATAGTAGCAACACCAGATCTAACTTCAATGAACAATTTAAGCCCATATCAGTAGCCATAGGCTTCTGAGTATCTCAGGAAAAAAAATCCATTTGTTTGTACTAGCTATTGTAAGTGGATCATTCCTTGAAGCTGAACATGACACTGTGAAGCAACATTATGCTCTCATTTTTTTTTTCTTAACCATCTGTAACCAGAAAATATATTCCATCAACTTTAACCCAAATTTCTTTTAGACTGTTGCCAAAACTTATATTCTCCCTCAAAGTATAATGAAGACAGAAAAAGGAATGTGGTGTCATCTCTGAAAGCAATTTTGCAAGGGAACATGGAGAGATGTTTTCAACTATGGAGTTTCCATGAAAATGAGTGTCCACATCATTTGGTTCCAATACTTAGTTCAAGAAAGACTCATCTATGTGGCATTTTACTTCTTATAAACCATGACTAAAACTACATGCTGATTATAGCCTTAACCTACAGAGATCTCTAACCATACTCATTACTTAGCTTCTTAGATTTTTCACTCAGTTTTCCAAACATGTTTAATCTGCCTGAAGCAATATAAGGGACATTGGATTAAATTTGGACCCTGGTTGATTATATTTTGTTTTGTCTCACTGAAATTCATTTCTGTGTTAATTTTCAAAATGCACTCTATTCTCAGTGAGAGATTTTTAAATTTTTCACTAGGTAGATAAAAGCTAGTTTGGTACTCTATGAACATTTGTCTTATACATTTATCTAACATCCCAGTTCAAACATGACCTTTTAATAAATTTCAGAAGAGATAAAAAGTCCTTGAAAAAGCTGTGTGATATCAAGAAGTTATCAGCTCACAACAATGTGAATTTTGTTGAAGTTGAACTTTTAATTTCAAAAATTATCTTTAAATTGGGTGCTAATGGCTCACATGTATAATTCTGGAGGATTATGGAAGTGGAGATGATTTTGGCTTGAAGCCAGCCCAGGCAGGAAAGTCTGGGAGAATCTTATCTCCAATTAACCACCAAAAATTCAAAAGTGGAGCAGTGACCCAAGTGGTAGATATTAGCCTTGACCAAAATAATAAAGAAGTTCAGGAACAGATTGCAGGCCCTGAGTACAAGGCCCAGGACCAGCACCAAAAAAAAAAAAAAGCAAAGTTTCATAAATAATGCCTGTAATTCTTAGCTACTCAAGAGGCTAGATCTAGAGAATTGTGACTTCAAGCTAGCCCAGGGAAGAAAAGTCAAGGAGATTCCATCTCAATTAACCAGAAAAATGCCATGGCACAAGTAATAAAGCACCAGTCATGAGCAAGAAAGTTGGATAAGAATGTGAATTTTTAGGTAAAAACATTAGAAGTAGGAAAAATATTCACATTTAATAATTATAGTAGCTCTTAGGAAAAATGTCACAGAAATAACTTTTCTATCTTAGAACTGTGAATAGATAGGGTTGAGGGTATAGTTATACGTACTTACAGTGGTACATACATGCCTAGTATGGATGAGGCCCCAGTCTCAATACTAGAACCAATTATAAGAAGAACAAAACAAAACTAGAAGACATACTCTGTCTTAATGGGATATATGCATCATATGCATATTTAAACTATATTGAAAGTTATATGTTTATCGCTTCTCTCACTCTCTTTTTTGGCAGTACTAGGGTTTGAACTCAAGGCCTTAGTGCTTGCTAAGCAGTCACTCTACCACTTGAGTCACAATTCTAACCTTCTTTTGCTTTAGTTAGATGAAGTTGTGATCACTGTGACATAACCAGTTTAGGAGACAAAGGATTTAATGTGGCTCACCGTTCACTCTGCTGATTCTGAGGCTGTGGTGAGGCAGGACAGCATGGTGGTGAGAGGATGAGCCACAGGCTATCCACTTCTAGAAGCAGAAAGTGCAAAGGCCTCTACCATTTCCCTCCACATTCAACCCTCAGTTACTCCTCTCAGGAACAGCCCTTACAGACAAATAGGAGTGCTTTACTATTACCCAAGTACTTCTTAGTCCCATTAATTTAACCATCACTCTGAATTTTCACACATACACATACCTGAAAGAATTCAAGAGAAGCTAGAAATAGGGAGTGGTCTTGAGGGTCTGGGAAATAAGGGTAGAAAAGAAATCTATTTTACTAGTATACTCCTTTGTACCTTCACAACTGTGGTCTGGTGTGATGGCTTACACCTATAATTCCAGCTTCTCAGGAGATGGGGATTGGCAGGATCAAAATTCAAGTCCAGCAAAAGCGAAAATTAAAAAAAAATAGCAAGAGCCTGTCATTCAAGGTATGGTGACACTTAACCTGCCATCCTAGCTACACAGCTATATGTAAGAGGATCACAATTCAAGGCTAGCTCTGGTGGAGGTGGGGAACGGGGAGGGGTTGTGGGGTGGAAGCAAAATACTCTATCCAAAATAGAATAAAATCTAAAAGTGCTAGGGGCAGGGCTCAAATGGTAGAGGACCAGTAAGCATGAGACTCATGAGTTCAAATCCCAGTGCTGCCAATAAGAAATGCATAAATAAATGTGAACTGTTCATTTATTGAATATAAGCACCATTTTGTATAATTAAAGATAGGAATGTTAAAGGAAAAAGTCATACAATAATTCATGAAACATACCAACATAAATACCATAAATATAAGTAAATAAACATGACTAGATTGATAGCTACACGAACAATCAATGTGAATGTTCTATTTTAATAAACACAAGCACATAGAGTCCAGATTGTAAAAAAAAGAACAGAAAATCTACAAGGATAGTAAGTGTCCCATGTTTCTTACTGAACTAATGATTATAAAATTCCAGTTCAACTCCTAGCCACAAACTTTCTGCTAGTTCACCATACCTCTTTCCTTGAATCAACTCCTTATCAGTAGGGAAATTGTCAGTATCTGTGCATGGTGACACAAAATCACCACTCATAACTACTTCCTCATCACCAAGAAAAGAACTGTAGGCTTTTCATCTCCCTGCACTCCACATGTCCAGTGTCTCACAGAATGGCCATGGTAGAGTATGCAGTTGCCTGGGTTTCTTCCTGCTTCTGAACTCCTGCTGGTTTAACCTTCTAGGTTGGACCAGAGCCTCTCCTACTCTCCAGTGTTTTCCTAAGCACTGATATTAAAACCCTGTTGGTTCTAGTGCTGCTACTGAACCTGTTGTAAATCATTGCTTACTACTGCATGCTTGCCCGTCCACAAAATGTATATGCTGGCTCCCTACGCTCCAATCCACCCAAGTGATGATGTTTGTAGGAATAATAAGACTAAATGAAATTGTGAAGGTAGGATCCTTGAGAGTGGTACCCTCACAAGAAGTGATACCAGAGCCACATGGTCATAAACACAAAATAAAGATGATACAGCAAGGTAATTGCAGCCAAAAACAGACACCTCAGCTTGAAATCTATTCTGCTTATGCCCTGATCTTGGTTTCATTTCCCAAAAGATAAACAGATCAGTGCTAGCATATTGTTATAGCAGCTCAAGCTAGCTGATACCATTTCTTTGCTAAATTCAGCCACCTAAAAAAACAAACAAAAAACCAGCTGGCCCTGGAGATGGATGACGGTGATGGTTTCCCAGTAATGTGAATGAACATAATGTCACTGAATGATTTAAATGGTCAATTTTATACTATGGATCTATTACCACAATAAAAAATAAAATAATAAAAGAGTCAACTCATTTGAAATTCAATTACCCCATTCTACTACCTTCCCAGCTTGTCCAAAAGACAGACTTCTCCACAGCCACTCCATGGAATAGGATACAGCAGGAAAGACACTCATTACATAGTTACTCAATGCTGGAAAATAGAATTTCAGGGGAAAAAAATCTGTAAGCTTGGGGGTTTCAGGGTGACTTAACCGTCACACTGTAAGTTAATAAACCCCTGGAGGCTATTTTAAAACATAGTATTAAGAGCCCTGAAGAATTTGTTGATGAAGATCAAAACCATTTTAGATACTGGAAATAACAAAATCCCCTGCTCACTAGCTAACAAGGTCAAAGCAACTACAAGAGCAGGCTTCACAAACATACAGAGAATGAAAGGACAGTATAGAAACATTTAAGCAGCAATTGGAATAAACCATGCTCAGGCCAACATTAGAAAACTTGTCCCAAGATGTCTGCCAAGGCCACCATGATGTTAGCTGGAAATGAAGTTGGGATCTTTTGCTAGGTTCCTTTCATGTGATGTACTCCATCAATCATTTATTTGTGTGTATATGTGCACACATGCAAGAGTGCACACACACACACACACACACACACACACACACACACACACGCATGTGCGTGCACCAGTCCTGGGACTTGAATTCAGGACCTAGATGCTCTCCCTGAGCTTTGTTGCTCTCAAGTCTATCACCACTTCTAGCATTCTGGACATTCATGGGAGAGTATTACAGACTTTGCCAACATTACTGTCTGGACTGACTTTAAACTGTGATCCTCAGATCTCAGCTTCCTAGGTAGCTAGGATTAGAGGTGTGAGCCACCTTCACCTGGCCATCCATTCATATTTTTAAGGAATACATTACCCTAAACCTTCTGGCCTTTGTATGCTTTCTCTGGGACAGGTGATCCGTAGATCACAGCTCCTGAAAAGAATTCCCATGGGGCCGTGATCTTCTCAGGAGACTTTCTGCAATGAGATACAAAGGAGAAACAGGAATGAAAATGAAAAGTAGTTGGCAGTTTAAGTTTGTCCTGTGTTTTCTGACTGGTCAGCTGGCTCAAGTGCCATTTGTACTTGGAAAACTTCAGGTTCAAGCAAGTATTGGCAAGAAGTAGAGTTTCTCTAAAGCTCAGTATGCTGGGCTATGCCAGCTGACCACAATGAATAATCCCTTACACCCACTGCAGAGGCTGTAGGACTTCCATGAGACAATGTGATTCATAGAAGAACATGGTAAAGCCATCCTAGGTGTGCTTCTTTCCACACAGGCTTATTTTCTTGGAGGAAACAACATTGTTGTAATTACAACAGCAGCCCATCATGAAAATGTTAATTTCCAGCCAAGAGAAGTTTACAAAGGTTAAAAGGTTTCATCTCAGACGTCTCTTCCAGGGAGTTTTGGGAAGCCTCTCTTGGGACAGGAAGCAAAGATGGGAGAAAGAAAAGATGTGACCACAAGAACCCAACTCAGGCTTAGAGAGATTAAAACACTCACCCAAGGTCACCTATCTAAGGACTATTAGAGTCACAGCTCAGTCCTGGGCTTACTTCATACCAAAACAAACACTTTGAGAAAGGAAAGATCAAAGAAGCTAGCCAAAGATCACAAGTTTATCAGCAAGCTAACATCATGGTGGCGCTGGCAGACAGAGAGACAGCAAGTTTTTCCCAGGCTCTTTATTTAATGCCCGACTACACATTATCAAATGCAAAATTACAAAATACAAATTGAAACCAAGGGCCACCAAGTCTGGGCCTAAAGCTTTGAAAATATGAACATACTAAATGGTTTTGCCATGTCGTATAGAAAATAATAGAAGATATAAAACACTTGAAAGACATTTACCTTATACTTGTGGAGAATTTCAACATGAAGTGTTCCTTTTTGTTATAGTTCTGCTTTATTCTGCTTCTGCTCATCATAAACTCCGTGTTTACAAGAAGCTGTCTTGTGAATTTCTGCTTTAATGCCAACAGCTACTGGGTATGTTTGTATTATTTCTCAATCTAAAATTTTCATTTACCTGTTTGAGGCAGAAAGTTGCATTTCATCATTAAATGATCTATAAGCAATTTAATTTGTATAAAAGTTATCATTCAGATCCCCTTTGATGGAAAATTTCTTTCATCCTATTTCAATTATAATAGAAATGGTTTATACACAATGCAGAGTTTATGTATTTTTCCCCGAATATTGGAGTTAAAGTTAACAAGGCTTTAATAAAAAAAAATTATGGTGTGTGTGTGTGTGTGTGTGTGTGTGTGTGTGTGTGTGTGTGTGTTGGTCCCGGAGCTTGAGGCCTGAGTGCTGTTTCTGACCTTCTTTGCTCAGGGCTAATGTTCCACCACTTGAGTGATACATCCACTTACAATTTTTTTTTAGAAGTTGTTTGGAGATAAGAGTTTCACAGATATTTCTGCCCAGGCTGTCTTTAAACCTCAATTCTCAGATCTCAGCCTTCTGAATAGTTAGGATTACAGGCATGAATCACCAGCACCTAATATGTTCTTAATTTTTAATAGTAACCCAAGGTACTTCCCATCAGAGAGGACAGATGCAGAATCTTTGTGCCCTGCCATTAAGTGCTTTATAATTGAATGACTGGCTGAGACTTCAGCATTGGTTTCTTCAACCTTATATGAGAGTCGATGGACTCTCTTTCTGGTCTAGTTCCCATTTTCATATACCATCATTACAACGAATGTCATCACTCCAGAAACTACTGCTAACTATTTTTGTAAGTGCTACTTTGATAAGCTTTGGTACTGATTCAAATTACAACAGTCCACAGGCCAAATTATAAACTACAACTCGGTCTTGTACATTATAATATTTACATTCATGTTATTTAGTAGAATTATACTAATAATGAAAAGCCATGGTTTTGGATTCCTGGAGGCACAATAATAAGAAAAACACCAACATCGGTAAGCACTACCCATGTGCAAAGTGTTGTGCTAAATGTTTTCTCTTTTCTATTGTCACAGCTCCCTCTCTCCCACCTTTAGTGAATTATGGGGATCATTTCCACTTTAAAAATGAAGAGCTGAGGTGTACGAGATAAAGAAGCTCACCCAACATCACCCAACTAACTAGAGCTACAATTCAAACCTGGACTTACTTAACTTTTTTTTTAATAAACACTATTGGTGAAAGGAAAGGTACGTGCATAGTATTCTGATTGCTACCCACTTAGACTCCAAGCCAAACTGTACTTAGTAGAAACTGCATCTTTCTTCAATAAGTGAAAGTGTTTTTCTCCACTTTTACTCTTGTTCTGAATATGAGTGGAGCACTCTAACTTTGTTACTTGGTATATTCATATCTGTTTATTTGTTTATTTGAAATAGGGAAGGGAATTGGGAAAACAAGATGATTGGGAGGGGGTGGGGAAGGGAAAGGGGAACAAAAGCATGAGAAGGGGATATCAAGTTTTGAGAAGTCATGTACCCATTACCTGACAAATGTAACTGTAACCCCTATATACATTATCTTGACAATAAGATTTAAAATAAATGAATAAATAATTTTTAAAGAGTACAGTACAACTCAAAGTACAAAGCAAGAATCCAGGTATCAAGAATTACAAGACACCCATGGGCTCTCATTCTACAGAAACCTGAAGAAAGGAAGGATATAGTAACAATGTGAGTGGAATGAAGACTTCTTGACTGGTTAGCGTTTATTTGAAACAAGCTGTGGCCCAGATTGCATCTGGCAGCAGAAGACATGCATATGACAATGTGATCACCTGGGAACAAGATTTCCTCCCCCATTCTCTTCTCTTCTCTTTTCCATCCTTCCACCCCCTTCCCATTCATCCAGAACACATAGAAGCCTAGTTCTTCATATTAGTGCTCAAGGTGAAGCACCAGGAAGAAAGAGAACTCACCAGAAACATGATTGATTTTATTCAGCTCATTTGTGTTCTCTGTTTCAATGTATCCAGGATTCTGACACACAGAACCAATCCTATCCACAGGAAGACTCCGCACAAGAACTGGGTGGACCTGAGAGAGGCTTATGCATCCTGAGAAGGCCCTACTGAACCGGGAAGATGAGCTGGAGAGGAGAAATGATCTGAGGAGAAAGAACACCACTTGGGAATCCAATACACTCATCTTTCAAATCCATGCCCTGATTTCAGAAACACTTGTAGGTACCCAAGTCCACAGCTGCTCTAATTCTTTCCATAGTAGACATTGTGTTTGCAAAATATCTATGCACAGCCTGTTGTAAATGGCCTCTACATATCTCGGTGTACCTAGGAGAGTATAAGTGCTATGTAGGAAGTTGTGCTCTGGAATAATTATCAAAAGATATGTTTAGGACTGAGGTTTGAAACCAGCCTGGGCATAAATACCTGGCCCAATGTTTAGAATCCGCTTAGAGATTTACTACACAGAGTTTTTGAAACTTCCCCTCCACACACACACACTCATACACTTCCTATTAGAGACAAAGGGAATCATGAGGGCTCGCCAGGTTCAAGCATTCCGATGGTACCTTTTAATATATTCATTTCTAACTCCCTCACCACTGACCCAGGCCCGGGTCACCTGCAGCCAGGCACCAACAGGCTGTGGACAATAACTCTAACTCTGTACTGTTGGGCAGAAGTTTCAAGTCTCCAGTCTATAAATCTATTTGCATTAAACCCTGAGGTTTCTCTCTGGTTTCCAGTCCTCCTTGCAGTGCCCTGCAGGAACAGATGCTATTCTCCCTAGCCTGGCATACTATTGGAATGACACAACCCCATCTTCCATTGCCAGCTCATTGTGTTTAGGTTTTGAAGACTTCACAGTGTTTCCTTTCTTCTTTTGATTAAAACGATGTGCCTAAAACCGTATAGAAATCAGAGGCAGTACGCTTTCCAAGAGTCTTTGCAGGAGCAAAGATGTTTCTCTGAATAGTAGGGACTGTTCCCCTTCTGTCTTTTTTTCCCCTCTTCTGCAGAGCTGGCTCCAAACCTGCTCTCCTCTGGTGCGACTTGACATGCTGTGGCTAACTCACAGTGACAAGGAGTCACATGGGTGGAGGAGGGGTGGGGTGTGCCTCAGCAACAGCCTGTGGGATCTGACCCCCACTCCTGGACTTCCAGGTGTTGTTGTCAGCAGGGAGCTTCTGTTGCCATAGAAGCATCTCCAATCCACCTCACTTCCTCTTTTCCTGAATGTTCCCTTCCATGTTTTTTGAAACATTCAACCTTCTCACTACATCTTATGTATGTCATCCATGCAAGCAAAGCATCCATCTACCAAAAGAAAAATCAGTAAGCTAGCTCAATGATACCTGGTGGCTCCTGACAGCTCACCAGGGTGGACTTAAAGGAGTGGTGGAAGTTTTGGTGAACTAAACAGGGAATCTCTTCTGAAGAGACATACATGAAGAATATCTAGTGGACCACTAGAAAGTTACCTGAGATGTTGCCTGAGAACTAATAATCTATTGGTAAAACTGGAATAGCTGGGAAAACACACTAAACGTGAAAACAGAAATTGCAAAATGTCATATTCCTTCATCACTTTTGCAGTGGATCTTCAATGTCTCCCCAAGGCCCATGTGTTAAAGGCTTTGTCCTCAGCTTGGAGGGGGAGTGATTAGGAGGTTGGGCTTAACTGAGCATCTGTGGCACTTGCCTGTAATGCTAACCACTCAGGAGGCTGAGATCTAAGAATGGAGGTTCAAAGCCAGACCAGGCAGGAAAGTCTGTGAGAGTCATCTCTGATTAACCATCAAAAAAGTAGAAATGGAGCTGTAACTCAAGTTTTAGAATACTATCCTTGAGCCCAGAAGCTCAGAGACAGCACCCAGGCCCTGAGTTCAAGCCTCAGGATACACACGCACACACACATACACACACACACACACTCAAAGAGATTGGGCTTAGTGAGAAATTGTTAGGTTATTTGGCATGCCTTTAAAGGGAACAGTGAAATGTCTGTTCCTCCCTGTCTTTCACTTCCAGGTTGCCATGAAATGAGTAACACCTCCCACCAAGGGCTCCCCCAGGAGCATTTGCTCCTTGCCACAGGCCCCCAAAAAACTGGGCCCACTGACCATGAACCATCACCTACAAAACTGTGAGCCAAAACAAATCTTTCCTCTTTTTAACTTGATTATATCAGGTATTTTGTTATGGGGACAGAAAAGCTGACTAACACAGCTACCATGCAAGAAAAAGAGAACAAAACAAGCAGCTTAATATATAATTCTTCACTAGGCAACTTCGCCAAAGCATCCCATTTTATAATCTGTTAACCTTCAAAAGATAGACTACTGAGCAATAAAATAAAGGTCTGGAAAAATCCCTGAGGAGCTCATTTGCTAAACCCCTCTCGGAAAATTATGACATTAGCAAATGTGAAGATACACGAGGGCCACTCAGATACCAACATAGCTTAGACTGCTTCCTAAGAAGCAGCAAAGTTTCTCCTGAATACAGCCATGAGAATTCTGAGCCAAGACAGGGGTGCCTGGTAAGTCTCTGGACTGGAAAAGAGACTTGAACACATGTACACTAGTAGATGTGGGAGTCGGTAGTCCCAGCCTTTCAAACCATCAGAACCCAGCAGCAACCTCAGTATTCAATTTCCCAGCCCATACTCCACCATCTTTGCCCAGGTTGGCAAAGTTCATCGGTATGGGGGCGGGCAGGGGGAGGACAGAGGAAGACAGAAATAATTCAGGCTTGGTTGGATATACATGCCGTCTGTTACTGCTGCCCTCCATGGCAACTGGAGAGCCAAAACAGTGATGGACAAAACTTAAATGCATGAACTTGGGCTGTAGGCTGTAGTGTATGGAGCCTGAGATAAGATAAACTTTAAGGTGATTAGTGTGATATTCAAGACTCCCACTCTGAAGGCCTCACCTGCTTTCATAGCTTCTCTAGATCATGGGTGCTTTTGAAAGAGAGTCATTCTGACAGGCTGTAGTAACTCAGCTAACTAGTGCCAAAGCCAAAGTCCCTCCACTCAAAAGTTTACCATATCTTATTGGATCAAACACTGGACACTCCAGGCTAGGCCTGGAGCTGTGTGGTATAGGACTTGTCTAGCATGCACAAGGCTCTCAGATTGAACTGAAGCCCTGGAAACACAGGAACTAAACAAAGAAGTTGAAGTAACAAATCAAAAATTTATTTCAGAGATATCAAATACTCCAAGGAAAATGTACACTGCTCTGTAGCTTCTGTTATTTGATTTTTGCCCAAGGTACAATAATCACCACTTCTATTCATTTATTAAAATTCTGCTCCTTCAAAGTCCAGTGAAATTCTACTTCTTACCCCAAATTCCTAAGTGAGGAGGCTTTATTCATTGGTTGACAATTTTAAGTGCCTGTAGGAAATGCTGGGGAATGCAAACCAAAATAAGATACAATATCTGCCCCTGTGGAACCTTCCAGTGGGTTCTTAATATTTTCCATCAATTTCAGTTAATACTTACTGTATTACTATTAGTGGGGCATCATGTATAAATGAACACTTAATTGATGCAACAGTTTCCCTTTTCTTCCAAATAAGTTGTAAGTGATGATTTATTCCATGTTAAACGTATTTCTTTTCCTTTTTCTTTTTAACTCAGTTAAACTCATGTTCTTGCTTGTCTTTTTCACTTAAGATTAATGCTTACACTTGAGCCACAGCTCCACTTCTGGCTTTTTGCTGGTTAATTAAAGATAAGACTCTCACTGACTTTGAACCACGATCCTCAGCTCTCAATCTCCTGAGTAGCTAGGATTAAAGATATGAGACACTAACATACAGTGAGCCTATTTCTTAAGTGCCTGATAAAGGGCGAGAATATCACAGGGGAACAAGCGGGAATGTTAGCTATTTCAAATGAACTATTATAGAGCCCCTGAAATGAAGTAAACAACAGATCGCAAAATGTGTGTGATCAACATCAATAGAGGCATTCTGCTGTCATAATGATGATGGATAAGAAACAGAAGTTTATTTCTTATAGTGCCAAACCAGAAGGGAACCAGAAGACCAAAGTGCAAACAGGCTCTGTGTCTAGTAAGAGCTACTTTCCAGTTCCAAGATGGTACCTCTTTGCTGTACCTTACGGGGAGAAAGTATAAGGGCAAGATGGTAGGCAAGCTCCCTCTAGCCTCTCCAGAACATGAATCCATTCACAAGAACAGAGTCTTCAAAGCTTCTCTAAAGCCCCCCACCACTCAATACCACCACAATAGGGATTAAGTTTCAACACAGGAATTTTTTTTTAAAATATTCAGGCCATAGCAGAGACCAGGAAAGTTTAAAGGCAGATAATGGAACATTTATGAAGGGCTAGAGTCTAGCCAGTTTGTAAAAGGAAAGATCGTAAATAATTTAGTTTTTGAGGACTATATACCTCTCTGTCAAAACATTCTTTCTCATCCTTTTTTCTCTCTCTTATAACCTTTTACAAAAAAGAAAAAAAAAAGTCTAAAGAGCATTCACAAACTACCAAAAGCCAGCCAGGAAGCCAGTAGATCGCTGCCCTTGTTTTCCACAGACCACAGAGGAATGGAAAGCTGTGTATGATCTCCTGCTGAATCCAGGAAGGCTCTGGGGAGGAAGAGGTGGTGATATTTTTGAGATGTTGAATGAGAGCCGAGCCTTGGCTGGATGATGAAGTAGCAGGAGAGCAGAATGACCTCATGGAAAGGAGCCGGGAAGAGAATCAGTAGACCTGATTCTGAGTCCTGGCTCTCCTGCTATCTGTGTGGCTTTGGCCAAGTTACCCCCACCCACCCAATGCCTCCAGTAACTTCTGTGAGTTATCGCCATGAAAAATGAGCAGGAAAAGAAAAAGGCCACTTCTTGTGAGAAGAAGAAGATGAGATCATATCAAAGCACTCTGGAAACTGACAAGCATCCCCAAGTAAGACCTTGATAAAATTAGTAAAAAGCCAAAAATGTAAGCTAAACTTGAAGATTCCAAATTCGAAATGTCACATTATTTAGCTAGCAAGAGAGGAGGTGAAATGTGAGAGTCAAATATGATTCTTTATTGTACAACTTTGGCCAAAAGAGCTATTTTATAATCCTCTAGACTTCAGGAGATAATAAAGTTGTGAATAACAGAGACAGCTGGGGACCCCTTAAAGAGGTTATGCAAAGACCATTGGTATGATAAACCAGGAGCAAGAAGATACCCCGAGCCCAGAGACAGTCCCCCACAGAGTCAGCCTTTACAGTCTATGTAACTTATGTCCTTTCACTGGCTATGAGTTCTGTTACAGATCCCAGCTAGGGCAGGTGTCAGAGTTGTGGTCTTCAGGATTCAACTTACTGATGCTCTCCTCGGGCAGTTGCAAATAAAAAGCAGAATAAATAGCAGATCCACAGCTCTTGGGTTAAATAGACTTAGCTAACAGTGGGAAGTTACTGCCAGAGAACCAATTGCCTTCATCTCCCCAGCACAGTCTCCCAGCTTCTTAATCCTATTGGTGAATAGTGCTCTCACAGTGGCAACTAAGTTCAAATCAGTTCTTTAGCATTGGTCCCCATCCAGTATAACCGTTGTCTTCATATAAAGAGGAAAATCTGGACCGAGAAGTAGGAATACAGTGGGCAAGAGAGTGGTGAGAGAGAGTTAGAATGCCAAGGGAAGGTGAAAGGGAAGCATCTGCAAGCCAATCATGCCCAAGAGAACCAGCACACCAAAGTCAGGAGGGAAGCATGGGCCAGATTCTCCCTCATGGCCCTCAGAAGGAAACAGTTGTCAACTCCTTGGTCTCCCACACTCAGCCTCCAGAATTATAAGACAGGAAATTGCTGTTGGGTTTAGGAACCTAGACTGTGGTATTTTTGTTACAGCAGCTTTCTGAAACTAATGCGTCCAGGTGTCTAGGGGTTAGTAGCAATGGCAGTTTTTTTTTAATTGCATAGTGAGTTCTTTTATAAGGTGTCCAAACTCCACATAGAACAAGAAGATTAATGATGAAATGTCCACCTATACAAGTTTCAGGCTTATTTTTTGGTGGCTATCAGCTAGTTCTGATGACTGGAGGTCAGTGTGATTTAGCTCTGTTACCACTCCATTTAACAAATGTTATGGCAAAATAAAATCTCATATCACGTTTCAGTGCATACAAATATATACTAAGAAACAGAAAAATAAACCACAGATATCTTACAAAGTACATTTAGCAAGTACTTAATACAAAAATGTTAACCGGAGGAAAGGGCATGAGTCTAGAAGCAGATTTCAGCTAAAGAGATAGTCTGGTCAGATGACAGAGTTTTCTATCAAGTGGAAGACACAGATCTTGGCTCAGAGTTGGCCTGGGATACAGAGTTGACTTGAGAATGTATCTGAAAACTAAAACCACCAAAGAAACTGAGGAAGTTACAAAAATATTACCTCCTAAAGAGAGATTCACCCAGACAGTTTTATTATCAAGGCAGTTCAAACTTTCAAGGAACAGATAATCCTCATGCAATATAAACTGTCCCTGAATAGTAAAAAAGTAAAATAAAATAAAATTTAAACTGTTTACTAGTGAATAATCTTGATACCAAAATTGTACAAAGATATCCACCACACACACACACACACACACACACACACACACACACACACACTACTATAGAAGAAATCTACTATAAACCCAAATTCCAAAATTCTAAAGTAACAGACCACTGAATGAAATTTATCCTTTATAATCAACCAGAGTCATCTAAAAAATGCTCAAGTATTTTAATTACAGAAAAATCTTTTAAGAAAAGAAATCATAGATAAACATGAAATAAACTTAGTAGTCACTAAAAAAGATGCTTATTAAAATACTATTCATATTTAGAATAAGATAATATCAAAAACAGAATATAGCTGGAAAGTATGTTTTTGGTTAAGATTCAAATTCAGAGCTTAACAATTGCTTTTTGTGCACTCTACCACTTGAATCAACCTCTGGTCTTTTTTGCATTGGTAGGCTCTCCCTTTATGCCTGTATTATCTTTCAGCCACCTACTTGTGCGCTCATGTTACTTGACATCTGAGGCGAGTGTCACTGTGCCTAGCCACTGTGCTTCTCCTGTAGCTGTAATGACAGGTGCACACCTTTGGATCAACCATTGAGTGAGGTGGAGTTTCATAAACTTATTTTTAATGATCAGCTGCCATCCATCACTGATCTGTCTTCCTATAGTTAGGATTGCAAGCTGGAGCCACTGCATCCCTCTCAAAAATATTTTTGTCATAAACAAGTAAATCCACTGATTTCCTATTAAAATCAGGAGGAAAGCCGAATGCCCTTGGCTCACACCTGCAATCCTAGCTACTCAGGAAGCTGAGAGCTAAGGATCACAATTCAAAACCAGTCCAGACAGAAAAGCCTGTGAGACTCATATCTCCAATTAACCAGTAAAAAGCTTGAAGTGGAGTTGTGGCTCAAGTGGTAGAGTGCCAACTTTGAGTGAAAAAGACAGGCAAGTGTATGAACCCTTGAGTTCAAGCTCCAGGACGGACATACTTTAAGATTAATAAAGAAGCCAGGAACTAGTGGTTCATGCCTCTCAGGAGGCTGAGTTTGAGGATTGAGGTTCAAAACCAGCCCAGGTACTAAAGTCCATGAGACTCTTATCTCCAATTAACCACCAGAAAACCAGAAGTGGTGCTGTGGCCCAGGTGGCAGAGCACTAGCCTTGAGCTAAAAAGCTCAGGGACAGAATGGAGGAGGAGGAGGAGGAAGAGGAGGAAGAGGAGGAGGTTCTCTAAAGAAATGGACAATGCTCCATCAGGCACTACGGTTCAAGTAGAGCAAATACACATACATATATGCATATATGATAGAATGCTATAGAGACTATGGGTAACACACTAACATGTTCGATTTAGGAAATGTCTATCAACCTTCAGATATACTCAGAAAATGCAGGTGTTTTTCAAGGGCCACAGAACAAAAATGATCCTATGCTAATGCATAAAGGAATCTTACTATTTTCTGAAAGGTAGAGATAATACAGTTCTCATGTCTGTATGCTGTAACCACAGTGAAGTATACCCAAAAATTCATAACAGAAGTAATTTTTGAGCACTAGTAATGTCTAAGTCTCTTAAATAACTCTCGAGACAAAGAAAGAAATAAAAGTTACAAATGCAGCCTATTTTAAAATTGGGACAAAGAGAAGAGAACCTATAAAATGTCAGGGCTGAGGCCAAAGAGATACCGATAAAAATTAATAGCATTGAGATTTTATTATGAAACAAGAAAGACTAGAAATGTGAATCAAATACCCAACCCAATAAATTAAAACATGCCCTAAAAAGTCTTTAAAAATACAAGTAGAGGAAGTAGACAAAAATAAAATTATTTCTTAAAATGCATTTAGTAAACTCAACAACATTGAACTTGATAAAGAACTTAGTTCCTTTTCGCCATAAATAATAGGATAAGTTGTGGACAAGATAACCTGCACGAAAAGAGAATCTTTTTTAGCTCTCACACTAAATAGCAGTGGAAATTATCTTTTTAAAAAAATACAAGAGCAATGACATGATTCTGTATTTAAAGGACCCTATAGCCTCCACTCCCAAGCTCCTTGAGCTGATTCAAAACTTTGGAAAGGTAGCAGTGTATAAAATTAACCCTCAAAAATCAACTGCCTTCCTCTATGCCAACAGTGAGAGGAACGAGGCAACAATCAGGAAAGCAACTCCTTTCACAATAGCCTCAAAGAAAATAAAGTACCTAGGAATTATTTTAACTAAGAATGTAAAGGACCTTTTTGATGAAAACTTTAAAACCCTGAAAAAGGAAATTAAAGCAGAACTGAGGAAATGGAAAAAACTCCCATGTTCCTGGATTGGAAGAATCAACATCGTGAAAATGGCAATCTTGCCAAGGGCTATCTACAAATTCAACACAATACCCATCAATATCCCAATGTCATTCTTTAAAGAAACAGAAGAAGCAATCCAAAATTTCATATGGAATAATAAAAGATCCTGTATAGCAAAAATACTTCTTAGCAGAAAGAACAGTGCAGGAGGAATTTCAATACCAAACTTTAGACTCTATTACAGAGCTATAATTATCAAAACAGCTTGGTACTGGCACAAGAACAGGCCTGAAGACCAGTGGAATAGAACTGAGGACCCAGATACTAACCTATAGACCTATGGCTACCTAATCTTTGATAAGGGAGCCAAAAAAAATAGAATGGAAGATAGCCTCTTCAACAAGTGGTGCTGGCAGAACTGGTTAAGCACTTGCAGACAACTAAAGTTGGATCCTTCTTTGTCACCCTGCACAACAATTAACTCCAAATGGATCAAAGACCTCGAGGTAAAAGCTGACACACTGAAAATTTTACAAGAAGGAATAGGAGATACACTAGGCCTCCTTGGCACAGGTCAAAACTTACTCAATAAGGACCAAGAAACACAACAAATCAGAGAAAGGCTGGATAAGTGGGACTGCATTAAACTGCAGAGCTTTTGTATGGCAAAGGATATAGCTAGTAAATTAATTTGGAAGCCTACAGAATGGGAGAAGATCTTCACTAACCATATAACGGACAAAGGCCTCATATCTAAAATATATCAAAGCTCAAAAAATTGAATCACTGTAAAACTAATCTCCAAAGTAACAACCATCCCATTAAAAGATGGGCCAAAGACTTAAAGAGAGTATTCTCTGAAGAAGAAACAAAAATGGCCTATAGACACATGAAGAAATGCTCAACATCTCTGGTCTTAAAAGAAATGAAAATCAAAACAACTCTAAGATTCCCCCTCACTCCAGTTAGAATGGCCAGCATCAAGAAATCTAATAACAACAGATGCTGGAGGGGATGTGACCAGGAGGGATCACTACTACACTGTTGGTGGGAGTGCAAACTCATTCAATCACTATGGAAATCAGTATGGCAGTTCCTCAAAAGACTAAACATAGAGCTCCCTATGACCCAGCAATTCCACTACTTGGCATTTACCCAACCATCCAGAAACAAGGGCATACTAAATCCACTAGCACAACGATATTCATTGCAGCACTATTTGCCATAGCAAAGATATGGAGCCAACCCAGATGTCCCTCAGTTGATGAGTGGATCAACAAGATATGGTATTTATACAATGGAATTCTATGCTGTTGTCAGAAAGAACGACAACGCCCCATTTGTAAGGAAATGGAAAGACTTAGAAAAAAATCATATTAAGTTAGGTAAGCCAGACTCAATAGTCTCCCTCATTTGTCATAATCAGTAGAAACCTTGGGCTCTCCTAGCAGAGACTTAAAATAGAGCAAAATCTAGAGACATAAGGCCAAATAGTATGACACTAAATGTAAGGACCTCCAGGATAAGGAAACAAAAGCCATATAATGAGTGAGTGTTGTCCTTAATGTACTATGTTATCTCTCATCTCTTTTGCCACCCTTTGGTTATCTCATATTGTTACAATATTTCACCTTGTTATCTGATATATTTTATATGTGTTTAATTGGTTATTTGAAATTGGACAGGGAAGGGGGGAAATCAGGAGAAGCGGGGGAGGGTGGGAGGGAAATGGGGACCATGGCATGAGAAAGGGTATCAATGTTTGTGAAGTTATGCACCTTCTATCTGGTGAATATAATATAACCCTTTTATTAATCACAATAAAAATATTTTTAAAAATATAAGAGGTTTGGCTCAGTAGTAGAGTGACTGCCTAGCAAGTATAAGGACTTGAGTTCAAATCCTAGTACTATTTCTAGAGAGGAGAGAAGAATATGACATAAAACACAATTGTGTAATGTTGGAAATACAATGATGTTGCTGTTATCATGAAATACATGGTTTTTGAATCAATAAGAAAATACTAATACTATATTATATTCTATCTGAAAAAGTCTAATTTGAACAAAAGCACTAATTTTTCATTGTTCACAAGAAGATAAAAAGTCAAATGGATGGTTGGATGATGAGCGTGTGTGTGTTTCTGTCTGTGTGTGTGTGTGTGTATGTTTACAACTATTTCCAAACTAACATGAGAAACAAAAGGCCTTATAGATAAAAGCCTTTCAAATTTTCAATGAACAAGTATTCTATACAGATTAAACTTTGACACTATCAAAACATTGCATTTCTAAAACTGTATATAATCGAGCTGTCATACCCTTGATTTCATATATATATATATATATATATATATATGAAGAATTGAAGGCATTAAGTACATGAGCACATTGTTTGCGTTCACTAGGCAGGCAATGTGGACAGGCTCTTTCACACACAGGGCTTAGCTGAAAAAGTAAAGACAGAATAAGACCATAAGCAAAACAGATTAACAGTACGTGCCACTTGATGAAGATACACATACCAAAGCACGTAGAGAAAGTATGAAATAGAGACACGTTGAATGTTAAAATGGAATGTGATCAGCAATAGAGAGTTTGCTTGGCATGCAGGAGACACTGAATTCCATCCCCTACGCAGCAAAAGCTCAAATGCATTTTTGAAATATTAAAATAGTTGTTTAGGGGAGGTGAAGAGAGATGAGAATGGAAATGTTTATGGACATAAAGGAGAATAAAGAAGTTAATAAGTAAATACATACTTAGTTGTATCTAGCACAGACATGTGCCACAAACTAAATCAACTTGTGACACCAGAGACTATTATTAAAAATGATAAGAAAAAACAAAATAACAAAATACTATACTTTATCCAATGAATATACAGTCACCAAATGATAACCATTAATGAATACTATACACAAAAGAAATACATGTAGAGGGCCGGGAGTTTGGCCTAGCAGTTAAAGTGCTTGCCTAGCATGCATGAAGACCCGGGTTCGATTCCTTGGTACCACATACAGAGAAAAAAAAGCCGGAAGTGGTGCTGAGGCTCAAGTGGTAGAGCTCTAGCCTTGAGAAAGTCCAAGGACAGTGCTCAGGCCCTGAGCTCAAGCCCAGGACTGGCAAAAAAAAAAAAAAAAAAAAAGAAATACATGTAGAAAGTAGAGTATATTTAAAACTCTATCACAGTGAAGAGGAACATTACAGTCTGTTTTTGAGAAATGCAAATAAATATCAAAACAATTTTTCAATTGATCGATGCTGATTAAAACTTTTACAAGAGCTAGTGCACTTAAAATGATAGTGATAGACAAACTTAAATATATGACATCATAGCAAATAGCTAAAATGATGAAAGTATTATGTTAGATACATTAATGTTTAATACAATTTAATACCATTAAATACCACATTAATGCACATATGCAAAGTTATAGCCAGGTACCAGTAACTCATGCCTGCAATCCTTGCCATTCAGCAGGATGAAACCTGGAGGATTGCTTTTGAGGCAAATACCAGCAGAAAAGTCCATGAGACTTTATCTCAATTAACCAGTAAAAGCCAAGGCTGGAGTCAAGTGAGCAAATGAGCTGAGCAAATGTGGAATCCTGAGTTCAAATTCAGGTATCATAAAACTATTAAAGAAAAAGCACTTTAAAAGCATGATTATTTATAAGGTTCAGTAATATAACAAGTAAATGTTTATCTAGCACATAAACGTACTTAATGTTAAAAGAAATTACATTCTTCCAAATTTGTTAAAATTTGAAATTAAAACTGGATACAATTCTTTGAAGAATATAATAGGATGGGGAGAGCTCATTTTGAAGGTCATACAGATGCATAAATGGACCAGATTGGACCCCAAATTATAATAAGAAGAATAAAGCAACCAGATACCAGTACAAATTTTAACTCATAACTATTCAAACAATACTTCATTACACAGCAGTGCCAAAAGGTAGAAAGTCCAAGTAGGAATGACAACTAAATGCCACATTTACTTGATTCTAATATGTTTGCACTCAGGTTATGAATAAAAAAATTGAGGTGAACAGATGCAGCAGCTGTAATCACTAAGACCCTATGTTGAAAATGAACTATATAATTTTGTGGGTAGGAATGGGAGGAAAAACTGGAAGACAGCGAGGGAAGGAGCGACATTGTTCAAACAGAAATTTACTCTTTATATGACATATATAGCCATAATCCCTTTATATAGCATCTTTACAAAAACAATAAATAATACTTTAAAATTGATATTTCTGTGATTTCTCTTGCAATCAATTGCACTTAGGAATCAAAGGAATACATCCCCTGGTTTTTTTTCCATTAAGAGAGTAGAATAGTGAATAAATGATACTGAAACAATAGGTTACATTTTTAGGAGGGAAAATAAAGTTCAATTCCTTCCCTACATTGTGTACCAAGATAAATGTCATACAGCTTAGAGAAATGTATTTGAAGTAAATGTAGAAGGTAGACAAAAATGCAAGTATCCTCATTGGCATAAAACTAAATAATCTTACCAAGAGATCTACATGAGATATTTATGCTTTTTTGATGCCTAGCAACTGGACACACCCCTCAAATGTTGGGAAACATTACCATTATATGACTCTCACATTACACATCTTTCCACCATTGACACCAAAACATTTTTTAACAGATCAATGACAAGCCAGAGGAGAGATACCCATGCTTCTGGTGCTCACTGTTTCACGTATGGAATTACAAGACTCTGAAGAACAAGGGGACATCACCAGAACCTGGCCCCTGAACCTCTAGAACTCGGAGCTAACAAATAGAATTCTTTTCTTCATTAGGTTAGCCTGCCTCAAATATTTCATCTTAGTAACAAAAGACTCATACATGTGGCTAATGATCTTAGATGCTCTAAAACATCTTTTTTTCCCTTTTAAACTTTACCAATAAAAGAACAAAAATCATACATGATCAAACCAAAAGAGTATATTTTGTCATAAAATAAAAATAGTGTACCTAAAAATCCACTAAAAAAGACAAGAAACTCTTAAAGTTAATGTTGACTATCTCTAAGTAATAGAATTCTAAATGAGTGATTATTTTTGCCAGTTGTAGGCCTTGAACTCAGGACCTACACACTGTCCTTGAACTTTCACAAGGCTAGAGCTCTACCACTTAAGCCACAGCACCATTTCTGGCTTTTTTTTTTCTAGGTATGTGGTACTGAGGAATTGAACCCAGGTCTTTGTGCATGATAGGCAAGCACTCTACCACTAGGCTAAACTCCCAGCCCATGAGTGATTTTTTTTTTAATTCTTAAAAACCCTTTGGCATTGTTGAAGTTGTTCACAATGAACCTACAATACTTTTATAATATGTTCTAATGAGCTCAGTCTGATTTTTTAAAATAACAATAAAAGTTAAAAACATAAAATTTCGCCACTAGTTTCCTTGCTGAACAAAGATTAAGACCTTTGCTAATATGCATTTATTCCCACACTTTTTACAACTAAACTAAATAACCCAGTGTAGCTGTTTGGGCCAGAGTTTGTATCCAAGGTCAATAGATTTTTTCCTCTGCAGTGACAGAGTGAGTTCAACATACTTAGAATGGTCGCCCATTGACTCATCTAATTTGGGTCCTGGAACAGGGAATGTGCATTCATTTTTTGAGTTGCCTACAGCCATCAGCTTGATTCCAGAATCTTCTTTCAATCTTTTGCAGTCAGGCCTTAGCACCAATTTTTTCAAACACCGCCCTCTGCCCCACAACCAATAGAAGAAGAAACCCAAAACAGTTAATCCAAAATGGAGACAGTCTCAAAGGGGACTCCCCCATGTGGGAACAAAAGAATGCCATCTACCCCTGCCAACTCAGCCCTGCTCTCCTTGCCCCCAGTTCCAGTGACTCATCCCATATTCTTCTCCTGGGTATGAAATGACATGGAAACTGGATATAGGTGGCTCACACCTGTAACCCTAGCTACTCAGAAGGGGGAGATCTGTTTGAAGACTTGAACCCCATAGGTTCAAAGCCAGCCCAGGCAAAAAAAAATTGTATGAGACATTTTTCTCCAACGAACCAGCAAAAAAGCTGGAACTGGAACGATGGCTCAAGTGCTAGAGTATCAGTCTTGAGTGAAAAAGCCATGGGGGGGGGAGAGAGAGAGAGAGAGAGAGAGAGAGAGAGAGAGAGAGAGAGAGAGAGAGAGAGAGAGAGAGAGAGAGAGAGAGAGAGAGAGAGACAGAGAGAGAGACAGAGACAGAGACAGACAGAGAGACAGACAGAGAGAGAGACAGAGAGAGAGAGACAGACAGAGAGAGACAGACAGAGAGAGAGAGACAGACAGACAGAGACAGAGACAGACAGAGAGAGGCAGAGAGAGGCAGAGACAGAGAGACAGAGAGAGAATACAGCAAACACTAAATTTTTTCAGTACCAGAAATGTGGGATACCTTGAGCAATAAATTAAACCTTTGTGAGCTTCAAGTTCAATGGTAAAATAAAGAAGTTAAACTAGGCAGAGGTGATCTGGAAGGTTCTGCAAGCTGCTCAATGATCTAGGCATCAGAAACTATAAAAAGCAAGTCTCAGGCCTACCAGGAAGGACAGAGATGTCCTGATGCTTTGCAGACCTGCTGTCTCTGGGAGTATTCGAGGCAGCTCAGCTGACACTGCAGTAAACACAGATCCTTTCTTCCCTGCTCCGTAAGGCAGCTCACTTCGGAACTTTCACCATTTCTTGCCGACACATCCTCTGTTGAAAAATATGCTGCCAAGATCTGGGAGTTTGCCACCTTCACATTGAGCCTCCAAGCACTGAGTTTGGATCCCCATGAAAATTTTTGTTATGTTTTATTTTTTCTAGACACATCTAGCAAAATAACTATCTAAGGTTCCAAAGTCCTGAACCTTAAAAGGTTTCTCAAGAACCCACACATGATCCAAAGATAAATTTGAAAAGAAGTGGAGTCTAAATGAATCATAAACATGTGGATTAAATTTCCTATGAAGACCTAACCTTTTGAAAACGAAGACAAATGCACTTGGGAGGGAAAGGCAGTCTTCCTTGTATGACACTTCAAATCATTTCTGAAAGGAACGAGACATTTTCTGAATGCTTGAATAAAGGGGGCCACAATTTACCGTGATCTGCTTTGATCTGGTCTGCAGAAGCAGGATAATCAAAATGTCTATTTGCTACATTTTGCAGGGCTCTAGGAATGTCAGCTCCAGGTTGGGGTCTGCAGATGGCAGAGGAATGAAAATGTGAGAGCCTACCCTACAGGGAAGTGGCTAGGCCATCTGCTCACTCTCCTAGAGGACTCAGGAAATTCACACACTGATCAAAACAGGTGTAGATCTCTATATTTAAGATTCTTAGTCAAGACAGTTCACGAGCTGAGTGCCCACCTCCCCGGACCACCAACCTTAAACCCCCACCTTTTTCTAACCCTCTCCAATTCCTCATTTTTATGGCAACCCCTTCTTTCTTCTCAACCTCTAACCATTTCCTAAAGATATCTCCCCCCCATCACACACACGCACAAGCAACTACCTTCTTATCTTCAGTTTTCAATTCCAAAACATTTCCATCATCAATCTCTGTCTGCTCAAACCCATGGATTCTGCCTTGGATCTGGTTTTAGACTAGTATCTCTCAGCGACTCATCCTCTGACAACATGGAACAACTGTACATTCTTCATACCTTCTGGAAATCCTTCTTTCATTCTCCTCCTGCTCCTCCTCCTCCTCTTCTCTTTCCTCTTGTTCTTCTTTTTCCTCCTCTTCCTCTTATTGCACCACTTCATCCTCCTCCTTTTTTTCCTCCTTCTTCTCCTTCTGCTTCCTTTTTTTATGCCAGCTCTGGGGTTTGAACTCAGGGCCTGGGCACCTTAGCTTTTTCCCTCAAAGCTGGTACTCTATACCACTTGAGCCACGCCTTCATTTCGAGTGATTGATTAGGGATACAGATTTTTCTGCCTTGGCTGGCTTCAGACCTCAATCCTCCTATCTCCCCTTATAAGTGTAGTGAGGCATAAACCACTGGCGATCAACTTTTGTTCTTACGTTGTTTCTTTTGTTTTGCCTTTATTGTTGTTGATGATGATCATCATCATGATGAGGCTTGAACTTGGGGCCTGGGCACTGTCCCCGAGCTCTTTTTGTTCAAGGCTAGCACTCTACCACTTGAAGCCACAGTGCCATTTCCAGTTTTCTGTGGTTCATTGGAGATAAGTGTCTCACTGCCTGTCCTGCCCAGCCTGACTTTGAGCCATGATCCTCAGATGTCAACCTCTTGAGGAGCTAGGATTACAGGAGTGAGCCTGGCTCTTAGGATGTTTCTGTTATTGCTATTCTAATTATTCTTCTCCAGTTGTTCATGTTCCTTACAGTTCAGAGGACTGTATGGCTACTTACCAAAGAAAGTCCCATTGCTTAGTCCAGAATTCAATAATCCCCATGACTTTGCCTCAGTCCACCTCTCAAAATTTATTTACTATTCTCTTCTTACTTTAATCCAGTCTCTTACCAAAGTGTTTCCCTTCCAGTCCAGGAAGTTTTCATTACAGCAAACCTGTACATAAGCCGTGTCTTGTCTGGGCAGAAATCTACATGTTTGTCTTTTGGGAGGTGTTACACTTTGGGCTTTTGTTTCTTGCTTTCTGGGTTTGTAACAGGGTCTCTCTACATAGACCAGGCTCCCCTTGCATCCATAATCTTCCTGCCTCCATCACCTGAGCACTGGAATTCCAGATGTGTGCACCAGCTCATCCTCCTTACCCAGTTTGTTGTTAAAGGCCAAGTGCGTCCTGATAATTATCAGACTTTCCCTGCTCATCCCACAAAAATATGCTAATTTCCTTCTACATAACTAGACCCTCCTGAAAAGTGATTCTAGTTCATTTTTCTGACTATAGATTCATATCCCTCTCTATGTTACATTTATTCCCACCCTTGTCTTATCTCCCTTCTCATGAGAAACCTTGTCTGTGTTTTTGTGTCTCACATCAAACCTTGCCTGTATTTCTGAGTCTAGCATCACTGGTTGGTTGGAAAAAGAAAACCTGTCTCTTAAGGCCATTGGCTTACACATCTGGGCATTTCAGAGATTGATGATCTGTACTTTAGAGCCACCTGCAGCATAGGTGTCACAAGTGAGATCCACCACAACCACTGGCATTTCCTCCAGAAGCCAGAATATCACATGGTTATACAAATTTGAATGGTGTCACCAAGGAGAAAGGCAAGCTATGGAGTGAATCCGTACTTAAATAAAGGATCATAAGACCTTAAATAAGGGATTCACTGCCCATGAATGGTGTTCTCGGGAAAACAGTCTTCTCTACTCCTAAAGATTAAGAGGGGCCTAAAACAAACAGCCCTAGATTACGGAATGAACCACACACATTCAGCTGGACAGGGAAAGATAAGGTGAGAAGGCTTCCCTTCGCCTGCAAGAGCAAATTCTCTAAATAGCCTTAAATCGATTTCCTAAGAATTAACCTATTAAAATTGTTTCTTAAGCCTTCCAGATAGACCCAGTCTATTTTATAAACACTTCCTCAGATTTATGTCTGGCCTATAAAAACCAGGCTGGGTCTTTGGTTGAGGGCAGAGAGACTCATATTTGGCTCCAATATTCCACAGCTTCACTATGATACCATTTGCTAAATTCAGTGTTGGGGGGCCTTTCTCCTAGGTGAAACTTCCTTATAAGGTGGTCTGGGGTTTTTTTCATTGCCTTCAATAACTACCCCCCCCACTTTGGAAAGCCTCCAGGATGGATGTCCATATACCTAGGTCTATGGCCAAGAGAGATATACAGAGAGATCCTGAATTTATTTAGACAAAGCTTTGATAATCAGAGTCAACTATTCTTCCTGGCCCAGGGCTTATAAGGCAGCCAAAAGTCTGTAGGGAACAAATGCACTTGTAAAACACAAGAGTTTGTGAGTACTCAGAAAACCTGTCACCTGTAAAACTGCACAGGCATGTCCTGTCTGAGTCATCTGTTACAGGAATGAGCTTGGGATCAAAAGCAGTGGTTGCAGTGGGTGGAAGGACTAAAGAACGCATGCCCAGGACTGGAGGGAAAGCCAATCTCTTCCTGCTGCTCTCTGCCTGTCTGTCCATCTGTGTGGATCAAGCTCAGAGTACAGAAAGGAGCTGGAAAACACGGGAAGCCTGGTGGGTGGAAGAACAATGGTAACTTCATTTCACTTTCCTTGTTAAATCATATTTCTTAAGTGCTGGCCCTGATCTGTGCCTGGACAGCTTTCACTGGGTCTGTGTTTCTTGAAGTAGTAGAGCAGACAGGAGAACTTGAACCCCATAGTCCATAGAAAATAATGTCAAAACAAGCCTTGAGTGAAGATGTGGACAGTACACTGAGCTCCAACTACAACCTTTTCCCTGCCCCAGTGAAATGATTCAAGGAAGAAAATTTAAATACACTGGTCTCTGCTTATCCACAATTTCAGTGACTGGCAGGCAACTGCAAGGGGAAAGTTTCAAAGAGGAAATTCTAGAAGCAAATAATTCCTAAGCTTTAAAACTGCACACTGTGGCTTAGTAATATGATAAAATCTCACACAATCCCCTTCTACCAGTACTGACCCTCCCAGAACGTGAATAACTCCTTTGTGCCAAGCTTCTTCACCATGCTATCCTTTCTCCCAGTCGCTCAGCAGGCTTGGTTCTCAGATCACTGTCATGGCACCAGAGAGCTAGTATTTAGAGCTGGATATAGGCTTTGATTTCCAGCTTCCCTTGGGGAAGGAGGGTCAAAGTATTTCCTCTGCAAATAAATAACAGAGAACCACTGTAATTTTGTGATTATATGGCAACTAAGGAGAGATTGCCCTCAGCAGTCCAGAAACTGGTTGAAAATATGGAGGAAAAGAAGGCAAGGATGGCTAGATGATTGAAAGAACAGGGCAGATATCCTCTCTCCTCATCCCCTTCCCCATCAATCTTCTTAAGCTTTAGGAAACAGCTCTCCGTCATCTTGTTCAAGAGCATAGTTTAATTTCTCTCAAATGAACAGCAGATGCCGGGCACCAGTGGGTCATGCCTGTAATCCTAGAAATTCAGAAGGCTAAGATTTGAGGGTCACAGTTCGAAGCCAGCCTGGATTGAAAAGTCCCTGTGAGACTTTTTTTTCATTTTTGTATTGTAATTAATAGAAGGGTTACATGATATTTGCCAGATAGACGGTGCATTAATTCACATAGATTGATGCCCTTTCACATGTCTTGGTCCCCATTTCCCTCCCCCTATCCCACCCCTCATCTTGTTTTCCTCCCTTCCCTATCCAATTTCAAATAACCAAATACAAATATATCCGATATATCAGATAACAAAGCCTCCAATTAGCCACTCAAAAACCAGAAGTGTGGGGATGGGAGTTTGGCCTAGTGGTAGAGTGCTTGCCTAGCATGCACAAAGACCTGGGTTGGATTCCTCAATACCACATACATAGAAAAAAGCCAGAACTGGTGCTGAGGCTCCAGTGATAGAGCTCTAGCCCTGAGAAAGTCCAAGGACAGTGCTCAGACCCAGAGCTCAAGCCCAAGAATGGCAAAAAAAAAAAACCCAGAAGTGATTCAGTAGTAGAGCGCTAGCCTTGAGCACAAAGAGCCTCAGGGACAATACCAGGCTTTGAGTTCAAGCCCCACAACCACCATCAACAACAACAATAGAACAGCAAACATAACTATGCCTCTAAAAGACTACCTCCTATGGACTGTAATTTTTTTCCAGGCAATACATTTCTGACTGGGATAGTTTTTCTTCTACATTTTATTCTTTCCAGCATGATTTTATCCACTACCATCTTCTTGTTTTCTGTCTCCTAGCATTTTGTCTAGAGCACCTCATGATTTGTCCTTTATGAGGTTCCTATGTCTCCCTTATCTGAAAGCCTTCACCTCTTTAGACTCTCTAAAGTCCAAGTGATACTTGGCATCCTGATATGTTTGCAATTCAGGTGTTTTTCCTCCCAAACCCACATACTCCATGACCAACACACCAGGCAAGTGTCTTCCTGTCTCCTATTGCAATTATAAACCATGTTTTCTGCTCCAAAAACCCTAGATTTTGTGAAAGGAAAAAAACACCTAGTGTCATCCGTGTGTGTGTGTGTGTGTGTGTGTGTGTGTGTGTGTGTGTGTGTGTGTGTGTGTATGCCAATCTTGGGTCGGGGGACTGGCTTAAGCTTTTGTGCTCAAGGCCAGCACTCTGTCGCTTGAACCACAACTCCACTTCCAGATTTGTGGGTAATTGGGAATAAGAGTCTCTTGCACTTTTTTCTTGGGCTGGCTTTAAACCATGATCCTCAGATCTCAGCTTCTTAAGTAGCTAGGGCTACAGGGATGAACCACTTGCACCCAGCTGTCAAGTTCCTTTTCTATGAGTGTCTTAGCCATACTTTATGACTGTAAACATAGACTATGCTTACTCTGGTGTGGTAGGGACAGCACGGGATTGGGAGTGGGGTGGGAGGACCAGAAACAGATCTTTGAGAACCAACTTGGAGGCTTATGGTAATAACATCCTGCCATGCTTACTAGACTCAGTGGAGGCATCCTAAAAGTCATCTGGGGGTGAGATGCATGAGGAATGACCAAGAACAGAGGTCTAGATGGCAGATGAAAGTGTACCATTCAACAGTATAAGGGAAATGTGGAAATAATGCTAAGTGATAGCCTTTAAGAGGGATTTTGTGTAATAAGCTGGGAAGTTAGCCCTGGTGGAATAGTCACAAGTTTGCTTATGCTATAGATTCAGAGTTTTTATCTTTTCCCCAATTTTGCTGTAGGTTAATTTCTTCCTTTTGCCTTAGATCCTTGCTTTGAGCTCATATGTTTCCTACCAGAGGACCCAGCTTCCTCCTCCAGAGTAACTCCCCAGAAAGAGGGATGTTCACAAAGGAGCAATCATGGGAGCTCCAGGTTCTCAGCCCCAGCAGATGCTAGCTTCTCATTCTATCCCATCCTGGGCATTCAACCCACAGCCTTCTGCCCTCTGTGTGCCACTCATTTCCTCACAGTTCACAAGCCCTATTCTGTCCTGAATTTAGCTCTTTGTGTCTGTTATTTAGTGCTTTTTTTACCTGCTCTCTTTTTTTCCTCTTTTTTTCTTCAATTTCTTCCTTTTCATTTTAACATTATCTTTAAGTAATTGTACAAGGGGGCTGCCATTTAAGCACTTCAGATTGTCCAGAAGTAAAAACCACATACTGATAGCCAACTGATGTTCGTAAAGGAGCTGAAGATATACAGTGGAACAAACACAGCCTATTCAATTATTGGTGCTGGGAAAACTGGGCAACCAGATGCAGAAAATTAAAAACTGATCCTGCCCTATCACCATGCACAAGCATTAACTCAAAATGGTACAAAGAACTCAAAATCAGACCTGAAACCCCGAAACTGCTATATGATGGAGTAAGAGAGACACTGGAACTCATAGGCACAGGCAAAAACTTCTTGAACAGAGTCCCAGGGTCACACAGATTGGAGAGAGACTCGACAAATGGGACTACCTAAAAATAAAAAGTTTCTGCACAGATAAAAGCATAGCTACTAAAGTATAAAGACAGCCAACCAACTGGGAAAAGATATTTATGAATAATACATAGGTAAATGCTTAATATCCAATATCTACAAGGAACTCAAGAAATTGATCTTCCCACAGGGCTTAGGCATGTGGCTCAAGTGGTAGAGGTCTTGCCTACCAAGCACCAGGCCCTGAGTTCAAATCCCTGTAATGTGAAAACAACAAAAAAGAAATGAATCACCCCAAACCGAACAAACCAATCACTGAATAGGCAAGGGAACTAAAGAGAGACATCAAAAGAAGAGGTTAAAATGGCAAAAAAAAATATGAGAAAATGCTCACCATCCATAGTCATAAAGGAAATGCAAATAAAAACAACCCTAAGATACCACCTTTCCCCAATTAGAATGGCCAATATTCCGAACTCACAATGACAAATGCTGGTGGGGTTGTAAAGAAAGAGGAACCCTATTGCACTGCTGGTAGAAATGTAAGCTAATATAGCCACTCTGGAAGACAGTTTGGAGGCTTCTTAAAAAACTGAAAATAGGGGGCCGGGAGTTTGGCCTAGTGGTAGAGTGCTTGCCTAGCATGCACGAAGACCCAGGTTCGATTCCTCAATACCACATACATAGAAAAAAGCTGGAAGTGGTGCTGAAGCTCAAGTGGTAGAGCTCTAGCCTTGAGAAAGTCCAAGGACAGTGCTCAGGCCCTGAGCTCAAGCCCAGGACTGGCCAAAAAAAAAAAACTGAAAATAGGGGCCAGGAGTTTGGCCTAGTGGTATAGTGCTTGCCTAGGATGCACAAAGATCCGGGTTTGATTCCTTGGTACCACATACATAGAAAAAAGTCAGAAGCAATGCTGTGGCTCAAGTGGTAGAGCTCTAGGCTTGAGAAAGCCCAAGGACAGAGCTCAAGGTGCAGGACTGGCAAAAAAAAAACCCTGAAAATAGACCTTCTCTATGATCCTGCCGTACCACTCCTGGGCATCTATCCTGAGCATCATAACCCAGCATATGATAAGGACACCTGCTCAGCCATGTTCATCTCTACACTATTCACAATAGCCAAGCAATGGAAACCCAGATGCTCCACTACAGATGAATGGATACAAAAAATGTGATATATATATATATATATATATTCACACACACACACACACACACACACACACATACACACAATTGAATTCTACATAGTCAACAGACAAGATAAAATAATGGCATTCTCTGGGATGTGGATGAAACTAGAGCAAATCATGTTGAGTGAGATAAGTCAAGACCAAAGGAACAAAAGGTGCATGGTCTCCTTCATATGTGGATATTAGATCCAAACAGTGTAAGAGAAATGACTCAATATTTGAGTACCCAAGGTTATGGACATGGTCTTGAAGACATAAACATAACTACATAGACAAAAAAACTATGATGGGATATATACTCTATAGACACAATGTTTTATTATATAGATTGATATGTATCTATGACATACAAACCCTCAGCTTAATTTTAATTATGTTCTAAAATCTATGTGCCAATGCTTGCATATAGAGATTCCCTTCTTGAATACTTGTTTGTTAAACACGACATTTGAAATATGATGTGAAAATCAGTGTTAATAAAATCTTAAAAAAAATAAATAAAATTAGGATATAAAAAAATCTCAGATGGTAAGTACAATGCATCTTGATCAATATCATTCCTTTCTTTTTTTATTTATATTGTGCATGTCTTGGGGCTTGAACTCAAGGCCAGGGAATTTTCCCTGAGCTTGTTGTTGTTGTTGTCATTGTTCAAGGCTGGCACTCTACCACTTGAGCCATAGCTCCACTTCCAGCCTTTTGATGATCAATTGAAAAAAAAATAGTTTTACAGATTTTTTTCCTGCCTGGGCAGGCTTTGAACCACCATCCTCAGATCTCAGCCCCCTGAATAGCTAGGATGAGAGGCGTGAGCCTGGAGTCAGCTCGTGACTGATATCTCTCCTTTCATTATTCTCCCCTGTCCCTGCCTTTTAATGAGTAGAGATCATCAAATATCATCATTAAAAGCATGTTCCACATTTCTCTGTGTTTGTAAAGGTAACAAATCTCTTGTGCAAGCAGGTAGCTTTACCATTTTGTCTTCCATATATTGCTATTCTAGTAAAAATATTAAATTACATATATATTGTTTTTCAGAGAAATATTTTCTATTTTAAGCTCTCTGTTGGCATTCCATTATCCTCATTTTCCTGATGATTTCAGGCACTGTCAGAAATTCTGACTACCCTAAAAGCTGTATCTCAAAAGTCTTCTGACAAGCCTTTCCCTTTGTTACTCTAGAAATAAATAATAATTCCCTTCTCCAAAGACATAAGTACAAAATAACAATTAAAAAAATCTTGGAAAGGTATTTCAACCCTTCGATAGAATTGATCTTTTGTTGTTTCCATGAAAATCATCCATGTGTTGAAATTTCTTTTGTAAACTATACTTCCTCAAAGCTCTACCTTTTTTTTGCATCACTATAAATGGTCATAACCAAAGCTTTCTATCAAAGGGTTTCAGACAAAACATTGTGACTTGCAGGTTAACGTGGTATTTGGCTGAGAAAACATTCTTTGTGTTTATTGTTAAGGAGAAATAGGCTTTTATCTTTCCATAAGGTAACAGAGTTATGAATCTATTTGAATCATGAGACTCTTTTGAGATACATGAACAGAATCGCAAAGCCCTAATTCTTTTCTTAGAAGGACAAGCTCAGAGACTTGGGGCTCCATCTTTTGTCTCATCATCATCTCTCACCTGGTTCCAAGCATCTGGAACCCTCTGTTGCTCTTATAGTCCATGGAGCCTTCTCCTTCTTTCTGTGAAGAAAGTCCTTTCTATCCAGCATAGTTCACTTCCCCGGTTTCTTTGGGCCTTTTACCAGGCTTCACCTGAGTGCCTATACCAAGCAACAGCTCCCTGCCATACTTAATCTTCCTCGTGGGTTAAATTGTGTCTCCACCAAAACTTGTTGAAGTTTTCACCTCAATGCCTGGGAAAGTGATTTGATTTGGAAATAGAATCACTGTAGGTGACTGAGTTCATGGGAACGTGTTGGTGAGGGCTCTAATGTGATCGGTGGCCTTATAAAATGAGGAAGCTCAAACTCAGAGCCAGAATCATGGGGAGTTATAATGACACAAGCCAAAGAACTACCCCCAAATAGGAGAGAAGCCTGCAGCAATCCTTCCCAGCTCCTTAGGGAGACTTATAGGCCTGGGAGTGGCTTTGAATCCCACTTCCAGCTTCCACAACTGTATATAATAAATGTCTATGGCTTTAGTGACCCAGGATGCAGCCATCTAAAAGCCAACAGATACAGTCATTGAATATCTTCTTTATTCCTTCATTCATTTATTGTTTATTGGGAATTTTCACTAAGAAGCATTTCAACACAAGAAAGGAAGAACTACGTTTGTCTATGTAGCAGGGAAATCTCTCTTCTTCTACCAATGGGGATAAGAAGAGAAAGAGATAGAGAGATAAAGAGATGGAGAGACAGACACAGAGAGACAGAGAGACAGAGATACTTCAAGCTGTCCAAATATAGTAGTAGATAATGTTAATGGTGATGGTGGTAAAAATTAGTGATGATAGTGGTGATGATTGATGATGATGATAATGATGATGATGATGATGATGATGATACATATGACTAGTGGAGGCTGATAATGGTGATGGCATTATCACAGAGGACTGGATTCAATGTATATAGACTATTTTGATGTTTTACATTTATTCTTTACAATAATGCTCAGAAGTAGCTGCCATGATTATCCCTATTTTACAGATTAAAACTCAAGAAATTAACTAATAGGTTCCAATATCATACAGATGAAAGATACTTTTTACCATGTAGTTTGGTCAAAATGGTTTAGGCTGAGCTTCCTAAGTCATATGGACAGTTATTCCCTAGAGCTGTTAAGATTTTTAAGTCTGTCTTGTGTCCATCCTTAGGTACAAAATTGCCTTGTGAGGCATAGTTCAATAGCAGAGCCACTACTCAGCAAATCCAAGAAGGTGGTCCAACAAATAGTTCAACTGGAGGCCTGCCAGAGAACAGTTGTCACATGTTTCTGTGCCCCCTTTGCCTTCCACCTTGGAAGGAAATCACATTTGGATATGAGATTATGCATTTGGGTGCCAGCTTCACAAGTAATGATCCATGTCAACCTAACCAGCTTATTGAAGTCTTCTGGGACTCTAATTGTTTATCTTTACCAGAGAGATGGTTGCGATCATCACGTTCAGGTGTTTGGAGGAGTAAGTGAAATACCTATTTAATTGGATCCATAAGACCTTAGTAACAACATAAGCTGTCCTATGAAAGTAGGAGTTTGTGTTGTCTCTTGATGCAGTTTTCAGTACTAGATCCTTTAAGTAGAAAAATGCTAACTGTATAAAATGTTGAATTCAAAGCAAGTCTTTTAGGCAGGACATCATGGTCTTAGCAAATGTTATTTTCCCAAGATCCTATCTTCCCAAGATTAGAGGTAGCTAGCCTCTTAAATATAAAATGCAAGTTATAAATAATTGTAATAAAATGCAAAACATGTTATATTGCATGTTATAATATACTAAAAGCCATAGTATGCAAAACTGTAAATTTTCATAGGAAAGTCAACATAGTGTTTTATGCAATCGAATTCCTCTGAGCATGCACTAGACTGTCTTGTTCTTTTCCTATTCTGCTTGGAGTCTCTGGAGCAAAGAAATTGGCCCCTTGGGATCCTGGAGCATTCCATTTCTGCCATTCCCAATGCCATCCAGTCTGATATTCTCACCCACTTTGGCTCAGACATTGGATTTGCAAATATAGCTGCCATTTGGTAACTCTGTCTAGGTTTTCAGAAGGAG
Source organism: Megascapheus bottae (assembly GCF_031878675.1). Lineage (NCBI taxonomy): Eukaryota > Metazoa > Chordata > Mammalia > Rodentia > Geomyidae > Megascapheus > Megascapheus bottae. The sequence continues at coordinate 8,239,401 of NC_143525.1, read as the reverse complement.
GAAAGGGGGCACAGGGAATGTGCATTCTGCACAAGAATAATCCTCCCAGAACTGAGCTCCTTATTTACACCATTGATTTTCCCAGTCTGCTTATCTCCAGCCCCCCTCAAATACAACCAAGGCTTTGCCTTTCCTGCTTACAACCTTAATTATGTGAAGGCAAGTGCCTGTGTGTCACAAGTGTGGCCTGTGTCTAGACCCAGTTCCTGAAGGCCAACTTGCCCACTCACTAACATAACTATCTCTCTGGATAATATTCTCTCACTATTGCTGTTTCCTAGATTTGTGGACCTCGGTTTTTCCTGTGATCTCCACGTTTTCTTTGAAATTAAGTTTGCAATACTATCGGAGAGAAGAGAAAGGTTTTACTGAAACTCTTCCTGCTACACAGATTTTTATAAACCATACTGAGAGTCTAATTCTCTCCCTATTGAACAGCTTACCTGAAACATTGAAAGCACACAGGCCTTGATTAATTTTCTGGCTCATCTTTGTAAGAGCTTACATGTCTGTTCTTTACTCTTGAGAAGAATGTAATTAAGATGTATATCACTTCATCAGAACAGTGTTCATCAGAACAACGATGTAGTCCAATGTATTAGTTTTAGTCTGAGTTTCGGGGCATGGCACTATACAAAATCCAAATGTAAGATGTTACTGTCATTGTCTAACTTCTGGTTATCTTCTCTAAGGCAGTCTTGTAACTGGGGTACACTGCCACCAAGTGGTAAGACATGCCATGTCGCCTCTGCACAGATGAATAGGCCACCTGTTCAAAGCACAGAAGCCAGACTTGGCCGCTTCTGAATAGCAAAAACAGGACTGATTCACAGAACAGCTGAAGGCTGTAAATATTTTAAAATAATTTCAAGTAATTCCAAAAAGAAAGAAATATCTGTGGAAGCCACTGTCATCTCATGTCACAAAATTCTGAAGTAATGATTTTGAGAAAAGTATCCAAAGATAAGTAAGCCCACCATCACTGAATTTAGTTAATTAAGGAAATAAGTAAGTCATTATGCACTAAAATAAATTGGTTCCCACCTCAACAAATACCTCCAAAAGCCCATGACTCTCCAGACTTTAGAATATCAGACAGCCTATCGGAGAGTTACTACGTAGGAAAGACTGGGAGAACCCAGAAAGCTGACACATAATCAGGGCTGTGAAACTCAAGGATCACGTTAAGTACCCCTAGAAGATAGAAATCTGTGCAGAGCTTTGGGAGACTGGTACGATTTTGAAAACTACAATTGTAAAGGAAAAAGCATTCTTAATAGAAGAATCGTTCTAGCCAGGCTTGCTGCTTTTCCTAATGGAAACAAGAGAATTTGCTTTTTCTAAAAGACAAACTTTAATAACTCTATGTGGGAGGCCACGATGAGCCCTGAGAGGAGAGCTGGAGAAGGAATAAGAAGGGGCTTGAATGCATGCTAGGAAATACAGGTACCCCACGGCATGAAATGAAGAGTGCTTTGCAGTAGAGTCACTGAAGGCTCAGGGCTGGACTTCTGAATGAACAAGCAGTTGAAGGCTCAGCAGTGGAAAGAATGGAGTCTGGCTACTTGGGAGGTAAGCACCTTTACAATGAGGGCCTAAACTTTTGCAGAATGATTGTCTTATGTTGTAGAGTATGTGGAGAGGCAAGAGAGACAAGAAGAACTGATGACAGTGCCCACGGACTGTTTCACATTCGGTATCTGTACAGCCCAGGCAACTCAAATATTCCTCAGGTAGTGTACGAGTGAGCTTTCCACCACTAGAACGCTACACCTGAGACAAGTCATGAAGACAAGTGGCTTACTTGGACTCAGTGGTTTGGAAGCTCCAATTGTGGAGCAAATCCCTGACTGGTTGGTTCCATTGCTTTCTCCTGATCAGCTGGCATATCATGATAGGGAGTATGTGCTACTCACCTCACAGCCAGTAAGGAGAAAAGAGAAAGAAGAAAGGGGTGAGATCCCAGAGTCTTCTTTGTGATCACTCTTCCAGTGGACCTTTCTCTAGCTGCACACACACACACGCACACACACACACACACACACACACACACATACACACACACACACAAATGGTCCTACTATCACCCAGTACACCAACCTGAGGACTTGTACCTTTTGTGGACATTCAATATTTAAACTATAGCAGGCAATTTTTCTCAAATTCCATTTCTGGAAGATACCAAGCCTTAAATACATAATACTGCATTTTTTCATGTGTAGATACTTGGACTTGAACTCAAGGCCTGACCACTGATCCTTAGCTTTTATCGTTCATGGCTGGCACTGTATGTACCACTTGAGTTCTACTTCTGAATTCTTGGTGCTTAATTGGAGGGAAGAGTCTTCTGGACATTTTCCTGCCTGAGCTGCCTCTACAAACTGTGATCCTCAGATCTCAGCCTCCTGAATAGCTCGGATTACAGGCATTAGTGCATTTTAGACTGCTTCTTTAAATGGATTTTAGAACAAGATTCAATAACTACAAATAGAAAAATAGCAATACAAGAATCATATTGTCATTCTTTCTGACAGCAGCATAGAATTCCATTGTGTATAAATACCACATCTTGTTGATCCAATCATCTACTGAGGGGCATCTGGATTGGTTCCATATCTTTGCTACGGTAAATAGTGCTGAAATGAACACCGTTGTGCTAATGGGTTTAAGACATCACCCCATTTGTAAGGAAATGCAAAGACTTGGAAAAAATTATATTAAGTGAAGTAAGCCAGACCCAGAGGAACATAGACTCAATGGTTTCCCTCATTTGTAATAATTACTACAAACCTTGGACTCTCCTACTAGAGGATTACAATAGCTCAAAACCTAGATAATACATAAAGCCATATAGGATGAGGCTAAATGAAAGGACCTCCAGGATATGGAAATAAATGATAAATAATGAGTGATTGTTGTTCTTAATGTACTGTTATTTCTCATCTCTTTGGTTGTCCCTTGGTTATTCTCATATTGTTACAGTAGCTTACCTTGTATATTGCAGATACATTTATTTGTTTATTTGAAATAGGATAGGGAAGAGGGGAAAACAAGATGAGGGAAGGGGGTGGAGGAGGGAAATAGGGACAAAAACATGAGAAGTGGTATCAATGTGTGTGAAGTAAGGCACCTTCTATCTGGCAAATATAAATGTAACCCTTCTATTAATTACAATAAAAAATTGGGCCAGGAGTTTGGCCTAGTGGTAGAGTGCTTGCCTACCATGCACAAAGACCTGGGTTCAATTCCTCGGTACCACATACATAGGGAAAAGCCGGAAGTGGTGCTGTGTCCCAAGTGGTAGAGCTCTAGCCTTTGAGAAAGTCCAAGGGTAGTGCTCAGGCCCTGAGCTCAAGCCAAGTCTGGCAAAAAAAATAATAAATATTCACCTTATGCTTAAAATTTGTTTTTGTTTTTTTTTAAACTGGAGGAAAATAATGTTCTCCTCCATATTATCCATGTATACGACCCGGCAGACAGCCATCTGAGGCAGAGGGAAGGCATGATCACTATCTGCTGAGAGAGGCTGGGTACCCAGAATAGGGAGAAGGAAATCTGGGTTAAAGGGACAGCAGAAAGCCATTGCCATTCTTCCCTTTTACAGTCCTATGTCTGGAATCAGAAAGTTTAGCAAAAGCCTGAAAAGAGAGTCCTCTTTTGTTCCTGAATGCCTGCAATGGAGAGCTTAAGTAAAGTGGTTTCAGACAGCAAGAAGTTCCTGGAACCAACGTGATCTCCCACTGGGTTAGATGTGCCAGACCCTGAGGACTGCATCAAGACAGGAACCACAACACTCTGAGCATCCCTTCTGCACCTCTTCTTGCAAAAGCACCTCAGAATTCTTGGCTGAAGAAAGAGAAAGAAGGCTGGGGTGTCTCTGGTGTGTTAGAATGTTGGCCTAGCATGCACGAGGCCCTGTGTTCTGTCCTTAGCACTGTCAGAAGAAGATTTAAAAAATAAAAAAATAAAAGAAAGAGGACAAACTTTATAGCTACAGCTGAAGGTTCCTTGGCAAAGGGAGGAATAAAGGCACCTTCTTAGTGGACTCACTGCCTTGGTCCCTGGGTTGCCCGGGGGGGGGGGGGGAGGGGGGAGGCGCACTTTGACTCTCAGACCATCTCACACCTAGATCTATTGGGCCTGTACATCATATCCCACATCCTGTTGCCCTCACCTGCCTAAATTTCTACAGATGTGTCATGCAGAGCTTATATGCATTCATCTGCTACCCTGAAGACATATGGAAGCCCCCAAAGGACCCAAAGTCCAGCCAGCAAACACCTGCACGAGCCTTCTCAACCTGCACGAGCCTTCTCAACCTGCTGCTCAGTGGGAGAGCATGTGGCACAAGGCACTCACCTCCTCCCTGTGCTATGAGGGTGCCGGGGCTCAGCTGCTCCTGTGTCTACTGCTTCTCCTCACAGATAGAACTGCCCCCAAATTACCAGTTTAGGGAGAGTCGTGATCTGAGTTAAAAATGGCTGTAGATCCTTTGACCACCTTTTGAATACACATGGGTCTTTCTCCTCTAGTCCTACAACAAAGCAGGTCTTCAGCTACTTGGATCAAGAGACAACATGCAAGGGGAGTCCGTTCCAAATTGTGCACGGTACTCATCATTTCTGCCTTGCCATATTGAAGTTGATGCCTTTGATAGACAACCCACATGGCCAGAGAGTCATGCGTTCCAGCTGTCCCCAAGTGGGAATGAAAGCCATCTTAGACCAGACAAGCTAAATACCATCAAGTTGTCCAACAGACTACACTTCAGGCAAGAGAATCGTCCCCATCTTCCTTTAGAGGGGTGGGGTGGGGAACTGGGGAAATGGGGAGCTACCCTAGAGTTTGAATTCAGAATAGGTAAGATTATGAGAATGCCCATCTTCCATCTTCTCCACAAAAATCACAAGAGCTAATTAAAAGCTGGTTCTATTTAGTGATACAAAGCAGAAACAATGGCTCTCTGATACAGCTTCAGTTTTTCCAGGTCAACTGTATTCTAAAATCATTAAGTGGAAAATTCTAGAAGCAGTTTTTTTGTGGGTGTGTATAGTCTAGTCCTGGAGCTTGAACTCAAGTCCAGGGTACTATCCCTGACCTGTTTTGGCTCAAGACTAAGATTCCAATTCTTGAGCCCCACAGCTCCACTTCTGATGTTTTCGTAGTTAATTGGAAATAAGATTGTCCCAGACTTTTCCTTCTCTGAATGGCTTCAAACCATGGTCTTCAGATCTCAGCCTCTTGAGTAGCTAGGATTACAGGTGTGAGCCACCAAAGCCCAGCAACAATTATGACACTTAACACAATGTTTGCTACAGTATATTGTCATCATAAGTGTTCCATTTTGTTATTATTTTTGTTAGGCATTATTACGGGATAGGTATGGATGGATAGACCCAATGTAAATTAAATAGATACAGAGGTTCAGATTGCGATAGACATTGAGATGAAACATCTCTAACATCTATAAGCTTTGTTGCTGTCCACAGAGGCAGGCAACCACTGTAGACGGTGGAGCACAAACATGGAGGAGGATGACTGTCTAGACACAGCTCTTTCCTACATCCTCCTCATACTTTGCTCTCACACCAAAGCCACACCCATTTGCCCTCTGATTTCTTTAAGACCCTGAATAATTGAGGATGATTTCACTTCCACACCCCACACTGGGAATCCATACCTCACCCTCCCCACGCAGCCATAGGGAGACTGGGTTACAAGTCATTATTAATAGACATGCACTGTTCTCCAAATTACCCCCATTCTTTCAAGAACTGGAGGTTTATTAAAGGCAACAAGGACTGTGCTTGATCCTTGTACTCAGAATGACATTCGTGCTAGACAGTCCTTAGACTCTTGGGTAAAGGCCGGGCATGGCTCCAGGTTAACTGCACCATTTTTCCATATTGGTTTCCATTCTTCCACAAAGGAGCTCATCCTTAAGGATGCCCGGAGGTTTGTCTGGATCCTGTCCACGTTCTCTTGGAAATTAAGAGACTCACCCTGGAGGCCTCCTTCCTCCCAGCATCTGCCTCGATTCCAAGGGCTTGAAAAGGTGCTGTTTGCATAATCCCAGGCTTTGGGGATTTTAATCCATTTTGAGCTTAACACATTGCAATATTTTCAGCACTGATCATGGAGATGTGGGAGCTATGCACAGGGTGGTAGAGGGCCAGATATGATCTGTTTGGCTATTCAAATGCTGTGAAGCATGAAGTCCCCTGGACTCAGTGACCGTCATTTTCAAGATCAACAGAGAATCTAGGTAAATAAAGGGTGTTTTCCTTCCCCAGGAATTCAGTGTTGGTGATGTACATACTGATAGCTCTATGTCAAACTCACTCCATGCAAGGTTGCACAGCCAAAACTTTTCTTAAACTAGAAGATGTTGGCATTTCCATGGAAGATTTCAAGTGTTTATGCTTTTCTATCAAATCAGGGAGACCATCAAGTCATGGGGACCAAAACACAAGCTATGGACAAGATAATAAAAACTCTGAGGCAGCAGGAAAGTCATTTGCATGGATAAAACCATGATTTGACATTTTTTACAGCATTTCTTGTTACTGGTCTCAATGACATGGTGGGGGCAGGTGGCTTACACCTGTAATCCTGGCTCTTCGGGACGCTGAAATCTTAGTATCGAGGTTTGAAGCCAGCCTAGGCAGGATATTTCATGAGACTCTTCTCATCAATTAACCACCCAAAAGCTGGAAGTACAGCAACGGTTCTAGTGGTAAAGTATTAGCCTTGAGAAAAAAAAAAAGAACTCAAAGATAGCACACAGGGTCTGAGTTCAAACTTCAGGACCAGCACCAAACATTAAAAAAGAAAGATACTACTTTCTATATAGGAGTGCAGACAAATTATCACCAAAAAAGTGAGTAGCAGAGACAGAATTCAAATACGGCTTGTATTTGAGTACTTTCTGTCTACTGTCTCACAGTACCATCTTTTTTTCTTCTCTCTTCTGGGGAACTGTATCTTTTATATTTTTATTTATTTTTTACATTTTTTTTTCAGTTGTGGGGCTTGGATTCAGGACCTGAGTGCTATCCCTGAGAATTTTGCTCAAGACTAGCAGTCTACCATTTTGAGTCACAGCCCCCACTTCTGTTTTTCTGCTAGTTAATTGGAGATGAGAGTCTCATGGACTTTCCTGCCTAGGCTGGCTTTGAACTTCCATCCTCAGATCTCAGCCTCATGAGTAGTCAGGATTATAGCGTGAGCCACCGGCATCTGGTAAAACGGGCACTTGGTGTAACTCTACTTTTTTTAATGGTAAACTCTGAATGAGAATATGAGTCAAAGATCCCCTATTCCAAACCTATACTCAAGGATTCCCCTCTTTCGACTCTGACCCCTAGGAACAGAAATTGCTGGGATAAAGGTGGTGACAACACCCACTTGTCCTTTCATCCACTTAAGAGTCGCTGCTTCTCCTACATGACTACAAACTTGGTTTCTGTTCACATCAAGCCAGTTCAATCCCGTGGCTTACACTCAATAATTTGCCCACTGAGCACCAATTTCAGTGCAGTCCATTTCAGCATTTCCTGTTGAATTTCTAAAATCAAGTCTAGAAAATTGATGTTACAGGGCTTTCGAGTGGGATATTTCCAGTTGTCTCAGATTGGACAGCCAATACCCAAAGCTGGAGTGGAAAAGGTGACATATATTTCATGTTCTAAATACAGTCAACCACTGCAGAAACCCCCCTCTAAGCTCACTCTGAGAATATCAAATTGACTTTCCTCATTATAGTTTTGCTTTATATTCAGTTGCTTTGATATCTTGGAGCTTTGTTCACTGTAAAGAAACTGCCCCTACCTTGCCTTGCCTATTTATTTCATTCACTCACATTTTCCCCTCATTCTCTCTGACTCCTGACTGACTGGGGGATTCTCCATGGACCCAACAAGGCATGGCTTGCCTCCTGATTCTAGGGCACTGTGAGGAGATAAACCTCTTCCATGGAGACAGTCATGTCTTACCAGACCTGGTACCCTCAAAATCCCTTCCTTCCCTCTCCTACCCTTCAAAAGAAGAATGAGTCTGGCATGGTGGCACATGACTATAACCCCAGATACTCAGAAGGCAGAGCTGGGCAGATAACAATCCCAGGTCAGCCAAAGCAAAAAGCACAAGACCCTAACTGAAAAATAAACTGAATCAAAAAAAAAAACCCTGAAGATGTGGTTGAAATGGTAGAGTGCTTGCCTAAGAACTGTGACTCTCTGAGTTGAAACCACATTGCCACTGAAATAAAATAAGAATTCTAGCTAAATAAGAAGAGAACATAGGGTATGGAGGGATTGTCTCCTGCACAGGTGTTCATTTGTCAGATTCATAGGAAGCTGTCCTGTCTCCTCCCAATACCGAGCAAGGAGATGGGAGCATCCCAGGTGTCTCTGCAGTAACAATGGGGGTGCAGAAAGGAAACCCATACCTGTGTTGCAGCTCCCAGTCCTGAACTGAGCTCTTCCAACAGTAGGCATCAGAAGTGGAGGGAGATGGAGGCCCCAGAGAAGGCTCATGGAGCCGCCTTCCTTCCACTGCTTGGCACAACCAGAAGTCATGAGTTTCCCATGGGTTGAGTGGATACTGTGGAATGTCACTGGACTCAAGCCATGTTTCCGGTACCCCACTGAGAGGGATGCTTGCCAGGGGAGCAGACTTCCATAATGGAGCTGACAACGAACGGACATCTGTCCAGAGCCAGGGAACTGGGCAGAGGGAAGGTCCCGCAGGGTGTCTCAAGGCACTCAAACAGCACCCTCATGACAGCCAGTGTCTGGACACCTGCCACAAGACAGACAGCTCAGACGTGGCCAGCAGTGCCAGCCAGAGAAGCTGCAGCAGCTGGAGAGAAGACAGTCAAGGTTCCAGATAAAGTCAGGGTTTACCATGGTGGTGGTGGTGGTGGTGGTGCTGGGAATGGTGGGAATGGTGGTAGGGATGGTAGTGGTGATAGTGGGGGAGTGGGGGTGATGGCGATGATGGTGATATTGGTAGTGGTGGTAGTGATGGTACTACAGATGGCAGTGGTGGTTACAGTGGTGTTGCTGACTGTGGCGTCAATGGGCTGGCCACTGGGAACATAAAACACAAAAGAAGTTCCTAAAGTGTATTCTTTACTCTGTACCTTGCCTTTAAAGTAACAATTTAAATTTATTAAATAAATAAATATGCCATCAAAATGGCAAATGAAAACTAGTGTGGGGCGAGGAGGAAGTTTCTGAGAGCTTTCTGGATTTTTGACCAGAGTTAACACATTGTGATTATGTGCATTTCTATTTGTATATTATACTCGGTGTCAAGTTTTACTTAAAAGCAGCATGGGACCCAGAAAATATCAACTCTACCCAAAGACAAGTCCTCCTCCGCTCGGGTCCTCATCTGGGTGGTGTTATTGGATTCCTTGGTTTTTGACATCTCCTTTGAGCCTGTGACACCCTCTCAAGTACACAGCCTAAGGCTCAGCTCTTTCTGATTTCGTCTGGTAGCTTTCCTGGCTTTGGGGGCATTTCTTCAGCTCTATAAGCTTCCTAACCCTCAAGAGGGGACTCTGAAGATGTCTAGAGCTTTCTCTCTGTGACCTGTCTTCTGTCACATGTGCCCTGTCATGTGCAGCTGCCTCAATATCCTCACACACACTTCCTGCCTGGTCAGGTAACCAGCTGCGCTGCCAGGATCTCCACCCCAGCCTCCAGTTTGAACACTCTCTCCAGGCAGCTCACATGGGCAATCCTGGGGGTTGCTTTGTTTTCCAATGTCCTATTTATCTCATGTTTCCTTCCAGTTGTGTCTGTGGATGGGCAGATTAGGCTGTAGGCCAGCCCATCATGGCCAGAGCAGAGATCTCTGGACTTAATTTTTAACACTGAGTGGCAAGAAAATGGTGGTAAATGACTAAGGTTTGTTAAAGAAAGGAAAAAATGAGGTGAAATCAAGATAATAGATAGATGTCCCTGCAAGCACAAGAAACGATTTACCTGTGACAGCTGATGGATGACGGATGCACAGATACCTGTACTTACATTTTGACTAGTTATTACTGATTAGTCATTAATACAGATTCATGATTAACCATTCTAGTAGGATGTTGATTTGATCTTTGCAAACTTATGGCCCTTCAGCAAATGTCTTAGGTTGTATTTAGAGGAGGAAATATAGGGAAGTTCCCTAAATATTGTCAAGGTCAACTTCCCTCAGCAGCTGACGTGCTTAGAAACCAGGGCAATAAATATGGCAAGGTCTTTTTCCAAATGGATGTTTAATGGAGCAGAGAGTGTAAGAAATAAAATAAAGAGGTCTTGTCAATAGCCTTCACTAAATATGGGGGTCTGCCCTACAGGCACACATTTCCTGATTCCACGTTAGCGAAATATGGGGAATTGTTAAGGCATAGACCCAGTCATCTCATTCCTTCCATAACCTCCCATAGTTTCATAGTTATGTTTTTATTTTAGTTTTTGGCTATGGGGTGTGTGTGTGTGTGGGTGTTGGTCCTGGGGCTTGAACTCAGGGCTTGGGAGATATCCCTAAGCTCTTTTGCTCAAAGGTAGTTGCTCTATCACTTGAGATAGAGCCCACCTTTTGGTTCTGTTTTGGGGTTTGAGGGGTTGTTTGTTGGTTTGGGGGTTTTTTGGTGGTTAATTGAAAATAAGAATGTCATGGACTTTCTTGACTGGGCTGGCTTCAATTTGCCATCCCCAGAGTAACTAGGATTTCAGGTGCAAGCCATTGGTTCCCAGGGATGGTTTCAGATTTAAGTAGTACTTACAGTGCACTTGCTATTTGCTAGGTACTTACAGAAATATGATCCAATTGAAGCCTACCAACATGACCTGGGCACAGTCTCATCTCATGATGGAAAAAGTTTTATAGAGCGTGGGCTGAGAAGTAGCTTTTTTTCTGAGAAAATGGGAATAAAAGAAAGGACAGGGATTACTTGGGGTTGATAGTTGATTAAGAATTCAGTGGTAGGGGGATTATTTTAAGAAATGAAACACACCGGGAAGGAGTGGGAGGAGGGAAAGGAGGACAAAAACACAAGAAGGGTATCAAGGTTTGAGAAGTAATATACCCACTACCTAATGAATGTAACTCTATACATCATCCCAACAATCAAATACAGTAAAAAAAAAGAAAGGAAACACGTATGTCTTTAATGTTTTATGGTGCCTTAGACATACAGATGTATGAACCAATTCATTATATATGAATGTATTTGTTTATTAAAAGCATATGAAAAGCTGAGCCTCCATGGTTCATGCCTGTGATGCTTGCTAAGTAGGAGGCTGAGATCTGAAAAGCACATTTGGAAGCCAGCTAGAATAGGATAATTTTTCTGAGATTCTTATCTCTCCTTAACCACCAAAAATACTAGCCTTGAGCATAAAAAGCATGCACTAACCAGTAATAAGTCTCTCCCTCCCCCCCCTCTCTCTCATACACATACACACACACACACACACACACACACACACACACACACAAATATGACTTAAAGAAACCATTACATTTTTAGAAAACAGAATTTGTGGAAAAAACGGAAGTGGCACTGTAGCTCATGGGATAGGGCAGTAGCCTTGAGCTGAAGAGTTCAGGGACAGTGCCCAGGCCCCAGAGTTCAAGCCCCATCACACACACACACACACACACACACACACACACACACACACACACACATACACACACACACCTACCTTGCTGATTTGTAATTTTTGTTTTCATATAAATTGACTAAGCAAGTTACTCTACAATCGAGAGACTAGAGGGAAATTCCTATGCTTTTAGAGCAACAGGACCCATCCTCAAAGAAGCTAAGCCCGGGAAGATTCATTCCTCTGCCTTTGTCCAATGGTTCATTTATTCTGGGAGCCACCGACTTTTTCTAATCACAAACATATCACTACTAGGATGAGAGGAGGAAGGTCTTTGGAGGCCATTAGTTTGGTGCAGTTGGTCTGTTAGGAGATGCATTACATAGTCACCTGCCTCTCTTCCCTTCCTCAGCTTTGCATCTGATTTACCAAAGGAGTTGGCTTTTTGCAAGGATACTTCTGCACATTGCTTGTATTTTTTTAGCACAGCAGGGCAACCATCTATTAAGTTGACTTTGCCAGGGGCAGACAAGGGTATGCATGGGTCATAGTTTGAGAGAGTCCCAGAGGGACACTAGAAATAGATTTTTACATAATATAAACCCAATCTCAGGGACTGCTTCTCTCTATGTTTGTTTCTTCTGAATTTTCTTATACATTACTGGCAATTTCTTCTCCCAAAAATGTTGTTTATCTGGTGAACAGAAGTTTAAGATGATCCAGATAAACTGTCAAGATGATTCCAGATAGACAAGCAGAACAACTCAGAACTGGCTTGGATGCAATGTCAGGAGATAAGAACATAGGATTTAACATCAGATGTGCACTAATTCGATTCCACAGACACAAAACAGAATGAACAAACAAATATAACTAGTCAATAAGCCTGGAAGCTAGAGGCTGAGGAAAGAATAAATGGTTTTCTCATGGTGCCATTGCTGTCATCCTATTACCATAAATTACTAATATTGTAACATAACTTAATTAACTTTCATATTTCCCATAGCTCTTCCTGTGATGAGAGAACTCCAGTGGGTACTGAACCCACCCATGTAGGTGTAAGTAGGCAGGTTTGTGTATGTTCTGCACAAAGCCAAGGGAAGGCCTTTCAGAGCCCCAAGTCTGTCTCTCCCCTAGTCTATCAATGTCAAAGACAGAGCCAAACATACTCTCTAAAAGTTGGCTCCTACATCTGAGTTCCACAGTGCACAGACACAGGCAACTAAGACTCCTGGATCCAAGAACTGCCCTTTTCCACCAACGTCAAACACGTTTCACAGCTGACCTGCCAAGAATGTGGATCCTGCCTCGAGATACACAATCAGAAACAACACACGGCAGCCAAAAGAGGGAATCTCCATTTAGCCTGCATTCTGGTCTATCCCCTACAGATGGACGTGTGTGTATATGGACTGGCAGGGATCCCAGCCCTTGGCCACACTAAAAGTTCAGGATTACTTCAGAAGTAGATTGGAGAGATAAAGCAACTCCTCTGAATAGGCCTTGGCTTTCCCTGGGGATTTGTAAAGTGTGGTTGATGGGGATCTGCAAGGTCGCTGGCTTTATGAGCCATGTGACCAGCACAGTCAATCATGACAACCATTGACCCCGGTCTAGGAAAAGCAACCTGGCTTTTAGACCCCATCTCATCATCTATTGTCTCTTCTCTGAGCATTTGTTTACTCTTCTAGGTCTTCTAGGGACAGGGTAAGGACAGACCCCAATGTGGAATTTGGGGTACAATCCCAGCTTTACTGATGACTTCTTGTGGTGGTAGTAGATGAGATGGGAAGCATGCCTTTCCAAATTCTAAGTCATCTCCCTGCTTTTAAGCTAGAGTTAAGAGGTTTTAAGAGAAGAAGACAAAATCTCAGTGTTAAGTGTTACTGGCCCACCTTCCTCTAAACCCACTCTTAAAAGATTCATGGGTCTGCTCTGGGGCTCCAATTCTTTCTAACTCCCTATTTTCTTTTTACTTTCTGGTCCAACTATGTTTAATAGGACAAAAGCCTTATTATTCACCTTTCTCTAGAACTTGGGCTTAAGAATAATCCATTACTAGCAAAAATGTTCTCTCTATATACCATGTTATACTATGCACTCTCCCAGATGCTGTTGCTTGAAGTATCAAGTTTGTGATTCTCACAGTGTGGAAATCAAACTTTGTGCTTCAGTGTGCATAACAGCTGTGTATGTAATAGATAGGATGATCCATAGAGTCCAGATTATATTCTCGGCATGTTCAGGCTAAAGACTTAGACAGATCTAGAGATTTATTTTCTTATATTGAAATAAATACATTGCATACAGTGTCCATAGTGGCAAAAAGAGCTTTGGCAACTCACTGTTTTCTGAGCAGATACCATCCTAATTCTTATTTCTTGGCTTTTCTATATTAGACTTCATGAATCTAGAGTGTGCAACCATTTTCTCCCCCAAAGCAAACCACACAAATAGCATGTCCCTGCATGATAAGAAAGTGCACGTGAAAAAAAATGTACCAGATGTACAGAACACAGAGGGCACAGCACTTGAAAACTCCATTGAAATGATCATTTCATGTAGTTTTTTCCCTGGTCCATTCATGTCCACATTTTATTGCTTGATAAACAGTTATCATAGAATAATATACATATGAACTCTTCATTTATATGTAGTCTCATACTAAAAGCTTTAAAAGGCCTCACAAACAAGTCAGCACAGAATCTTTTAGAAATTGTTGAAAGTTTATCTCCAAAACCAAGAGTTGAGGCTCAGGTGGTTTTATGAATGGGTTACTTAGAGTTGCTTTTTTGTTTGTTTATTTGTGGGTTGGTGTAGGGGAGGTAGGGGGAGGAAGAGGAATGACTGAAAAAGGACAACCAACTACAGAGGCTTGGGGAGATAGAGTCTATATGTCTGTTGTACAGTATACCCTGAACTCAATCCTAGAAAAGGAAGAAAACAAAATTAAAGGAAAAAAAACTTGAAATCGAACTAAAGCCTTCAGCTAGTAAGAAACTAAATTTTAGCAATGAGTGAGAAATAGAACAAGAGGCCTAGAAACTCTCTATGCCATCTTTACAACTTTCAGGTCAATCTAGATTCATGTTTAAAATTAAAAGCATAAATAAGAATTCGAAGGAATAAAAAGGTATATGATTATCTCAATAGACCACACGGCTGTATTACAGGCTATGAGTTGGGCATTAGGGACTGTGCTCTTGGGAATCCCCATCTACGTGTGCTGGGGGCATGACTCACTAATAGGGCACCTTCCTCCCCACTCCCCAGCATGAGACTCTGAGATAAGTCCCCAGAACTGTCCTCCATGACACATTCCCATCAAAGATGAAGAGGAGACCACCAAGACAGTCATGAGAAGCTACCACCTCACCCAGGTGCTCTCTTTGCTAACATATTGGGTTTGTACTGGCCTGGAAATTCAAGATAGTTGTTGTTGTTGTTGTTGTTGTTGTTGTTGTTGTTCTTCTTCTTCTTCTTCTTCTTCTTCTTCTTCTTCTTCTTCTTCTTCTTCTTCTTCTTTTCTTCTTAGTTTTCCTCCTCCTCCTCTTCCTTCCTCCTCTTCATCCTCCTCCTCTTCTTGGCCAGGGATGGGACTTGAATTCTGGGCCTTTCACCCAGGACTGATACTCTCTACCATTTGAGCCACATGTCCACTTCCAGTTTTTTTGCCGGTTAATTGAAGCTAAGAGTCTCCCAGAATCTTTCTGCCCCGGCTGGTTTTGAACCATGATCCTCTGATCTCAGCCTCCTATGTAGCTTGGATGGCAGATATGAGCCACCTTCACCTGGTTAAGTTGTGTCTTATTCTGACTCAGATTCATTAAATGGTTCCATATTTTGATGCATTGGCTCAGATCAGTTGTTCAGGTTACAGTTATAGCAATCACCACTGGAGGGGAGCAATCAGATCCCCATGAGAGGTTGCTGTCTGCTCCCCATGTAGCCCAGACACTGTGGGCAACTGTCCTCACATCGGGAATGGTGTGTCCTGTTCCCCAAGGCTCTGCACTTCTTTGCCTTGGAGAGGCTTCAGTCACCTGACATAAAGCTATTTATTCATCAGGCCTGTCTTTCCTGGAATCCACAGTGACCACAGAAGAGACTCAGGACCCAGATTTAAAATGGAGGCAGAGAAGCTGAGCTTTTCTCCTGCCTGCAGTACCACCCTGACACCCCTCCAACCCTGGATATTTGCAGGAGTCAGCGCTTTTCAATAAAAGCAATCGCTAAGTACCTGTTATATAAGAAGGACATGAACAGTAACAAGAGGGAAGAAAACCACAGAGGTGTTGCCAACAGTCTCTCCGTGCAAGGCCTCTGTAAGCTTCAGAAAACCTGGGGCCGTGGTGAAGTGGCCAAGGGAGGCCGAAGAGCCAAAGCCCTTCTGAGAAGGAATTTCTTGGCCCCTAGGTGGGAAAAGGCTGGACATGTGGTGATACACATTAGCTCTAATGGATGACTATTCCTATCACAACTCTAGAACTTGGAAAGTAAATGGGAGAGAGCCATGTACATCCATAGAGTGAACTCTTCTGGTATCCAATCTTTATCTTCCTTCCTTATTTTTTCCTTCCTTCCTTTCTCTCTCTCTCTCTCTCTCTCTCTCTCTCTCTCTCTCTCTCTCTCTCTCTCTCTCTCTCTCTCTCTCTCTCTCTCTTTCTTTCCTCTCTCTGTCATATGCCAGTACTGGGTGTTATTCCTTAGCTTTTGCTCAAGGCCAGTGTTCCTCCTCCTCCATCTCCTCCCCCTCCTCCTCCTCCATCTCCTTCTTCCTCTGCCACATCTAGGAGAATGGGACTGCCAGTTTGAAGACCCAAGATGGGGCTCTTTAGCCATAACCCAGAACCAACTTTGCCAAATAATAGCTCTGTAAGTTATCTCTGAGACAGGAAGCTACCTACCTTCTCTGAGATCCAAACACCCCCACAGCTATGTGTTCATCCCTGTAGCCAGTGTTTATAAGTACCTCCTAAACGTCAAGTACCCCATTTATAAGAACCTCCTAACTCTTCAGCAGTTACACCAAATCTCATTTAATCCTCTCAATGAGCCTGTGAAGTAGGAACTGATATGAATCCCATCTTGCAGATAAACAAATGATCTGGCCAGACAGGAAGTAGTTGGCTAAGCTTAGACAACTATTAAGTGGCAGACACAAGAACAGGATCCAGGCTGACCAAGCCTGCAGTCCCCAGTCCCAGCCACTATACCACAGCCACTCAGCTCCCTCGCAGGCTACCAAGAGGCTGCTCAGGTTGGTTGGATGAGTGAATGAACTGAATTGCTGAACACACATTCCTCCAGCTTTCACTATGGTTGGGAACCGCCATTCCGCACCCATCTGTTTATGGGACCAGAGTGTTGTAACATGTACAGGTTTTATTTCAGTGTGTTATGTGAGGGAAAAATAATAATAATCTGATTTTCTTGCTGAATTCCCGGCCTAAAAGAAACTAAAGAAAAGCTGTCTGCAGGACCCTGAGCTTTATCAACAGACTGAAATAAAACAACTGTATGTACATGGCAGTCTTGAGCCAAAAAATGAATGAAATGCAAAGCATGCCCAGACTTCAGTCCTATCCTTGAAAATTCTAGTAGCGTGTCCTGCGCCCCACTGGCAAAGAGCCGGAGAGACTGAGGGGTCATAGTAGACCCGAGAATGGGCTGGAAGCTGCCGTCGCAGCCCAGGGAGAACTCCAAGCCTGCAGCTGCAGGACTTCCAAAGGACACAGGAACGATTCTGGCAAATATCTCGATATTTTGTCTACTCAGTGCAAACATGTAGACTGTGGTAGATAGCATGATCAACTTGTTCTGGTTTCATATCGAGATTTGGCACTGGTACCGATATTGCTAGAGCTTCTAAAGAACTCCCAGGGAGTCCTGAGACCTAGGACAAGTCTACATAGCCATAATTTAGTTTGCACAAACCATCTCCATGTGAACCTTGATGATTTCAAGTGTGTCGGATTTAGCAAACCACCACCACCAAGATGATAATGATGATGGTGGTGGTGATGGTGATGGTGATAACTCAGGGTGCCTAAGTCCATCTGAATTCCTGATGGACAGTGAACAGATTTTTTAACATATGTGTCTTGGTCTTGATTGGTCTTGCCTTGTATGTAGATAGACATTTAACAGAGAGTAGATGACACTTTTGACAGATATTAGGTAAATGATGAATAAAAGGATGTAGACATTAGATGGTACCCAGACAGAGAGATGATAAAATGGCATATGGACATTTGATAGATATATATGACTGATATATTTAGACATTAGATAATAAAGAGATGACACATAGGCAGATAAACATTTAATAGATATCAGATGATTGATAATAGATATTGACATTGCATGATAAATAGATAAGTAAATACATACTTAAAGATACAATAGATACATACATATATCATATATGCATACAAACACACACAGAGAGAGATAGACAAAGATGCAAATGTACTTAGAAACACATGTCCTATATTTCCAGAGTCCCCAGTCTCACAAAGTGGCAACCATCTATCTAGGCAAACAGCCCCACAACGGAAACCATTCAACCAGAAGGCCCCTCTCTGGCACCCACTCCCATGGCTGAGCTGGCAGGAGGGTTTTCTGGGCTCTGTGTCAGCCGAGCTGGCTGTGGCTTGACTCGGCTTGGCTCCTTTGCACTACAACACTGGCTGAAGCAAATTGCAAGTGGAGACACTGCTGTTCCATTACATTGGCTCTGGGCAACTGCTTTTCTAAAAATAATTGTAACTTCTCACGGTTCAACTGGAGACAGGACAACACTCCATTATTCAAAATCTACAACTCTGATTAGGGAAGTAAGCGTTATTGACTCAGGAAGCTCTGAGCAAAAGGCAACACACAATTCCTCTTGTTTATTTATTGACAACAAAACGCAAGTGCAATCCACCCCAGATCTTCCAACTGAGATTGCAAAGAGCCCTGAGAGGTGCCCTGTGTCCTGATAAGGAGCTTCAAAAAGCTCTGGACCAGAGGCCCACCACGGGGGCAACAGATTAGCGCTAAGAGTTTAAGTGAAGAGGAGCTGCTATTCTGAATCAGATAACTACAGTATTTTCAACTTACTTTCAGAGTGAGCAGCTTTTCTCCACATTGAAAATAATTGTGGTAGTCCATTGCTTATTTCTCAATTAAAGTTCAACAAGTTTTGCTTCAGCATTATTCACCATAGACAAGCAACATAAAATCCCTTCAACAGATGAATGGTTAAAGGAAAAGTTAATGTCAGTCAGCCTTTAAAAAGGAGCCAGGCACCAGTGGCTCTCTCACCTGTAATCCTTCTTTCTTAAGAGGCTGAGGTCAGAAGGATAATGGCTCCAGGATAGCCTGGCCAGAGAAGTCCACTTCAAATTGAAGAAGCTGAGTGTGGTGGCATGAGTCTGCCATCCTAGCTACAAAATGGAAAGGAAAAAAATGATTATGGTCCTGATGCTGGTGGAGGAAATAAGATAAGGACTGGAGGCATGGTTCAGCACCAGAGAACCTGCCTACCAAGCACAAGGCTCCAAGATCTTTCTAGAAAGAAAGAAAAGAAAGGAAGAAAAAGAGAGAGGGGGGAGGAAAGGAGGGAGGGAGGGAGGGAGGGAGCACTGTGAATCGCAACAAAATGGACATACATGGAAGATGATACGCCAAGTGAAACATTCACTTACATGAGGAATGCAAAATAGTCAATCGCAGAAGCAGAGTTGATGGTAGATGTACTGAGTATGAATGGGAGAAATAGGAAGACATTAACCCTGGGGTACAACGTTATAAACACTAATTAAACCCTGCTTCACATGAGCTGGTCACCTCAGTAAGATGTGTTTTAGCAAAAGAACGAAAAGGCTGGATACGCTGTAGTGTGAGCAACTTGGGACAGTGACATGGGGAGGATCATGAGCCAAAACCAGCTCAAGCAGAAAACTTTGCAAGACTCCTCCTCAATATGTAATGGGATAGATACTAGCTATAAGAGGAAGCCTAACCAAAGCAAAGCAACAGGACAGAAATCTAAAAAAATGGCCAATGGAAAAAGAAATAATGAAGCTGGAGGCATGGCTCAGCTGTAGAGCGATTGTCTAGCAAGCAGAGAGCCCTGAGTTGAAACCCAGGTCCTGAGTTCAAACCTGGGGGACGAGGGGAGGTGGGGAAGGAGGGATGGAGGGAGAAGAGGAGGAGAAGGAGGAGGAAGAGGGGCGAGAGAGGGGAGAGAAAGAAGAGAGGGAGAAGGAGAGGGAAGGAAGGAGGAAGAAATGGAAAGAGAACAGGTAGAAACTAACATCACTGGGCATGCTTGGGCATGCCTTGTTCTGTGTGCATTGTCCTATTTCAACCCAAAGGCCTCCCTCATGAAAACAGGGGATCCCCCAAGCACCACAGTCCTTGTTCCTCTTGAAGGAAAAACTGCTTCTCCATCCATAGTGGAACAGGACAGAGAGCTTGGCCACAGCACCTACCCCTGACCCCCTGCAGATCCTGAAAGAAAGAGCAGCATGGCAGGGGAGGACATGAGCCAACCCAGCCTGCAGGCACAGGGTGTGTGAGGGGTTGAGGAACAGCCACAGGGCTCACTTCAGCTTGAGCAAATGGTTGTGTCCCAGCAAGCTGATGCCCTAAAGACCACCCACTCTTGATTCGATTTCGTCTCTCCTTTCTTGAACTTATCTGAAACTGGTTCTTATCTGAAGAGACCTTCCAGGCCCCTCTCCACCTTGAATATTCTACCCCCAGCCTATTCTATGAGTAGAGTGACAGATGTAAACATTGTGCTTGGCCTCTTCCACTGAGATGTGCTCTCAGGGACTTGCTTCTTTTCTCCCCGAGTTGATCTGGACCCCCTCGTCCTCTGGATCTCATCTTGCCTGGCATGAGTTCCTGAGGCATTCTGCCTTTCAAGAGCTCTGAGAACCCCTGAACAGAGATAGACAGAAAGCCAAAGGTCTCACCACCCTTTGAGAGGAGGATTGTGACACATTTGGCAGGAAGAAACTGATCTGTGTCCCTTCTGGCTCCTGTGAGATCTGCCATCCCCTGGCGCCCCCTCCAGGACATATAAGAGCTGGCCAGAGGTACTGGCTGTGGTTGTGCAGAGCAGACAGTGACTTCCCCAGCTCACGCTGATGATAGAACAGCCTGGTAGTAATCCAGGCTCCAGGAGGGGGTGAAGTGAAAGGTGGAGTTTCTTCCTGGATGGGTAGGACGGAAGGTAGAAGTGGGGAAAAGGAAAGATAGAGACCCACCTTATGACCAATCTCAGCCTAGCCACAGCCATGGGAAAAACAGAAAGGAAACTGTCCCCTGGACTGTCCTCTGAGCCCAAAGCTGTCCATTTACCTCTTGCTCTGTGGCTCTGTCCAGGGCTGGCCCAGTCTGCCTGTTGCTCTGTGCTCCCAGGACACATGGTAAGTGTGACTGAGTGTTCCTTTCTGTTTGGCATGGTCTAGAGACAACAAAACTATTAAAAGGAATGAGGACCACTGTGAAGAAATTCTATATTTGCAATAAAACACACCCTGCCCCCGGCAACCCTTGCTAAACAGCTGTCTGACCAAAATCTGCACCATGCTGCATTTACACCACCCTCTGATTTATGCCCCCACAGACCATCAATGGCAAACAAAGAAAGATTCCTGCTTTCCTTTCAAGTATTATGTTTTTACTCTTTGTTTTTTCTCCTGACATGGGGAAAATGCTTATGTGTGCAGAAAAAGAAGATGTGAGAGATATCCATGGGGAAAAGAAATTTAGAACCTCAACAGCACTACATGACTCGAACAAAATGTCCATCAACAAACCAATAGGTACAGAAAATGTGGTTCCCAGTCCTCTGCGGGGGAATACTATTCAGCCACGAAAACGCATGAAATACAGCAGAATGCTGGTGGTTCACACCTGTAATCCTAGTTTCTCAGAAGCCTGAGGGTTGATGTTTGAAGCCATCCTGGAAAGAAAAGTCTGTTATACTCTTGTCTCCAATTAACAACCAGAAAAGCTGGACGCGGAGCTGTGGTTCACATGGTAGAGTGTTAGTTAGCTTTGAACAAAAGCTCAGTAACAACATCCAGGACCTCACTTCAAACCCCAGAACAGCCCCCTCCTTCTTCTCCATCAAGAAGCATGAAACAGTTATTTGTGACAACACAGATAGGCAAATAGTGCATGGTTTTCCCTCATTTGTGAGACCTGTAAAACAAGGATCTCATAAAAGTAGAACCATGGTTATCAGAGAAGGAGAGAATGGGATTGGAGTAGAAAGTTTGATCAGTAAAATGATCATTATATTTTGGTAACTGGTAAGTTCTGGTACCTTCTGGCACAGTAGTGTGAGTATAATTAACCATAAGAAAAACCTGTGTCTCCCAGTCAGTAAAGAAAGGATTCTGGCTTGGCACTGGTGGCTCATGCCTATAATCCTAGCTATTGATGAGGCTGATATCTGAGGATCACAGTTCAAAGCCAGCCAAGGCAAGAAAGTTCTTGAGACACTTATCTTCTGTTATCCACCAAAAAGGCACAAGTGGAGCTATGACACAAATAGTAGACTAGCCTCGAGCACAAAGCTCAGTGACAACCTCCAGGCCCTGCGCTTATGCTCCAAGATCAACAACCCCCCCAAAAAAGTAATCCTCCTAATAAAGTAATTATAAAGGTTAAAGAGAAAACTACAATATGAGCTCTGTTTGACCTTAGTTAGCATAAGCAAGGTTATATGGCAATAACAAATTAATCTCAAAATCCCAGTGGTTTGCCCCAATGGAGATGCATTTCTCTCTCACATAAACAACTCCAAAATGGGTTGGTGGGTATCTCTGAACAACACTCTTGCAGGACTCCAGGCCTATGGAAGCTCTGCTGTGATTCCGGATTCTCAAAACAGGGCATTCAGGGTTCCTACAGCAGGGGCAGAGAAAGCATGGAGACCTCATTACTACTTCATTCTTTGCTGGCCTCAAATGAAGGAACATGTATCAAGTTTATTTTAGCTCATTGGCCAGAATTGGTCACATGATCTGAATCATGATCTCAACGGCCACTGGAAAGGAGGCCAGATATACCCATTTTCCCATAGGCCCAGTGAGAGGAAAATATACCACCAGTGAACACATGATATTGTGTCCACCTCGGTAGACAGCCATAAATCTCAAAGACTGGAATCTAGTATTATCTCAACAGAACCTCCTCAGGGCACTTCTGCCAACTATCCTGTTGACTGTGCCCAAACCTGACTTTATCTCGAGGTCTGTTGGACAGGAGTACAGGTGAGGGAACTGGGAAGGGAATGCTATCCACTGGTCCTTAGCCCTTCTCCATTCTTCCCATTCTGAGGACTCCAGGAGATCCTTAGTTCAGGTTCCCAGCATCCATTAACTCCCACAAATGCACCTGTGTATTGCTCCTTTCCTCTTTGCCTTGCTTCTCCCGCTCACTTCCTTAAGTATTTTTCCCCTGACTTGACTCATTTTGCTTTCCCAAACCAGCAACACGCATTTCTTACCATATTATTAGTCTCGTATACATTTATTTTAATAGGATAATTTTAAAGCAAAGCACCGATTCTTTGATATGCCACTGTATTTCCATAGCAAGGCTGTCCTGAAATTCCACATGGAATACTACAGACCAACGGTCACGCACAAAGAACTTCTTCCAGACATTAACCTGAAGCCTCATTAGAGTAAATGAGAAGGGTAATCTCATGTCTGAATTTATGTTGCAGCATCCAAAAGATTTCTTTGACTTTGGGTCATTAAGAAATTGGACCTGGTTTGGAAAATTTCTTTAGGGAGAGGAAGATAGCTATGGCTGCATTCCTTCTTCAAGGGCTAGCTCAAGATGTCTCTGGGGTACAATGCATTCTGATGAAAAATAACTCTTCAACTAGCTCATATATTTAGGGAGTGAAAAACAAAAATGTGAAGTTTATATAGCTTAATTGAGATTTTTCAATTCATAGCTTAAATTTATAACTTGAGACAAATTTTCCAGATTCTTGGTTTTTATGTGTGAGTTTCTTTTTTCTATAACTAGTTTGTGAACTTGTTTGTTTCACTACTGAAGTTGGGCAGAATGAGAATTATTTTAAAAATTAGAATGTCACTTAATTTCTATTTATTTATTTAATTTTTGTCAGTCATGGGGCTTGAACTCTGGGCCTGGGCACTGTCCCTGAGCTCTTCAGCTAGAGGTTACTGCTCTACCACTTGAGCCACAGCACCACTTCCAGTTTTCTAGTGATTAACTGGAGATAAGAATCTCACCAACGTTTGTGCCCAAGCTGGCTTTGAGCCTCAGTCCTTAGATCTCAGCCTCCTGAGATCCTGGAAACAAAAATGTGTAGAGCCCCTCTAAACCTAGTCAGGAAGCTGAGATCAGAGGACTGAGATTTGAAGCCTGCAAGGACAAGAAAGTCTGTGAGACCTTTTTCTCCAAATGACCAGCAAAAAGCTGAAAGTGTAGCTGTGGCCCAAGTGGTAGAGTGCTAGCTTTGAGGGAATAACCTGAGCAAGTGAGTGAAGACCTGAGTTCAGTCCCTAGTATCAATGCACACACACATTGGAACATAGATGAATCGGACATAGGTGTTTCTTAGGTTTAATATGTTTCTTGTGCCTTAAAGGATTTTGATTTTTTTAATAATTGGAATGTAAGAGCCAGAAGGACTTTATAGCTTGTGCATATGAAGAAACTGGAATATAGAAAGGCAAAAAGACAAGTTTCATCCCTAAATATGTCCTTCTCTTGCAGGGGGTATATTCTCAGAGAAGTCTTTCTGGATTCATCTTATTATTATTATTGTTGTTGTTGTTGTTGTTGTTATTTGCCAGTGATAGAGCTTACTTGTTTGGCAGGCTCTCTAACACTCTACGTCTCTTTCCAAAGGAGTGTATCTCAGCCACATCTCAAATTCAAACTCCACATCTCTACGATATTGACAAAATAAGTTTCTATTGGCTTAAGTTATCTGTTTTGGAAAGGTTCTTTCAAATTTCACCATTGTGATTTATTTCAGCCAAAGGAGAACACAATAAGGATAATGTTTCCAGGTGCTATGGCTTATACCTGTAGTCCTGCTACTCAGGAGGTTGGAATTTAAGCATGGTGATTCACAGCCAACCCAGGCAGGAATGTCTATGAGACTCTTATATCAATGAACCAGGAAAAAATCCCAAAGTAGAGCTGTGACTTAAGTGGTAGAGTGCCTTGAGTGAAAAATCTAAGAGACAGTGTCCCACACTCTGAGCTCAAGCACTAGAACAAATTAAAACAAAATATAATAGAGATATTTTCAACTAACGTTTGAATTTATTAGTCTACCTAAATCATTTGCTGTCTTTAGGGATGGGCTCTGCTTTTGCCCCAACCAGCTGTGGTACAAGCTTTTATCCAAGACAGAGAAAAGATAGAACTTACAATGTTGATTTTCCTAGAGATCTTCCTCACTAAAATCTTTCCTCATCCCCTGTCATAATCCTTTTTTTATTCTTGAGTTAGGAGAACATCTACGTATTGAAAAACACATTCCCAGAAATCCTTGTTGAATATCTATCTGCATGTGGTAGAGTTGGCAGCTTGTGTTGAAAGTTTTTTTTTTTTCTGATGTATTTTGGTGCTAAGGCAAAGTTTTATTTTAACTGATGCTGAATGATCAGAAAGCAGCAGCTTGCAAACAGGATCAAGGAGTAAGAATCCTGTTTTTAAAAAGCAAAGAGATAGGCAAAAGAATTGAATACAATTTCTAGAATGAAGATAGGTATTAATGAGAGTGTAAATTGGATGCTCCATGGTGATAGAGATGTGAC
Organism: Megascapheus bottae; assembly: GCF_031878675.1. Lineage (NCBI taxonomy): Eukaryota > Metazoa > Chordata > Mammalia > Rodentia > Geomyidae > Megascapheus > Megascapheus bottae. Next base: position 8,213,966 of record NC_143525.1, on the reverse strand, counting down.
TGTCATAGGACAAGATTGAACTCAGAGCCAACAAGTTCTCTTCCCTTCAGTTCAGTGGCTTCTTGGTTTATAAGGTTAAAGGTGAATGTGATAAGTTGGCAGGCAGCTCTCTGCTGCAGGTAATTGCTCAGAGCCATAGGCTCTTTCCACCTCATGTCTCAGACATTTGTTGGGACATCAAGGTCATCAGAGCGGTCATCTGATCATACACAGGTGATAAGACAGGAAGTGTGTGGGGTGTGTGTGTGTGTGTGGTTACTGCTGCTGGGGCTTAAACTCAGGTTCTAGCTGTTGTCTTTGAGCTTTTTAAAAAATACTAATTATTATTATTATCATTGTGTTGTACAGAAGGGTTACCATTTCATAAGTCAGGTAATAGGTAATAAGTACATTTCTTTGTTTGGAAATGTCATCCGTCCTTTTGCTTTCCCCCACCTCCTCCCTCTACTCTGAGCATTTTTTCACTCTACCCCTTGAGTCACAACTCTAATTTTGAATTTTTGGCTAATTGGAGAGAAGAGTCTTATGGACTCCTTTACCCAAGCTAGCTCTGAAGCGTGGTCTTCAGATCACAGCTTCCTAAACAGCTATGATTATAAGTGTGAGCCACTGGTGTTCAGACATAATTTTTTTAGTCATCTTTGCCGAAGCATTACTTTTGTAGAAAACAATAACATGAATTACCAAAAAGGAAGATTGTAAATGCTTAGGTATTATGCCAATGTTGAATTGCTCTATTTTCCATCCTTTTCCCCACTCCACTTTTCAACCTGTTTATGAACTGAAGTTAAAAAGGGCAGAAGCAGAGCTTCAGTGGTAGAGCAAGTATCTGACTAGCAAGCACAAGGTCCTGAGTTTAAACATCAGTAAGAAAGAAAAAAAAGAAAAAGTGAGGGGAAGTGAGAGAGGAAAAGAAGGAAGAAGTGGGAAAAGGAGACAGGAAGGAGAAAAGAGAGGAAGAGAAACAAGGGAAGGTAGAGGAGCAGGAAGGAGCTACAGGTTATTTTTTTCTGCAAGAGCCAAAACTGCATTTACTCAGAAATTCATTAACATGAGGTAACTATACAGGACATTTATTAGCAAGAATTATGCAGCTTGTATACCTTTTATATCCCATCCTATTAAAATGTCTCACAAAGAAGAAGCCTTTGAAGGCCACAAATCTTACCTGGGTAACAGCAGACATAGGAGTAAAGCAAGACTCCACTCCCTCTGAAATGATTGTGAACATAAACATGTCACCGTTTTGTCTCTTCCACGTGGAAGTAGAGATCAACCAATCCTGTAGGTAGCCACAAACTGCAAACACAGAACCCAAGTGAAAGGCCCCTCTTGACTCAAGAGTAAAGAAAAGGGCCCTAGGAAAAGAATTATTCTTCACTGTACGCAGATAGTTTCCATAAGAAAACCAATTTGGACAATTTCACTTAGTGCCTGCAAATCCTGAATGACTTACTTGGAAAGACAAACTGTATTCCCACAGATATCACCACTTCTTTCCCCACCACGCTGATCTCAGCTCACCCCTGCCTTTTTCTTCTTCCTTACATGTCCCCAGGTGTCTGTGATCTGTTTATTTATTTGGAGGGGTATTTTGGAGGGAAAATATTGGGCCTATTTTCCGTGTGCTTTTGCTCAATGTCAGCAGCAAGATCGTCATACCAAACACTGTCAAGCCCATGATGTATGGCTGTTACAGAATAGAACCCATCAGAGGGTGACTCACTTTCAAATGCAGAGCAACTATGCATAAAGAACATGCTTGTAATCCAAGCTACTCAGGAGGCCGAGATCTGAGGACCACAGTTCCAAGCCAGCTCTGGCAGGAAAGTGGAAGAGACCGTTATCTCCAATCAACCATCATCAAATCAGCAAAGTGGTAGAGCACTAGCCTTGAGCTGAAGAGCTCAGAGATAGAGCCTAGACCCAGAGTTCAAGCCCAGTGACTGGGGGAGGAGGGAACCTCAGTGAAAGCTGGTGGTAAATAAGTGATTGGGTAATAGGGGAAAGAAATGAAACTAGAACAATATAACCTTTTTAAAGTTAAGAAATGAGAGGGAGGTGGGGAAAGGGTGATGGAGTGAATTAGGGTGATTGGGATACATGCCTTGCATGCATGCAAAGGGCACTGTGAAAATCCCTCTGTACAACTAACATGTGCTAATGAAGGGGAGAGGGAGAAAGAAAACCAATCAATGCAGTCTCCTCCGTGAGTGCACCAGGCTTCAGCCACTGCTCAGGCCTGCTCCCAGCAGTTTTCCAGCATACCTTGATGTAGTTTCCTAGCCCTTATCTGAAATACCTGAGACTAGAAGGGTTGTGTGTGTGTGTGTGTGTGTGTGTGTGTGTGTGTGTGTGTGAGAGAGAGAGAGAGAGAGAGAGAGAGAGAGAGAGAGAGAGAGAGAATATGTATATATATAGAGAAATACATATATATAGAGAGAGAGATTTTGGAATACTTACATATACATAGTCTTTTCTTAGATGTCATATATACCTTGTATCAGCATCCTACCCACTAATTTTTTTGGGGGGGGTGTACCTGCATCTTGATTGCAACCTACCAGCTGAGATCAGGCACCAAATTTTCTCTTAGTGGAATTATGTCAGAGCTTAGAAAGTTCTAGATTTTGGAGCATATCAGACTGGGGTTCTCAGCTTCAGCTTACTATTTTCTCCAATTTCCAAATGGATGGATATTAACTCACTACACCAAATGGGTTCTGAGATATTTGCTATAGCTTAAAGAAATAAAAATCTCTGCCAATGAGATTTTGACAGTAGGCTTTATCACATTCAGAATCGTTATTTTATATTCATGATAGAAAGAGTTGTTTTTAGGTTTTGCCAAATACAGGACTGAATCATTTCTTGCTTCTTGTGCCTACATAAAAGTTAATATATATGCTATGTTTGTTGATCATGGCATTGCTAAAAAAATCTTCATATTAAAAGACAGCTTCATATGCAATTGTCTACGTTCCTTCATATTTGTTCTCCCTCCCAGCCTTCCCTGTGGTGACCCTATGTCAGTAAATGTCTTCCACTACCTCCTAGTTTTCCTCCCAAATCAGGCATAGATTCTAAAATACTTGAGAATGGCTGCTTTCTTGATCTGACCACAAAAAAAGGCCAGTGGCTCAGTGGATAGTTCGAATGGCTCTGAAACTGTCTTGTCATGCCACCGTGAACAAAGGAATTCTGATGTGTGCAGGTCTATCGCCTGGCCAAAAATGGTTGTGAATTACTAGTTTCCAAGACCATTGCTCATGCCTCTAATCCTAGCAACTCAGAAGGCTGTGAGCTGAAGGACTGAGGTTCAAAACCAGCATTCACCAAAATAACCAGAAAAGTCTAAACTAGTGGCAAAGTGTCCATGCTAACACACCAGCCATAAGCAAGAAAGACCTTGAGTTCAAGATCTGGTACTGACAAGACCCTGAATTTAAGCCTTGCTTCTGTGCCATGATTTGGAATCCCCAATATGAACAGCTTTTTGTTTTTCCCCATACTGTTCTCCTGTTCAGTTTTCTTACTCTTTGGTTTGCTACTGGATTTATTCACCAAGGTTTCTTCTGGCCTCCCCTGCACTGCCCATATGTGACTCTGCAGTTACTCATTTACAAGCGTTGGCCATCCTATCCCAGAAAGAACAAGCAATAGAGAGAAAGAGCATGTGTAGGAATTTCTGGTGGAATGTGTAGGCAAATATCCATCGATGTTTGCAGTGACTTTTCATTCAGAGACAGGGAATGGACCTAATGGTCACCCTTTCACTCATCCTTTCAGCTTCACTTGCAAAGCTGATCCCCATAAGGACTGGAGAGCCTTTTGTCTCCACATTGACTTCCCTGGGGAATCTTAGGGGATTACAGCCCAATCCCTGGTCCTCCTCTCCTCTCTTCACTCACTCTAATCTCTCCCTACCCAGAACTCCCCTGGGCATTATGCTTTAAGGCAAGACTTCTCACAGGAAGGGTTGGGAGTCATTCTCAATGGAGACCCATACACCTCTCTCCCATGCAGATCTTCAATAAGATGTCAGATGACACAGGTTCTCTTGTGGGAGCTTAGGAAGGAGAAGGGATTGAAGGCAAAATCGGGATGAAGGCAAAGCCATCTGATCTCACTGGACCTGGGAGATGACCTTCAGTGGATGATTTCTCTACATGTCCTCCCTCCCCCTCTCTCTCTGTCTCTGTCTCTCTCTGTCTCTGTCTCCCTCTCTGTCTCTCTGTCTGTCTCTCTCTGTCTCTCTCTCTCTGTCTCTCTCTCTATCTCTGTCTCTCTCTCTATCTCTGTCTCTCTCTCTATCTCTGTCTCTCTCTCTGTCTGTCTCTCTGTCTCTCTCTCTGTCTCTGTTTCTCTCTCTCTCTGTTTCTCTCTGTCTCTCTCTCTCTCTGTCTCTCTCTGTCTCTCTCTCTCTCTCTCTCTCTCTCTCTCTCTCTCTCTCTCTCTCTCTCTCTGTGTCTCTCTCTCCCTCCCCTTCTCTGCTTCCCACATTAAGGGTGTGCTGAGGACATGGTATTATTCATCTTTGTACCCCCCTCACAGCATTAAAAACAGGCTGAGATATTCTCATGTAAAAATCAAAAATGTTCCCAAATTCAAAATTTTCTGATTCCACACACAACCTGGGGTGATAGAGACTAGTGAGAACACAGGCAGGCTAAAAATACCACCCCGGGTTAACAGCAGGCTGTGTTGTCAACAAACTTTATGAAACCCAAGTGAATTTTGTGTTTATGCTTGATTCCCAATATCTCATTAGATCTATGCAAATATTCCAAAATATAAAACAATCCACAGCCCAAAATATTTCCAATCTCCAACATTTTGGAAGGGGAACATTCACCCAGTACACTGCCACACCCATAGGTGATACTCAATAAATATACGTATCATTGGATTAAGTTAAAATGAGTATTTTCACCTAGCACCAGTATTCTCACCCAGCACCAGCTAAAGTCTGTAATGCCAGCTCTTCAGGAGGCGGAAATCAGTGGATCACGGTTTACAACCAGCATGGGCAGCAAAGTCCAGAGATTCTTATCTCCAATTAACTACCAGAAAGCCAGAAGTGACATTGTGGCTCAAGTGGTAGAGCCTTGAGCACAAAGAAGCTCCAGGACAGGCTCCAGGTTCTGAGTTCAAGCCCCATGACCAGCATGCATAAATAAATAAATAAATCATTTTTTATATTTGAATATAGACAAAAGTCACCAGCCTCCCGATCATGAAAAGTTAATGCTCACCCTGTCCAAGTCCGAGGTCCAAAGAATTTAATGCTTCAACTCAGTCTTCTTCCATTTGCTCCTTAGCTGGGTTTTTTTCCGCCCTCAAGATTGTTGCTCTGCCAGTTGAGCCACAGCTCCACTTCTGGCTTTTTGCTGGTTCATTGGAGATAAGAGTTTCACAGACTTTTCTGCTTTGTCTGGCTTCACACTGGTATCCTCAGCTTTCACTCTACTGCGAAGCCATGTAGATGTAAGCCACCAGTGTCTGTGTGCATTTCTTTCCAAGTACAAAATGCAATAAGCAATTAATGCAAAACGACTACACAGTTCATTTAGATTCATAGTGCCGAAGAAAATTAGAAAATAGTACACTTTCTCTCCAAACCTCACACTCATATAAAAGCTGCGGGCTTCCCTTTATATGGCTTTCCTGAGGCAGAACCAAACACACAAGGATTTTATAAGACACCACAGCAGGATGAGAGTTTGAACTGTCACTGCACTCATACTCTGTATCACATCAGATGGGCATTTTCTGGGGAGGATATAGGGCTAGGCGACTCTGAAATTTTGTGTGTGTGTGAGTGTGTGTGTGTGTGCGTGCGTGCGCACACACGCACATTTGTACAAGTTTGAACTCATGGTCATGTGGTTGGCTAAAGAAGAATGCTTCTCAGTCTTCTCACGCAGTAGTCATTCTTTTTGAGATAGGACGCAGCTTGTTTTAATACCTGGATGCACATTTGGGCTGTGGTCCACTTTTCTGTTCATTTGTTTTGCTGGTTCTGGGGCTTGAACTTGACCTGGGCTCTGTCCCTGAGGTTCTTTGGCTCAAGGCTAGTGCTCTACCACTTGAGCTACAGCACTAATTCCAGTTTTTTCTGAGTAGTTTATTGGAGATAAGAGTCTCACAGACTTTCCTGCCTGCGCTGGCTTTGAACCATGATCCTTAGCTCTCAGCTTCCTGAGTAGCTAGGATTATACATGTGAGCCACTGGCACCTGACAATACACCTCTTTAATGCTTCCGGTTGTAACTGGGATAAGAAGGGCTTACCACATCATACAAAATTTTCTGCCCAGGCTAGAAGGAGTCACTCACATCTCGATGTAGCTTCCTATGAGCTGGGATGACCAGTGAGCCCAGCTATTGGTTGAGAAAGGGATCCTGTAGGTATGCTGGGCTGACCTTGAACCACAGCCCTTCCAGTTCTCAGTTAAGTCGGTGGGATTGTAGCATGCCACACCAGCAAGGAGGAGGAGGAGGAGGAAGAGGAGGGGGAGAAGGAGAGGAGGAAGGGGAGGAGGAGAAGGAGGAGGAGGAGGAGGAGGAGGAGGAGGAGGAGGAGGAGGAAGAGGAGGAGGAGGAGGAGGAGGAGGAGGAAGAGGAGGAGGAGGAGGAGGAGGAGGAGGAGGAGGAGGAGGAGGAGGAGGAGGAGGAGGAGGAGGAAGAGGAGGAGGAGGAACAACTGGGGAGAGACATAATGAGTCTGTTTTCATGTCCCGAGTTTGAGGATCTGTGTGACAGGCATTCTTGGGGTGATGTCTGAGAAGCAGCTGGAAATTTGGGTGGGCAATGGACATCAGGGCTGGTGACCTGACAGTGGACCCCGCCAATTAGTGTGTGGTTCTTGAGACAACAGCTAGTGCAAAAGGCATTCATCTACCTTTGGAACATTCTCCCATTATTTTTAGCTCATCTCGGAGGTAGAGGAGGGGGGAAAAATGGATCCCTTTAACATTTGCATACATTCATTCTAAAATTACACTCCCCTGATTTCCAAGGACTTCTAGTGCCTGGGTGTTGCTAGCTGGCCGCATACCTTCACCCTGTGTATATCATGCAGAATGTCTTACCTCTCTTCCAGAACTCTTTTCTGACACAGAATGTCAAATAGAAATAGAACATGCATCTCCAGCATTGGGACTGAGACGGTGCAGAGAATTCTATGGGCTGCAATAAATAATCCCCAACGTTCCTGGAAGGGAGCTGTGTGCACAGGCAGCCAGGGTCACGGCAGATTTATGCGAGCGTCGTCCAGGGGCCTGCAGATAAGTGGGAGGTCCGAAGGATCCTGGCTGCAGAAGGACAGCTGGCCCCAGAACTGTGACACCTGGATTCTCCCAGAGCTGTGGAACAGATGTTCCTGTTTCTTAGCCTCTGTGACGACTGTCTCACTGCCAGAAAAGGAACCTGAGACTGATTGAAATCCCAGTTGTGTCTTCTGAGAATCATTCCAGCCGGGTACCAAGCACCTAGCGACACACACTTCTATTATTGTGGCTAATAATAATAAATTATCCTGAATACCCAGCCTACTCATGGAGTCATGGCAGGAGAAATATGCCCTAGGTAAAGAAGGATTCCCCAGTGTCCCTTCTGTCTCTTCTTTTCCTGCCTAACATTCTTGAAAGAACTTTCCTCTTTGGTGCAGAGTCTTAGTGAATTACCTTCTCAGCCTTCCAGTTTCTTCACTTCCAAAATGAAGATATCAGGCTACCCTGCCTTTCAAGTGTTAGCATGCAAACAACTCATCTGACAAATGTTCACCTTGCATGCTAACTTAAAAGTCTGGCATGGAGACTCAAGCTTCTGTATTGGTGGGGGAATGACACTGGGGTTTAAATTCATGTTCTACCAAACATGGGCTTCACGATTGTGAGGCATACACTTTACCACTTAAGCCACCCCTCTAGCCCTTTCTGTTCTGTCTATTTTTTGAGGTAGACTCTGACTTACATTTTTTTTTGCCCTGATCAGCCTGGATCACGATCCTCCCATTTATGCAATCTTGCTATTCGTACCCCTGCGTGGCTGGGATGGCAAGCATGCACAACCATCCCTCAGGTTTTGTTGTTGTTGTTGTTGTCAAGGTGAGGGGTGGAGTTTTGTTAAATCTGATCTCCACCTTCTGAGTAGCTGAATAGCGTCCAGCCTAGTCTCACAAGTTTCTAACAGGCCCCCAGATGAGTTCCTTGTGAATCCCACTTTCTATAAAGAGAAGGAAATCATAGGTGGCAAAGAGCCCTCACCTATGTGTTGGACTTACCAAGGATGTCTCTGACTTCAGTCAGGGAAACCAATGGGTGTGGAAATTGCATTTCTACGCAGCACAGCAAAAACTTGCCCTAAAGGAAGGGATCCCTGAACCCTCTGATGACCAAGTGGTTCAAGTTTTGTGATTCTCTTCATCTGCAAAGATGTCCATAGATGAATGAGCTTAATGTACTCATTGCCTGATGTCAGGGAGATAGATTAGGGGTGAAATTTTCAGAAAAACGGATACTGAAAAAGAGGGTCAATAAAAGAGAAGGTAAAAAAAATTTAGATGATTAAATAAACAAAAAAGTGGTACAAATAGAGAGAGAGAGAGATAGAGGGATGGAGGGAGAGAACAGAGAGGGAGGAAGAGAAGATGTAAAAAGACAGAGGGACAGCAAAGTTAGTGACAGCCATAGATTCATAAATCTGGAATGGATTTCATGAATAATATTTGTTAGGCTACTATTCCCTAAACACATGCCTTGATGAAATTAAGAAAGAGAACAATACAAATGTATATAATCAAGGTGTTACTGCCACAAAGGCCTCTCTATATAATGAATAATTTCAACTGGCCCTCATTCACACTTCCACTTTTTCATTTCCATCTAAAAAGGAAGACCCAAGAGAGGAATGTGCAAACATGGTCTCCCATAGTGAACCAGTCATGCAAGCACATCCATAAAAGAAGGTAAGTAAATAAGAATGGGGTTGGGCTGGGCACAGCTAAGTCTCGCTGGTGGCAGAGGGCTTCTGAACTATGGGCACAGATTTTGCAGTCACTGGGCCAAGTTCCTCATAGAGCCTGGCAATCCCACTCTCGCTCCTGCCTGTGTCTCAAGCTGCACTGTTCAGTGAACAGCTAGGAGACAGCATGATCGCTATTACAAGACTGGGCAGGAGGAGAAGATGGGACCAGAGACATTTTGGAGCCATAGCAGGAAAGGCCCTGGGATCTTGCTGTAAGAGGCTGAATGATACGGATGTGTTTAGTCTATAGATGCTGCAGGACAAAACACCACAGACTGGGTAGCTTACAAAGGCACATTTTATTTCTCACAGTTCTGCAGATTGAAAGTAGAAGAATCAAAGCACCAGAAACTCAGGCCTGGCCCTCAAAGCAGAACTGGTTTGCTGGCTCAGAAATGGCTGTCTTCCCAGTAGGTCCTCCCATGGCAGAAAGGTGGCAGCATCTCTCCAAAGTGTCTTTTTTAAAGGTATTGATGCCTTCGTGATGATGAGCCCTGCGAAGATCACCCATCAAACATCAAAGGCTCCATCACCTTGCAGCCCATGGATTTGGGGTATATTAGCATTGGGATGGGATGGTGAGTACGATCACCACAGGTGTGTGTATGTGTATGTGTATGTGTATGTGTATGTGTATGTGTATGTGTATGTGTGTGTGTATGTGTGTGGTCCTGTGATAATTAAGGGTCTTGAAAGCGGTGCCTGTTGCATCAATCTATCTATCTATTATCTATCTATCTATCTATCTATCTATCTATCTATCTATCTTACCTACATAGCTATCTATCTATCTCAGGTAATATATCTATTACCTACCTATCTATATCAGGCAATGGATTTCATGAATAACATTTGTTAAGCTACTAATTCCTAAGCACACGCCTTGACAAAATGAAGAACAAAAGCATGAACACAAACTCCTCAGCAAAGAATTTGAGAGAGGGAGGATTATTCTAAAAACACACATCAGAGAGGGTGCTTTTAGGCTTTTTACCACTGCTGGCTTTAAGGAATTGGGTTAATAGATTGGTAAATAAAGACTCTAGCCTTCACTTCACACTACGGGCTATCGATATGACTATGAGTGACCTATTTAACCTTTCTGATGCTGTTCCTCCAGATGCAGAAGAGAGGGAGTGGAATTAGATGATCCTTAACCTTCCGGTCATTATAATCAGCCACTAAAATCTTTCCTGAAGTTGAGGACCCTAGGATGTGTTTGTTATACAGCTACATGGCTCCCTCTAGTGTCCAAAAGAATGAACGAAACTATCAATTTACAGATATTTCCATGCTTTTGTTGTTGTTTATTTGTTTAAATTGGTACTGCGGTTTGAACTCAGGGCCTTTTGGTTGCTAGGCTGATGCTCTACCGTATGAATTACTTTTTATGGTTATTTAGTGATGGAATCTAACAAACTTTTCTGCCCAGGTTAATCTCAAAACTTGATTCTCCAGCTCTCAGCCTCCTTAGCAGTTAGGCATACAAGCATAAGCCATTCTAAGCGTACTCTGACGAGTATTTTCTTCACTTGATGTTATAAATTTCTTTCCTTCATTCCCAGATTGTTAATTTGGCCCACAAAAACAAGATTGATTTTTTTTCCATCCTGCTCCTTTGATTACTTTTTTAAGTTCTAACAGCTTTTATGTGATAGTTGTAGGTTTCTCTCTCAATAAGATCATATCATCTGCAAACAAAGATAATTGTCTTTCTCTTTCCAATTTGGATGCTTCTTTCCACCCTCCTGCAACTCTGGCTATAATTTCCAACACTATCTTAAATAGGCATTGGGAAAGGGGTATTCTTGTCATGTTCCTGATCATCGAGAAAAGCTTCCAATCATTTTCCATTAAGGATAATGTTTAGCATGGTTTTCTACTTTAATACATGGCTTTGATTTTCTGGAGGAGAAGAATGACATAGGTGGTTAAAATCCCTTCAAAAGTCACTTTTGTGGAGAAATAACCTTGTGACAGTGTAGTAGTTGATGCGTCAGAACCCCATGGCACACTGACTCGTGATCTATAGTTCTGAAACTATATATTCTGAATATTTGGAGGCCAAGATCTTTCCAATCTACCTGGCTCCTCTATCATCTTTCCAGAACGTGGGAGAAAAAGTTGCACCGAATGCTGTGGTAAGATAATAAAAGTTAAAATGAAGTTAAGGCAGAAGGAAATAAAATATTCATCATTTGTAGATATGACTACCTGCATGCAAAACTGAAACAAGCTATAGGCCTACTATAAAGAAAATGACTGAAGAAATTGATGCATATAAGATTTGTATATCAAAGGGCTGGGAGTTTGGCCTAGTGGTAGAGTGCTAGTCTAGCATACACTAAGACCTTCAGTAACGTATACATAGGAAAAAAAAAGCCTGAAGTGCTGCTGTGGCTCAAATGGTAGAGCTATAGCCTTGAGAAAGCCCAAGAACAGTGCTTAGGCCCTGAGTTCAAGCCCCAAGACTGGCAAAAAAAAAAAGATTAGCATATTAAAATGCAATTTCTATGTATAATCAATGCTAATAAAGAAATCACACACAATAACAAATAAAATCAATTACCTAGCAAAAATCTAGTGTGCTAAACTTCTACAGAAAAAATTATACAAATTTATTGAGATAACAAAGAAGACAACAAGATGGAAAGACATGGAGCACAAATGAGACATAAAATGGAAATATTTCTGTTCCTACCTAATTCAGCTACATCAGTGTTCGGCAAAGCATTCATGTATGAACTCACAACGTCAGCATCACTTGTTTGAAATGCATATTTTTGGTCATTCTCTAAGCCTGCGGAGCCAGAAGCTCTAAGGATGAAGCTAGAAATTTGTATTTCAAATATCCCTCTGGACATCCTGATGGAGGGTGAGAAAGGAGAATACTGATCATTGAAATATTTTTTCTCTTTCTTACTCTTTTTCCTTTTTTTCCAGTCCTGGGGCTTGAACTCAGGGAGCAGGCACTGTTGTTGGACGTTTTTTGCTCAAGGCTAGTGCTCTGCCACTTGAGCCACCGCACCACTTCTGGCTTTTTCTAAATATGTGGTACTGAGGAATCGAACTCAGGGTGTCGTCCATTCTAGGCAAGCAGTCCATCATTAGGCCACACTCTCAGCCCTGAGCACTGAATTTTCAAAGAACTTCAAAAAATTGCTCTCTAATTAAAATCTATCATAACTTTCATGACATCATGTTGGCATTGTGACATCATTTGTCATGTATGAGCTAATAGTTTCTTTGTGACCTCAAGATATTTCAGATATATCAGAAATCCATTGGGATTCCATGACCATTGTGACATCATTGCCACATGATATCACAAGCATATTGTGACCTCATAACATTTGTGACAACATATGGCCTTTGTGACATTACAGTCCCTTGTGAATTCATATATTTATTGTGAATTAATGACAATTGAGATTGGACATGTGATTTTGACATCACAAACCCAACACAACATCACAAACCTATTGTGACCTCATCACCATTGTGACAGCAATTGTCACTGTGATATCAACTCATTGGGCTATCACAAAACAATTATGACACATAATATGGTATCACATTGACTTTGTGACATCACTGTCATATTGTGACATTACAAACCTATCATGACCTCATAGTAGTTTTGAAAACATGGTCTTTGTGAACTCATATTCTCATTGTGAATCAATGATAATTGAGATCAGACATGTTATTTTGACATCACAAATCTATTGTGACCTCATCACCACTGTGACTTCACCAACTCATTGTGATATCACATTATTATGAAATAATATTGTGACATCATATTGTCATTATGACAATATCATGTCATTATCATCGTCCCATTGTGATTTCCCAAACCTATTATGACCTAATAACATTTTAGAAAATTCATGGCCTTCAAGCTCCTTTTGTGAACTCATATCCTCATTGTGAACTAATAGCACTCGAGATCTACTGTCACTGTGACATCGCAAACCCAGTGTGACATAGCATTGTGGTATTGCCAAGTAATTGTGATATCACAAAACTATGACATCATAATATTGTAACATCACATTTCTATTATGACATCAGTGTCCCACTGTAATTTTACAAAACTATTATGATCTAATCACATTTTAGAAAACAGGCTCCCTTTGTGAACTCATATCCTCATTGTGAACTAATAACGACTGAAAGTGGACATGTCATTGTGATCTAACAAACTCATGTGACCTCATCACCATTGTGATATCACAAACCCCTTGTAACATCACATTGCCATTGTGACATCACTGTCCTATCATGACATCACAAACCTATCATGACTTCACAGACCTTTGAAAATACATAGCCTTTGGGGTATCACAAATGACAGTCCCTTTGTGAACTCATATTCTGATGACAATTGAGAACTCATATCCTCGTTGTGAACTAATGACAACTGAGATCAGATATCCCAAAACCCATTGTGACATTATCATCATTGTGACATCACAAACTCCCTGTGACAGCATCACCACTGTGACATCACATTGTCATTGTGACATCATAGACACATTGTGAATGCCTATTCCATGATTTCATTATATTTCAAATATCACATTGCTATTGTGATATCACTAGCCCACTATAACACCACAAACCTATCATGTCCTAACAAGTTTTGTGACATCATGTTGTCGTTGTAGCTTTTAGGCCCTTTGTGAGCTCATAAACTGTTTATGACCTCATAATATTTCAGATATGACATGTGAAAACAGAAATCCATTGTGATATCATAACTATTGTGATATCACATTGCCATTATGGCATTACTGCCCCATTGTGACATCACAAACCTGTTATAGGTCCTAATAACATTTATGACAACACATGGCTTTTGGGACATCACAGTCCCCCTGTTGAGTCATATACTCATTGTGAATTAATGACAATTGAGATGGGATATTCTGTTGTGACATCACAAACCCACTGTCACATCACAAAATCATTGTGACCTCATTTCCATTGACACTGTCATTGTGTCATAACCAACTCATTGGGACATCACAAAACTATTATGACATCACAATATTGTGAGATCACATTGTCATTGTGGAATCATTATCCTATTGCGACATCATAAATCTATTAATAACCTCATAAAACTTTCGAAAACACATGGTCTTTGGACATCACAGTTCTTTTGTGAACTTTTAAACTAATGGCAATTAAGACCAGACATATCATTTAGACATCACAAAACTATTATGACATCATAACATTATGTTATCACATTGCCATTGTGACATCACAGACATGATGTGCATGCCTATTCTGTTTGTGATCTCAGTGTTTCAAGTGTGACATGTGTTTTGATATTAGAAACACTGAAATGACTGATCTACTGTGACATCACAGTCCCATTGTGACATCACAAGCCTATCATGGTCTCACAGCTTTTGCGACATTATGCTGCCATTGTGACAGTGTAGGCCCTGTATGAACTCATAATCTGTATGTGACATCATGTTTCAGATATGAAGCATGTGAGCTTGAACTCATGACCATTGTGACATCACAACCCATTGTGACCTCCCATTGCCACTGTGACATCACAAACCTATTAGGACCACACAGCATGTTAGAAAGCCCATGGCCTATGGGATATCATGGTCCCTTGGTAAATGCATATCCTCACTGTGAGCTAGTGACAACTGAGATCAGGCAAGTCACTGTGACATCACTGTCCCATTGTGATATTACATTGCCATTGTGACATCACAGAGCCATAACCCCTTTTCACTGCCTCTAATGAGGACTACAAAAAAAAATTTAGTAGCCAGCTTATGTGGTTGTCCAGCTTGCATTTCTGCACATACAGAAAAGTTAAATAGACACATGAATTTCCCTTTCTCCATCCTTTCCTCTGACTTTGGAGTTCAAGTTTAAAGTCCTTTTAACCAAATGCAGCAACCTCAACACGCCACTCTAAAATCCTTCTCTCTGACCATGGGAAGGGTGAGTCTCTGCCAAACAAGATTCACCAATTCAGAGCTGTGGCCCAGTAAATCTAAAAGAATTTTTTTATAGGACATGGCTTAGTCTGGGCATTCGCCCCCTAGAGCCAGCTCAGGAGATTTCCCTGGAAAGCTGGACCTTTCCTCTCAGGATCAGACAGTGGATTAGGAGATTGGAGTCACTGTGAGACAAGATGAATAGATAATGTCCTTAGAGGAGGGAGACATAAAGGAGTCCTCTGCATCTGGTCTCCTCTGTGAAATGATTAAAAAGGAAGAAAAAACAAAAACTGTGAGGCTCCTGACCAGAGTAAAACAACCAAAAGAATGGACGTCATGTCTCACAAAAGAAAAGCCCTGGTAGCTCAGGCTTATAATACTAACACCCCAGAGAGTGAGATCTGGCCGATCAAGGTTCCTCCATCTCAGCAAAAAGCCAGGCTGGAGGCATGGTACCTACTGTACCAGGCAAACAGAGAAGGATCGCTGAGTTCCAGCTCTAATTATGGTGGAAGCAAAATGGGGGAGAGAGGGAAGCAGAAAGAAGTCCCAAAGGTTACCTGCACTAGGATAGGCCTCATTCATCTTCTTCACCCAGAACCCGAGCACCGCTCACTTCATATAAATGGCTCAGACAGGAACAACCATGTTATATCTTTAACACTGATTTTCTGTGCATAAGCAAGAAAGATTTCTCCCTTTTTCTATATCCATGCTCCTCCCCACCTCCCCGTTGAATCTTGATACACTAAAGTAAATTCGCGCTAGAACTTCCACCTTGTGAGATTCCTGCTAGGGAGACAGGCTGAGATACTTTTCATGGGTGAATTGGGTACCGCTGGCATTCTGAATGGAAACGGAGATGGAAAGGAGCCTTCTTCCATCCTCCAGTGGTATCCCCACTCACTCTTGCCTAGTTAGTAAGGCAAGAGCTACTCAAGATGAACTAACCTCGCACCTCCCACCTCCAGCCCGAGTCAAAGAGCTCTGTTTCTTCCCCCAAAGAACTGTTCTCATCCTTACTAGCATCATTGGCTCATGCCTGTAATCTTAGCTATTTAGGAGGCTTAGATTTGAGGGTCACAGTTCAAAGCCAGCTTAGGCACAAATACCACAGACTATCCCGCAAAAAAAAAAATGTCAGAAGTGGGGATGTGGCCTAAGTAGTACAGCACCAGCCTTGAGCAAAATGCGAGGCACCGAGATCAAGACCCAGTACCGACACATACACAAAAAGAACTTCACTCATTTGCAACAGAGCACAGTCAATGCCAAGAACTAGAGGTTGCAACAAGGCAAGTGAGGGAGATTGTTGGATTTAAGAGCAAACATTTGGGGCCATGAACAGCATGAAATAACATAACCGACTCATTCTTGAAGTCAGAGTAAATATAAAATATGAACTTTGCACATTATTCAAATTCATAGTTTGGAGCCATCTTAGAATAACTTAAGTCTCCGGGCACTGATGAAAACAGCAGATCAATCAGCTAGAAGCTAAAGAGTTCAACATGTGGAGACAGTCACGAGAGATCACTGTTCCTATATATTCCATTGTGCTCCCAGGATGACTGTAGCTTGGGGCATGGTCTCCCTCCAAAAATGGAAATGGGACATTAGAAAATAGTTTCATAATGCCAAGGAGAGTGGAAAGAAGCAAAACTATCTCTATTTGCAGATACTTTTACAACAAATGGATTCTATAAGATGACAGAATTTAGGACTTTGGAGAGATCCACTGTAATCCACACATTGCAGTAATGCTCGCAGTCTAAGAGATACTTCAACTACCTGGCCCATAGATCGGTGGAAAGCAGGATAAACACAAGGCACTTAATCCTGTACTTTGCATCCGAGTCCTTTCATTTGAGCCATTCTCTCCTCTTCCTCTTCCCCTTCACAATCACCTCCCAGTACCATCGGGGAAGCAAAGGTTATATGGAGAAGTATCTTGTGACAAAAGGCAAACTGCCACTCAAATAGGCTGTCATCGCCTTATCCTGTGATTGAAGGTGAAACTGCCCCGCACCCCTAAAAAGAACAGCGAGAAACTCAGGACAGCTCACCCACGAGGCAACAGCAACTTACTCACCTTCAAGTGATGATAGCTTCTAACAACCATGTCTCTTTATCTGGTTGAAAACCCTGTAGATTGGGCCTGAGTTCTAGTTTCTATAATAGCATCAGCAGGTAAAGCAAAATACATAGAAATAAATTCAACACAAGAAAGATTAAGTTTTGCATGCTGAAACTACAAAACACTGTAAAAAAAATCTACATGTGTTGGAAAGCATCCCATGTTGATGGAAGAGTGAATATTAAAGTGGTAAACCAATCCCCAAGCAGATCCGTATGAAACACAATACCTCTGAGACCTTCAGGGAACTGAAAAATTTATCCTAAGATCTGGATGGGATAGGAAATGGTTTGGAATAGCCACTGAAGAAAGGATTGAGAGGGGCCAGGAATTTGGCTTAGTGGTAGAGTGCATGTTTAGTATGCACGATGACCCAGACTTGATTTCTTAGTACCACATACAAAGAAAAAGTTGGAAGTCATAAGAAGGGATATCAATGTGTGAGAAGTTATGCACCTTCTATCTGGAGAATATATTCACCTCTATACATTGAAATAAAAAATTTTAAAAATCTTGCCAGCAGAGTTCAATAATTAAATGGATTTTATACATTAAAAAGAAGTGGACTGTGGCTCAAGTGGTAGGCTCTAGCCTTAAGAATGCCCAAGAACAGTGCTCAGGCCCTGAATTCAAGCCTCAGACTGGGAAGAAGAAGAAGAGGAGGAAGAAGAAGAAGAAGAAGAAGAAGAAGAAGAAGAAGAAGAAGAAGAAGAAGAAGAAGAAGAAGAAGAAGAAGGAGGAGGAAGAGGAGGAGGAGGAGGAGGAGGAGAAAAAGAAGAGGTGGAGCGAGAAAGGATAATAGGTTGTCTTAATTTGAAAATTGACTGTATTCCCTGTTCATCAGTGAATGGATCAGCAATGTGTGATATACTCAAACAAAAAACGTTAACAAGTCACCAGATCAACTCGGCTCCAATTTTGAAATCTTTTCTCTGATGATGTGTCAAAGGTGTTTATGCCTCATAAATACAAAATGTGGCCTATTTAAACAAACATGAGCATAGTCCCAGTTAAATAACCATAAAGTATGGTAAATTCAATAACCATCTGACTTGGAGTTCGTGTCCACATATGCATTTTGCTGAAGGAGTATATAGAGGGACTTGTTTATACAGGTGTGATGTGTGTGAACACAGCTCTCAGAGGTAGATAGGAAGGTATTGTTACCTTGGTTTACCCCACAAGTAACAGTGCTAAATAATTAGATGGTTCACCTAATGGCTGTATGGGCAATACATTCATCAGGTGACTGGCTAGCAGCCTACAACACGCAACCAAGATGGAATGGTTACCCAGAGTATCCTTTCTCAGTCATCCTGCTGTTCAGACAGTTGGGTAAAATTCATCAATGAAAGGACAAGGTGAAGCTCCTTTACTGTGATTGCTACATTTCATTGCTATGCTAAGACAAAGCTGTCTTCTATGCTCGTTTCTCAGGGTCTGGGTGCTGTCCCTGAGCTTTTATCACTCAAGGTTTGTGCACCACCACTTTAAGCCACAGTGTCACTTTGAGGTTTTGGTGGTTCATTGGAAATGAGTCTCACAGGCTTTCCTGGCCTGGCTGGCTTTGAACCACAATCCTCAGATCCCAGCCTCTTGAGTATCTAGGATTGCAGGTGTGAGCCACTAGCACCCAGCTTTCACATCTAGTTTTTAAGGGGGAATCACCCAGCTGTCTCTGCTTGGACCACCAAGTCCATTCCAGCCTACTACACCTGTCCTAAGATGACAAAGCAGTATTTCCAAACATGGGTTTACTCTCAACAGCATTAGGCACAAGTGCCACACGCCTATAGTCCTAGCTACTCAGGAGGCTGAAACATGAAGGATCAAGGTTCAATGCCAGCCTGGAAAGGGGAGTGAAGACTATCTCCAATTAACCATCAAAACTCAGTACTGGAGGCGTGGCTCCAGCTGATTGAACATGAGTCGCTGATTTCAAACCCCAGTACTGGCAAAAAGTAACAAACTGTGATTTTGGAGGACTACGTGTGGGCTTGAGATGAGCCAACTAGTGCTCCACGGAGCATGGAATGCAGTCTGTCATGACACTGTCTTGCTAGAGTTGATACTCAACTGGAATGTGGAGACTCCCCAGCCCCAACCTCCCCACACCTCCCCATCACCTCATTTGGCCCCTTCTCCTCAGAGCGGAGGCTTAACTGGATAGGCCAGGATCTAGGCATACATTTCTATGGAGAATGTTTCTTTTTTTTTGCCAGTTGGGGGTCTAGAACTCAGGGCCTGGGCACTATCCCTGAGCTTCTCTTGCTCAAGGCACTTGAGCCACAGCACCACTTCCAGATTTTTCTGTGCATGTACTAAGGAACCGAACCCAGGGCTTCAGGCATGCTAGGCAAGCACTCTACTACTAAGCCGCATTCCCAGCCAAGAATGTATGATAGTTACCCACATTTAGTTCTGAAATGGAATCTCAGGCCTTTCAGCAGCAGGTACAGAAAAAGTGGGCATGTGGAATGGCAGGGTAAGCAGTCAGCGCTAGTTCAGACTGGGAGCTGCACTCACTGCCAGTACCACTCCTGACTTCAGTGAGAGGGCTTCCACAGACAATGCTCCCCTCCAACAGCTCCCAGGCTCCTCTGCCTCTTTGCTCACCTCCCATGTACCCATCTCCCAGTTCTGAGTCTCCTCACATCACTCTAACCCACCAATCCCTTTGTCTCTTCCCACCCCTCTCAGACCTGACAGCTAGGATCTAATGCTCATTTTGCAGCCACAGCACCAATTAGAGAGCCTGGCTGGCAATGTGAGGCAGATTGGTTTTACAAAGTGAACATATCCATCATAACACTGGAAGGACAGCCCTTACCCCTCTAGCATTAAGAGCTAGGGCAACACACAAAGAAGTGAATTTGAACAGAGGGCATCACAAGACTACATCACACTTGGCCAAATAGAAAGTGGACAAATTGTGGCTTTTTTGTGTGTGTGTGGAGCGGGGGTAGAGAAAAGAAGACCTGTGCTCTCACTTGGCTTTTCTGAACAAGATTGACCCTCTACCACTTGAACCACAGCTCCTTTTATGACTTTTTGCTGATTAATTGGAGACATGTGTTTCTTAGATTTATCTGCTGTCCAGGCTGGCTTTGAATTGTGATCCTCAGATCACAGCAGCCCGAGTAGTATTATAGGCGTGAGTAACATTGGTTCCTGGATAAGTTGTAGTTTAAAAATATAAAATATAATTGCAGATAGGCAGAAAAAGAAATTAATCACCAGCATTTTTGGAACGGATGTTTTTCCCCCCAATGTGAAATGGACAAATAATTTAATATCATTACTTGGCTCCCCCACCCTTCCAGAGTCTGATTTGAGAAAATCAAATTACAAAGTCATCATCACATCCTAGATTTATTACAACTGACCTGCAGGCAAAAGGATAGAACTATTACATAAACACTTCGATTCCATGTATATATCTTAAATAGAGGAGGAATTCAAACAAGAATACAGGATAAAATATTCCAAAGCTCCAAGAAGCAGTTATGTTACTGAGCTCCATTTTTACAGACAAATAAGGCAATATCCCTGCACATTAGCTTTTTTGATCATTTTTATACACTTTTATATGGTACAAGAGAAAAATAACCAGAGCTCACAATGTACAGTTCTTACACTATTTTCACAGTTTGTGAACACTATACACCCTTTTGTTTTTAATAAAGATACATTGTAATAAACTCCTTGCCCTTAAAGTTTATAGTTTATAATCATCTATGATTAATACACTAAAATTGCCTTTTTTTTTAATGTGGTGATCCACACAACAAAATGGTCAGAGTAGCTCCTGGACAGCCAGAATAACTTTAATTTCCATTTGCATAATGGCCAAGTGAGCCTACACTGAGCCAGATAGGAGGTTGACAGTGGAGAAACAAATTCCTCTTGAGTCCTGGCAGCCACAGAAGACGATGGCTTGGTGTGGTTGAAGGAAGACCCAGCAATGCTGCTTCCTTTCAGAACACTGGGAAGTCTAAAGGTTAAGGCTGCCATGGGAGTGAGTGGGAAACAGGGCAATCAGGCACATGGGCCAGGAACAAACCAGTTCTGACTTCTGCAATTCACAGGGATTTAACTTGAAACAGCACCATTCTCCCTTTATTTCCTTACCAGTCTCTGTGACTGTCATTCGGGAAGGAGACACAGCCAATACCTGCAAAGATTTGGTTCTGTAATGGCATGGTCACCTGCTTCTCATACCATGGCTGCCCTGGGTGCTAGTGTGCCTGGACCACTCCCACTGCTGCCTCACTTTTCTGCAAGGCCCAGTGTTCAGTGCCAGGGGCTGGAGCACAACCAACTGAGAGCCTGGCTAATAGGGAGGTGGAGACAAAGAGCAAATTATGGTTTCTGCTATCCAGTGTTTTTAATGTTGCCTTTCATTTATTGGGGGTAAGGGTGGAGAGGGAGGGAGAGTTCTAATGGAAAGAAATGATAGTAAACTGCTAGATTTAGCAGATGACAAGCTTATCTCAAAGACTACCATTTCCGATTCTCATCTGGTCACAGGGGTTTCTAGAAAAGATTGCTTCTTCCCCACCTATATCCGCTAGGTGCCATCTTTTCCAGCATATGTGAGTCTCTTGATCTCACATGACTTTTATTATGTATTTATTTTTTGCTCAATGTTGGCACTCTACCATTTGAGCCACACATCCACTTTGCACTTTTAGCTGGTTAATTGGAGATAAGAGTCTCACAGACATTTCTGCCCAGGCTGGCTTCAAACCACGATCCACAGATCTCAGTCTCTTGAGTAGTAAGGATTACAGGCATGAGCCACTGACTAGTGCCTGGCTTCTCATTCTCAGCCTTTTAAACATTAGATGATATTAAGACGTGGGGTTAAAAATGCTTGGTAAGGAAATTTCCTGGTAATCATAAAAGGTTTGGGGTGTGTGTATGCAGCAAAACACTGGATTAAGCACATGTCACATGGCGGCAACAGACCACAGGAAAGAAACTAAAAGATTTTAGAAAGGAGAGACTTGGAGCAGTGATGGTAAGAAGCTAACAACTGAGATTTGGTCTTTTGCTGCCTATAAGAAATCCTTAAACAATCAAGGCACATTGCTACCAGCCACTTCTTCCCATTAGTGAGTTATAATGGCTAAAGTATCAGGCTTGGGGCCAAAGGAAATCATATATATATATATATATATTTTTTTTTTCTGGATAAGATACTAGAATTAAAAACATCTGTAAACTTTGCCCTCTGGACCTTTTTCTTCTTTCAGTCCTGGTGGTTTGTGGCAGATGGAACATGAGATTGGCAGCACATCGAATTCTGACAGGGAAAACTTGTTAGGGTCAGCACCTTCTTTGACAAGTGGCAAATTCCAGATCTTCCCAGCGAAGAGCAGAAGGACTGGTAAAGGAGAAAAAGAACACATTCTGTCCTGTCTTGATATTTTAATGTTCACCTCTTTGAACACAACATGACTTTTTTTTTTTTGGTAAAGATAAATTCATTCTAATTTAACATGATATTTCAAACAGGAAATTTGGCTGAGCACATAGGTTCCCTAAACCTCAACGGGGACTGGTAAAGCAACAGAATATCAATCAAATCAGTAAATCTATTGCACTTGGTGAAGAAAAAGTAAAATTCCTCCTTTTGTCTCCCAGCTCCAGAAAGGCAATGTATCTCACTGGCTGTGCAAGCTCTTCTTGTCACTCAAGCCCCGGAGTCTCCATGTTTAAATATCCATCACGGCGCCCTTCCGGGGATTTGGAAGTCACATGACAAACACCCCATATTCCAACAGCTGCATCTCCAGGTATAGAGTCTAGAAATGGATTTCCAGATGTGATCTCATCACAGTCAACAACTCGATCGTACGGCTTCCACACATCATGAGCAGGCTCGCCACGGAAGAGCAGGATGAGGTCTCTCTGACCAGCACTAACACTGTGTGACCGATCGGGCATTACGGGGATGCAGGTCCTAGGTGATGGAGTACACAGACATGATGGAAACGAACACCAATCTTATTGCACATGGTGTCTGGGCGAGCAATTAAAAACACTGTGATAACAGGATGAAAATTCTTTTACGTTTTGCTTCCTCTCAGCCCTTTTCCCTAGAGTCTGATGTAGCAGCCATATCAATCAACATACATGGGAGAGCTGGGAGTCGCTGGCATTTGATCCAGGATTTTACACACATAGCATGCAACCTCAACGGTACGTTCTTCGTACATCAAAATAAAGGGATGTTTCTGGAAGAAAATTGGGAAAAGCAGCATCAAAAGTCTGTGTGAGGCCCCAGAGTGAACTTTTCTCCATTTTAATAGAGCACAGAAATGTAGACTCTCAATCTACTGTGGGAGAGGCAAGGACGTGTGTGTGTGTGTGTGTGTGTGTGTGTGTGTGTGTGTATGTGTATTATTGTATTTTATTGTCAGGGCCAAATGCCACACTCAGTAATATCCAAATTCTACAAAATGAATGGGAACTTTTAAAGGACCTGGTAGTAGTTATGTGAACATATGAGGATTTAATAGAAGCAGAATGAGAAAGCACATGAGTGCCCCCCCCCAAAAAAAGCTTTTCATTAATCTTTCCCCCCCCTTTTTTGTGGCTGGTTGTGGGACTTGAACTCGGGGCCTGGGCTTTGCTCCTAAGACTCCTTGGGCTTAAGCGTGCTAACTCTACCACTTGAGCCACAGCTCCATTTTCAGTTTTTGAGTGGTTAATTGTAGAAAAGAATTTCACAGAGTCTTTCCTGCCCAGGCTGGCTTCAAATCCTGAGTAGCTAGGATTATAGGTGTGAGCCACCAGTGCCTGGCTTTACTAACATTTTCTAATGAACAAGTTACATATACTTATGGGGAAAAAATGGCTATGCTGAGGAAAATGGCTTCTTACTAAGTAAAAGTTGGAATTCTGTAGGAGCAACTTACAACATGTTAAGGCAAAAATGCCCATGAAAATTTTCCAATTAATAAATTAGTAGGAAAATACAGATTTACTTTCTAAATTCCAATGTTTAAAATATCTTAAAGCCAGGCACTGGGACTCATGCCTGTAATTCCAGCTACTCCAGAGGCTGAAGTCTGAGGATTATAGCCCAGGCAGCAAACAAATCAAAGAAATTCTCGTCTCCAAATAATAAACAAAACAACAAAAAACTAGAAAGACATGTGTGGCTTCATGGTGAATCAGTAGCCTTGAGTAAAAAGAAGACAAGTGAGAGTGTGAGCTAGAGTTCGAGCCCCAGAACCGGCACACATGCGTATGTGTATGTGTGTACAAGTACACGTGTACACACATACACTGTGCCACATTCTAAAAAGCACTCAACAAGATCAAGCTGTCTGACAAACCACTTCTGGCCTGGAGAACCACACGCTAGTCTTAGCATGGACTACTCTAAGCTAGCCTTACAGAACTCGGCATGGGAATACATCTGAAGTTCCTCAGGTCTCATACTCACCAGAAGCTCTTTATACTTTGGCCTTTTGGATTCATCCTTCGTAAGGCTAAAATAACACAAGAATAACAGTATTAAAATGACACATTTACCCAACTATTTCTAAAATAATGCAAAGAATTAAAGTTTTTCTTCAGATCCAAAGCAACCAAGGAGACATCCTGATAAACACAGGAAAATCACAAACAAAATTACTCACCCTCTTTAGGGAAAAAAAATGTTGAGGACTGACTAAATCATATCATAGCTAAATCATGCCCAGTAATCTACTACAAAGTTGTAAGTACATACATTTATATATACATACCTATGTGTATGTACGTGAGTGTGTTTTAATTTCCTGAATACTCTACCTAGCTCTTTGTGTGTGTATGTGTGTGGGTGTAGGGTTTGAATTTAGAGCCTGCGCACTGACCATCAGCTCTAATACTTTGAGCTCTACTTCCAGGTTTCTGATGACTAATTGGCAATACGAGTTGCATGTAATTTTCCTGCCAGGGCTGTCTTTGAACTGCTATTCTCAGGTTCAGCCTCCTATGTAGTTAAGATTACAGGTGTGAGCCACTAGCACCCAACAACCAGTTCTTCATAAATCTCTTCCTTGCTCACATTTTCAAACTATTTGCTTTTTTAACTTGTAATACATATTTTCCTGTTTCTGATGATTCTATCATTTGAAGTCTCCACAAATCTATTCCTGTTGTCAACTGCTTCTGATCCTCATTCCTTTTGTGTGGCGTGTGTGTGTGTGTGTGTGTGTGTGTGTGTGTGTGTGTGTGTGTGTGTCTCTTTGGAAGCATTTACTCACAAATTCAAAGGTTTGCTTTCACTACTGCTCATAAACTTGAGGGAAAGATTAGGAGCATCCAAAGGCTTAAAATTACTTTTTTTTAAAGTTGACAATATGGACAATGACCAAGCTAAGTTCAAGACCTAGTACCAGCACCCCCCCCCAAAAAAAATCCACCCACATAAAACCTCTGATGATTATTCCAAGGCATAGACAATGAAAATTTTTCTTCCTCTATTTGGTACATTTGCTAACTGTGGGTTATAGTGAGTGTAAGCAACTGATGAACATTCTTATAGATATCTCTCTGCATTTTGCTGTCCATACTTTCATTGGGGACTTATAATTGGGATTTGAACTGCTGTTTGTGGGTTATTCATCAGTGAAGAATATGCCATGCTTACTAATTCAACAGTGTGGAAAAATCTCTCAAGAAGAGTCAAAAGTTAAATGCAAGATGAAGGCAGACAGAACTCATAAAGGTAATGCAAGTCAGGCTGTTTGTTCACATTTTCAGGATCTTTCCCATGATAACTTCCCTTTGAAATTACCCATGGGATTTCTGAGAAACATGAGAAGGGGTATCAATGTTAAAGAAGTAATGTACCTACTACCTGACTAATAACCTCTCTATATCACCTGACAATAAAATACAATTGAAAAAAAAAAACCCCAGTAGATACCTAGAAAGTTACAGCACTCCCCGGTAACAGCCCCCAGGTGATGATATTAGAGCATTTTTTGGTTCTTTCAAGTAAGTATTATATAGAATGGTATTTATACAGTTATAGGTACTGTATGTGTCATAATCACACCGGTAATTAACAGATTGTTTTTCAAAACAAGTAAAAAGGGCAATCTGGGTCATCCAGGTGAGCTTCTACCTGAAAACCTGAGATTATTCCCCTGAAAGATCCATACAAGGTAAGATGTGGTTAGAGAAGATGATAGGGATTTGAAAAGCACAGTCAAACAAAAGCATCTGTTTTCTAATGGCTCAAAAGGGGATGAAGTTAGATTTTTGTAGTCTTCTAAGACCTAGAACATATCCAGATAAGCAGGGGTCCTGTGAGGAGAAAATGGTGAGAAAAAAAAGAGCATGTTTAAGATTAAGGAAGAAGAAATGATAACACAAAAAGATTCCACTTAAAATGTACTGCAACAATAGAGGACATGACTTCAACTTTGCCACATATGCATTTAGTTATCCTTAGGTACAATAAACAAATAAAAAGAAGGGTTAAAAAAAAAAAAAAAAGGAACCAGGTATGGTGGCTCATGCATGTAATCCTAGCAGATCAAGGTTCCAAGCCAGGCCAGGGCACAAAAAGACCTAAGACTCTTATCCCCAATTAAACTCTAGAAAACAGGAAGTGTGAAGAGGCAATCCAAAATTTCATATGGAATAATAAAAGACCCCGTATAGCAAAAACAATTCTTAGCATAAAGAACAGTGCAGGAGGAATTTCAATACCAAACTTTAGACTCTATTTCAGAGCTATAGTGACCAAACAGCTTGGTACTGGCACAAGAACAGGCCTGAAGACCAATGAAACAGAACTGAAGACCCAGATATTAAACCACAGACCTATGGCCACCTGATCTTTGATAAGAGAACCAAAAACATAGAATGGAAGAAAGACAGCCTCTTCAACAAGTGGTGCTGGCAGAACTGGTTAAGCACTTGCAGACAACTAAAGTTGGATCCTTCTTTGTCACCCTGCAACAGGATTAACTCCAAATGGATCAAAGACCTCGAGGTAAAAGCCAACACACTGAAAACTTTACAAGAAGGAATAGGAGATACACTAGGCCTCCTTGGCACAGGTTGAAACTTTCTCAATAAGGACCAAGAATCACAACAAACCAGAGGAAGTCTGGGTAAATGGGACTGCATTAAACTGCAGAGCTTCTGTATGGCAAAGGACATAGCTACCAAATTAACTAGAAAGTCTACAGAGTGGGAGAAGATCTTCACTAACCATACAACAGACAAAGGCCTCATATCTAAAATATATCAACAGCTCAAAAAATTAAATCACTCCAAAACTAATCTCCAAAGTAATAACCATCCCATTAAAAGATGGGCCAAAGACTTAAAGAGAGTTTCCCTGAAGAAGAAACAAAAATGGCCTATAGACACATGAAGAAATGCTCGACATCTCTGGCCATAAAAGAAATGCAAATCAAAAGAACTCTAAGATTCCACCTCACTCCAGTTAGAATGGCCATGATCAAGAAATCTAATAACAACAGATGCTGGAGGGGATGTGACCAGGAGGGATCACTACTACACTGTTTGTGGGAGTGCAAACTCATTCAACCACTATGGAAAACAGTATGGCAGTTCCTCAAAAGACTAAACATAGAGCTCTCCCCCATGACCCAACAATTCCACTACTTGGCATTTACCCAACCGTCCAGAAACAAGGACATACTAAATCTACTAGCACAACGATGTTCATTGCAGCACTATTTACCATAGCAAAGATATGGAACCAACCCAGATGCCCCTCAGTTGATAAGTGGATCAATAAGATTCTATGCTGCTGTCAGAAAGAACAACATCTCCCCATTTGTAAGGAAATGGGAAGACTTAGAAAAAAATCATATTAAGTGAACTATGCCAGACTCAAAGGAACATAGACCCAATGGTTTCCCTCATTTGTCATAATCAGTAGAAACCTTGGGCTCTCCTAGCAGAGATTTACAATAGAACAAAACCTATACATAATGCCATAGAGTATGATGCTAAATGAAAGAACCTTCAGGATATAGAAACAAAAGCCATATAATGAGTAATTGTTGTTCTTAATGTACTATGTTATCTCTCATCTCTTTTGCTGTCCCTTGGTTATCTCATATTGTTACAGTATTTCATCTTGTTATCTGATATACTGTATACATGCGTATTTGGTTATTTGAAATCGGATAGGGAAGGAGGGAAAACAAGATGTGGGGCGGGGGTTTGGGGAGGGAAATGGGGACCAAGACACGAAAAAGTGTATCAATGTTGTGAAGTAAGGCACCTTCTATCTGGTGAATATAATGTAACCCTTCTATTAATTACAATAAAAAATATATGGAAACAAAAAAAGAAAACAGGAAGTGTGGCTTGGCTCAAGGGTATGGTGGTAGCCTCGAGTTGAAGAACTCAGAGACAACACCCAGGCCTGGGGGTAGGGCAATAGCCTTGAGCTGAAGAGCTCAGGGACAGCACTCAGGCCAAGTTGAAGCCCTATGATCCACACACAAAAAAAGGCAGACAACATCAACAGGCGTGGAATTCACACCTTCTGTAGACTGAAGTTTCCAAAAACCAATATATACCAACTAAGTTGAGGGAATGATTCTACTATCTGCTATGTTTTCACAGGACAGGGACCCACACATGGGAGTCTGATTCTACAGCTTGGTGATTCTGGTGAGAACTACACCAGAACAAGTTGATCACTCTCAACTAGCAGTAAGGTAGCAGAGGTCTGGAGGCAGCAGCTACTATACCATCTACAGGTGTTTCCCCCAATACCTGAGCAGCAGAATAAAGAGATGTCTCTCAAGGCTAGCCAGAGCCTTCCCGGACATGGTCCAGAATCCTACCTTGGAAGGTAGGAAATATAACCGAGGGTCCTTCTGCTGTACTAAGCACCAAGATGACCTGAGACTGACTTCAAGCTGTGATGGAGCATCAGTAAACAAGTACTCACCACAAGTTAACAAAGTTGGTGAAACTTGGGGAGAATTCCCTCTCCTCAGAGTTGCTCAGCTGTGGAGGGTCTCCTTTCACGACCTGTGTTAGCTGATCAAATACACTATTCCACTTTGGATAAGGAAACCGGCCTGTGGCCAACTCGTACTAAAGAGAACATAAAAAACACAGCAAAAATGCAGGCATTATTTACTGGAGATTGAACTTAGAGCTTCATATACACTTCCCAAGCAATCTTTAAGTAAGCTATGTTCCCATTTCCATTTTGGGTAAGCTACCCAGTTTATGATATCTTGTTAAAAGTAGTGCAAACTAAGACAAGGTGCTTTTTGAATAAAATTAAAATTGCCATACAGCCCATAGACAAGAAGTTATTTATTTGTGCTTGCCTATTGCAAATTAGTATCTTCCTCACTAGTCTTTCTATGTGTTTTGTTGTTGTTGTTCTAATTATCTTATTAGTACATGACACAGCAAAGTTAAGATAACATACCAATGTGATTCCCAAACTCCAGACATCAGAGCGGACATCATAGCCTTGTCGAGATGCGCTGGGGTCTATCCTTTCAGGCTAGAATACAAAGAGAATTCAAGATCATTAATTGTGCTTACCATCAAAGTACACGTGGAAGCTACAGTAAGGCAGAGTAGCCAGAATGCTAGCATCTTCCCAAGATCCATGCCCCAAGTCAGGCTGGGAGTAACAGGAAATTATTACATGAAAAGCAAACCACCAACCACAAAACTCAACTTGATCACTATTCCAGGAAGACTCTTATAATTTTAAAACATTCAAAACTGTTTATGAAGTTGAGACTGCAGTAGGAGTTTCGTGAGAACTCAAGGCCAGCCTAGGGCTACATCCCAAGATCTAGCCTCAAAGAAACAATAAAACATACATTTTGTTAAGATTACATTCATATGAAACTGGAGTCCCTACTTTGGGTTTAAAAAAAAAAAAAAAGACAGTGACAGAAAACAGGACTGATGGTTGCCATAGGTAGGAAGGAGACATCTGGTATGGAATTTCTGGGGACAAACACAAAGAACCTTTTCCATGAGAGGCAGGCATGTTCTGTAGCCTGCCTAACAGTGGTATTTGCCAGCATTCAACCTCTACACTTACCATGGGGACTATCATTGGTGGTTAGGGTGGTAATGCACTTTTGTAATTTGTATGTTTATGTCACTGAAGAGTTAGAATTTCTAGCATGTGTGGGGTAGGGATAACTTGCCCAACTCCTGGAAATAAAGCAAAAGATGATTCCATCCCTTTCAATATCATGGGGGAGTGCATGGGGTGCAAGGCTAAGAAGCCTAGCCAAGGAGTCTTTAAATGTACTTGGATAGTTAACTCTTCATTAGGATCCAGACACTTAAGTTACTGACTAAAAATTAAAGACTTTCACTCACAAAGAATGGGAATGACTTCTATCCTATTACCCCCAAACGTACAGTTTTTTTAGCTTAAAAATAACAAGCAATTTTGGGCTGGGAGCTTGGCCTTAGTGGTAGAGTGTTTGCCTAACATGCACCAAGACCGGGATTCAATTCCTCGGTACCACATACATAGAAAAAAGCTGGAAGTGGTGCTGTGGCTCAAGTGGTAGATTGCTAGAATTGAGGTAATCCCAACGACAGTCCTCAGGCCAAATTCAAGGCCCAGGACTGGCAAAATAATAATAATAA
The DNA here is from genome assembly GCF_031878675.1 of Megascapheus bottae. Taxonomy (NCBI): domain Eukaryota; kingdom Metazoa; phylum Chordata; class Mammalia; order Rodentia; family Geomyidae; genus Megascapheus; species Megascapheus bottae. The sequence continues at coordinate 8,183,172 of NC_143525.1, read as the reverse complement.
TAATAATAATAATAATAATAATAATAATAAAATAATAACAAGCAATTTTATCTAAAGGCTATTTCACCTGACTACTCATTCTCACTTTCTTCTGTGACAATAAATGCTAATTTCACCAAATATGCTTTGAGTCAGTTTTATAATATCCTGTGTACACAGTTTCCCATTAATAAGTTAAATGCGATTTTGCATATTTATTGTTTGTATGTTCAACACTTAGAACATTTTGAAAATTATTCCTTGAAGAGCAGAAATCCAAAATGAATAAAATTAATTCGAGACCCTGTACCTGAAATAAAAATCATAAATATAGACTGAGATCTAAGGCTTGAGGATTGAAGCCAGCTAAGACTTTGAGACAGTTAAGACGTTGAGATTCTTATCTCCAATAAATAACTAAAAAAGATAAAAGTGGAGTTATGGCTCAAATGGTATAGCATTAGTCATGAGGATAAAAAGCTTAAGGACAGCACTCAGACCCTGAGTTCAAGCCCCAGGACCAGTCCCCCCCCCCAAAAAAAAAGAAAGAAAAAAGAAAATGAGACAGATGGGATCAACAAACTAGCTTATAGAATGAGAGAAAATCCTTGCCAGAATTACTTTTACTTTAACCTTCAGATCTCAGCCTCCAGAGTGCCCAGGATTATAGATATGGCCTCATGCTGGGGCTAATTAGCACTTTTATCTGCTATAGGAAACTTCTTTTCCTTATACCTTATGATAGCCAACCACAGCTTGCTTCAACTTTTCTGCAGAAGCTTTTTCAGAATTCAAGTGAAGGCCTTGCTTTGACAGGCTTTGGAATATTGTGGTTGGTTTAATCTTACATCCAAACCACGCAAACCTTCTGTATCAGTCATCAGACTACTTCACTTCTTATTCTTCTGTGTGTTCACTGAAGCAGCACTTCCAGT